>NC_050456.1:21018419-21389000 GCF_903995425.1 Onychomys torridus
TGTTTCTTACTAAAGTAGAGGCATTGATCACATAGCCAGAGGAGTTGAGCTGATCCATAATTACCTATGGAGGGAGGAACAGAGAAAAAAAAAAAGAACAGCAACAAGGATTAAGTGAAGAAATTAAAGTAGTAACTTTGGTATAATAATGGTCCGTCCCAAGGGTAATATTTGAATAGTGTAGTATTTCTATAATAATGCTTATAAATTATTTTCTAATGCCTATTCTTTTTTAGTATCAGGAATTAAGATCAGATCACTCTTATTTTAAAAATAGAAATACTTTAGATGACATGCATTACATAAACATGAATAGCACTCCTCCCAGAAACAACTGTATTTTTTTCCAGAGCTGAGGACCGAACCCACTGAGCTAAATCCCCAACCCCAATTGTATTTTTCTAAGCATAAGATGCTACAATTAGATTTGCCTCAAAGCCTTGTTAGATGGTATTATCTAGTATTTTGATAGTTAGTGTACAAGAGTAAGGACTGACCTTCACAGAAGAGTCCATGGTCACCACAAGATTCTCCAGTGCCTTTTGAATTCTAGATAAAAGAAGGAAATGTGTTTTAGGATACAGGAAGTAATTTCTTTCTTAGGGAAGGGAGAAAAGCGAAAGAAGAAATACAATTCACATTTACCCAATATGTGTGAAAGGCAGAGTCTTGCTATAAAAATAATTTCTTTGATTTTTTCCGGAAAGCCCATGAGGCAAATCTTTTTAGTTGTTGTTGCTTTGTTCTGTTTTATTGAGACAGGCTCTTACACAGCCCCATCTGGCCTCGAACTTTCCATGTAGCCAAGGCTGACCTTGAGCATCGGATCCTCTGGATACCACATCCAGGGTGTTGGAATTACAGATGTAGGCTTCCACTTACAACACAGAGGCAAACTTCCAAGCAAAGAGAAAGTAGGGCTTAAAATGGTTAAATCTCTTCTGTCCACTGTCTTCCACCATGCCTCCACGATGGCGTGTGGGGAAACCTACCACTCTGTCACGCTCTTTCTCTGAAAGAGTGTGATTCATGGGAAGTGTCTTTGATAATGTTTCTCAAATCAGTATATTTAAATATCAAAGTATTTAAGAATAGTCAATTTCTTGAATAATGGTTCCTGTAGTGTCAAAAATGTATATCTGAGAATGATTTAGAAAATAGCTGTTATTATAAAGTCACATCAACAAATTGGCTTTTGACAAATGGGATAAAGGAATAGAAATTACTAATGATGTATTTTTTTTAACCACCAAACAAAAACATTCTAAGAAAGTAAGAGAAATAAAATAATTGCTGTTTAAAAACACAATTAGTCTGCGAAGGTGACCAGTCAGTAAAGTACTTGCCTTGGAAGGATCTGAATTCAGTCCCCAGAACTCACATGCAAACATGAGGTGCTGGGCAGTGATGGTGCATGACTTTTATCCCAGTACTTAGGAGGCAGAGGCAGGAGGATGTCTGCGAGTTCAAGGCCAGCCTGCTCTACGTAGTAAGTTCCAGGACAGTCAGGGATATGTAGAGAGAGTCCCTGTCTCAAAACAAACAAACAAACAAACAAACAAAAACAAAACAACAAAAAAACCAAAAAAGTGATGTGTAGGGCCAGAGAGATGACCCAGTGATTAGGAGCTCCTGCTGCTCTCGAAGAGGAGCCTGATTTGGTTCCCAGAAACCACCTGGCAGCTCAGGATCATCTGCTGAGGCAGAGGCAGGAAGATCTTAGCAGCTTGAGGATTGGCCAGTATAGACTAATTGCTGAACCTCAGGCCAGTGAGAGGCATCACCTCCAAGGAGGTGGACTATCTTCTAAAATGACACCAAATGTTGTCCTTTGACCTCCAAATGTACACACACTGAAAAGAAAAAAAAAAATGAAATGAAAATCACAATTTTCCAAAAATAAATAGGCCTTCTAGCCAGGCTTGGTGGTGGTGCACACCTTTAATCTCAGCACTCAGGAGGCAGAGGCAGGTGGATCTCTGTAAGTTTAAGGTCAGCCTGGTCTACAGAGAGAGTTCCAGGATAGGACTACATAGAGAGACCTTGACTCAACACCCCCTAAAAGGCTTCTAAGGTTTTGTAAAAACAGAAAATGGTTCTCTCTCTCTCTCTCTCTCTCTCTCTCTCTCTCTCTCTCTCTTTTATAGAAAAATACCTTAGTAGTCTGGTTTGAGAATAAACAGTGACGTTATGGAACGTATAAACAATGGTGAATGAAAAATTAGTTCAAGAAAGAGGTTGTGTGATGGTCCTGGGGCCTTGAGGTAGAGAGAGAGAGAGAGAGAGAGAGAGAGAGAGAGAGAGAGAGAGAGAGAGAGAGAGAAAGAAGAAGGAGGAAGAGGAGGAGGAGGAGGAGGAGGAGGAGGAGGAGGAGGAGGAAGGGAGGAGGGAGGGTGACCTTAGGTACAGGAAAAAGCCAGGAGGCATGCAGAAGTCCTGGAGAAAGGAAGGATGCCTGCAGAGGTTAGCTCCAAGGATTTCAGCACAGGGATTTCTAATACCCAGTTTTAGCTCCCTCGCTGTGTTTTGTGTGAGAAGTGTCCCTTCTCCCTGTTAACCTACAATTACCAGGTGTTGGGAACTCCACTGGGGAGCAAATGGAGAGAGCTTGGGTTCCCAGTTTGGAGTGAAGGGAGATGGAGAGAAAAGAAGAGCTGCTGGAGCTGAGATGCACAGGACATGATGTCCATGGTGGAAAGTGCATAGATGGGGGCGGGGCACTTGAGCGGATATGAGAAACAAGTCCCTGGAGAGTTTCCCAGGTCCTCACCTGTGTGTGGGGTGTGTGTGTGTGTGTGTGTGTGTGTGTGTATGTGTGTGTGTGTGTAGGATGCCTGTGATCTGTGTGTCTGTGGTGCATGTGTGTGTGTATGTAGGTGCATATACAGTCTATATGTCACTAAGGGGTGTATTTTTATCCATGGCTTATATATGTGAAGTCCTGTGTGTGCATATGTGAGTATCTGTGAGCTGTGTGTGTCATCTGTGGTGTGTTAGTGAGGTGTGTGCATGTGTGTGTACACTGTGTGTTGACTGTGTGTCTGTCCTTGCTGTGTGCTCCTCTCTGCAAATGGTGGACGTGTGGTGTTGGTGTGCCTGTGTTGCTCATGTATGATGATCTCTTACTGTGTATGCACATGGGAGGTTGAATTTTTGGATGCTTTATTTGTTGAAGGGAGATGGCTTGAGACACTTGAGTATTAATTAGTGGGGCAGCAGAGCTTGGGCTCTGGAAAATCACAGCTCTGGGTCTTCTCTACCTATCCTCTTGACTCTTTAGGCCTTTTCCTCCTTAACCCCTAAGAGTTTTTATGAAGATTAAATGGGACATTGGACTTAGATTACTTATCTCCCTATATGGCTGAGGCAAATATTCATTTTTTTTTTAACACGTCATCTTGCTCTATTTGTTGTAGGAAAGCCACTAAGAGCCTCATTTGACATTTTTAAAGTTGCAAACTCCGTTTCCTTCATGAAGTGCCGGTACTGAACTCGGAACCTCTGCGATTTCTACCGGATGGAAAGTCTAGCTCCTCAGGCTGAGCTCTCAGGTTTTCTTATCTTGACGCTTCGGTGACTAAGAAGTCCTCCACTTTGGAACACTGAGCTGCTTTTTGTGGGGGAAGGCCTCAGGAACTTTAGGCTCCCAGAGATCTATTAATTCAGATGATGGTGCCAGAAGAAGCCTGCTGGGCCCGGGGATCTTACCTCAGAGCTGTGTCTTTGTGCCAGGTGCCCAAGATACCACAGCGGCAGGCAACAGCTGCAGTCTTCTCTCTAGAGAAAGGCGCCCCATGGGCGACTCTGCCTCCCCTCTGCTGGCCAATGCTGCTCCTTGATCTGACTGTTGATAGACCCATCTTATCTTTCATCTCTGGTTCTTCTTTCTGAAGAATGCAGCAGCAGAGGTGGAGTCAGAGTGGTAGAGTCACTTCTCAAAATCATTTCTCCATTTCAAAATGAGAGTCAAAAAGTTCCGTGAGCAGTCATTTCAGTTGAGGTTAGTAGGATAATCCCAGGAGTTAAACCACTGGTTTAAATGACATCCTTCGGTTTGCTCATCCCATCCGACTCTCTGGTTTGGTGCTGGGGATGTCGTTGGCATATGGACCATCCGCGTTAGATACAGGGCAAGATGGTGAGGCACAGGTGACATAGAAACTGGAAATCATCTGATCTTGCCGGGGAGAAAATTGTTCAAGAGAAAAACTTAAACTCTGATTTTCACATTAAAACAGAACTAATATGAAAGGCCCAAGAGTGACGTCACTCGGTTTGGAAAGAGGAAACGTGGCAGGCAGAACGGTTGCATCTGGCCAGTTGCTGGGAATGGTAGGACTACAGAACTGGTCCCTAAACCTACACAGAGAGGTGTCTGTGAACTGTGAACCATTGCTGCTTACTCCTCTCTCCAATCCATCCCTCTCTCTTTCCAGATTCGCCTTTGTGCCGACCTCCATCTCCTCATCCCCCCCCCCCCCCCCCCTTCACTGCAGTGTAGAAAATACATCAAAAGCACAGTGTGGATTCAGTGGTGAAGAGCTTGGGAATAAGAACCATTATCTACTCTGCTAGACTCAGGGTTTTAACGCTTGTACTGCTAGACTATATAGACTTGTTTGAAAGAGGCTTAAATTTTTAGTTCTTAATTCATTCCTGGCAGTGACCTTCAACCTAAGTACAGATCTCCTTGGCAGGTTAAGGGCAAGTTTCAAACTAACAACTATATTTCAGAAAGCTTTTCTTCTGGGTTTTTATTTGGGTTCATGTACAGATCCAGATGTAATGAGGAATTATTTGGTCCAAACCTGCTCATCCTGAAGATTAGTAGACAGAGTCTTGGAGAGGTTAAGCAAATCACAATAGGTTTTTCACCAAACTCCCATCCTGCAGGTGAAGGAGTTGAGACCCTTGACACAATTTGAGATCTCATCCGAGATTCTTTGAACAGTTAATGAAGAAGCTGAGGCAAAAATAATGTGTGCTAGGAATTCTGATGCCTTGTGTGTGGGAATGATAGTGGCTGCTAGGGGGCTGCTCCCCTACATAGAAACCCCCACTCTGCCTCCACCTCTGTTACAGATCCGCATCTCTCTGTACATCACCAGAATCTCAGCTTCTCCATCCCCTCTAAAGGCTCAGCACGGCGACTGGCGCAGGGCAAGTGTTAAATGATTGATGGTTGATATTGACATTATGTAAGTCGACGAAGCAGAAAGAACACCTGCAAGTCCAGTGCACTGGAGCAAATGCATCTGAATGCTATAATTCAAGAACTAAGCCAGGCAGTGGTGGCGCACACCTTTTGTCCCAGCACTCCAGAGACAGAGGTAGGCAGATCTCTGCGAGTTCGAGGCCAGCCTGGTCTACAGAGTGAGATCCAAGACAGGCACCAAAACTACACAGAGAAACCCTGTCTCAAAAACAAAAACAAACAAACAAAAACAACCCCCCCAAAACAAACAACCCCCCCAAAACAACCTATAAACAATTCAAAACAATTGCCCTTAATGTTTGCAGTTATTAAAGATGATATCTGAACTGAATAGCTGAGGGATGTTAGAGAGAGATTTAGACCTTAGAAACAATATGCTTACAGGTTCTTCAGCAGCACCATGGGCTTCTTCATTTCTTAATTTTTTTAAAATTATTTTTTATGCATGTGGAGTGTTTTGCTTACTTGTATGTCTGTACACCACACATGTGCCTGGTACCCTCAGAGGCCAGAAGAGGGTGTGAGGTACCCTAGAACGGGTGTTATTGATGGTTGTGAGCTACCGCATGGGTGCTAGGAACTGAACCGGTGTCCTCTGCAGAGCAGCCAGGGCTTTCAACCATGAAGCCCCTGCCTTTTCATGTCTATGTAGTTCATACTGTGGTTATATTCAACAATACAAATCTGGTTCCTAGGAGTTCCTGACTTGAAATCACCTGACTGAATTAAAAGTGAAAGGGAACTGAATGGAGTCACATCCCCAGTGAAGCCACAGAAGGGAAGCTATTTCTTGGAGCAGGCAGTGTGCTCCCTTACAGTGTTTGTGCTGTCCGGTTGGATATGGGAGGAAAATGCCACTGAGAGTATTCTCAAGAGAATCTGGAAGATGTCAGTGTTAGGTTTTCTAATGATGGGAAGAAAAATGAAGCACGATCCCATTTTTAAAAATTATTTGTGAACTTTGTTAATTATACAATTATCAAAGAAGAACCTGGTCTAATTCCTTCCTGTATTTTCATTGGTGAGGAAATGGCATAGAGAACAGCTTTGGGAAAGCATTCGCCCAATGGTTTCAGGCTGATTGAAGTTGTAACTATCGGGAGATCTTTTCAAACAAGGTAGAATGTTCCTTCATACTCTAGGCTTTCCTGAGGATTGACTATAGTAATGTAAGGTACTTGTTTCGCTCCTGGGGATATGAAGTAAATGAGAAGTGCTGTGTTATTCTGGATCCTACATCCCAGACGGGAAAGATGGACCATCAACCAGTTAGTGAATGAAGAAGAGAGTATGGTACTCACACCATTAAAGGATGAAGAACGTGGTGAGCAGGCCAGGGAGATGGCTGCATGGGAGAAGTGCTTGTTACACAAGCCTGGGAACCTGAAAAGCTGGATGTGGCGGCACACATATGCACTCCACTGTTCCTACAGTAACATGGGAGGCAGAGGTGGGAGAATCGTCCAGAAGCTCTTGGGCCAACTAGCCTGGAGCCACAGAGTGACGGAAAAGAGAGACTGCCTCAACAAGGTGAAAGCTGGAACTCCCCAAAACCTGTTCTCTGCCCAACCCCAGCCCCCACGGCACATACACATGTGGGAGTGCACAACACCACACTGGACTGGTTAGGTTTTGTCAATTTGACACAAATTAGAGGAACCTGAGCAGAAGGACCTCAGCTGAGGAACTGCCTTCATCAGACTGGCCTACAGCAAGTGTGTGGGGCATTAATGGTTGATGAGAGAGACCCCAGTTCACTTTGGGCAGTGCACGCCTGGGCACGGAGTCCTGAGTTGTACAAGAAAGATAGTTGTGCAAGCCTTGGGAAGTGAGCCTGTAAGCAGCTTTCCTCATGGTTCTGCTTCACCCCAGAGCCTGCTCAAGTTCCTGCCTTGACTTCAGTGTTGAACTGTTGTGTGGAAGTGCAAGCCAAACAAACCCCTTCCCCTAAAGTTGGTTTGGTCAGTGTTTTATTACAGCAACAGAAAGCAAACCAACACACACACACACACACACACACGTGCACACACACATATACACACATACACACACAGACAGATACATACACATAGACACACACACAGACATACACACACAGACATACACACATACACAGACAGATAGATACACACAGACACACACATACAGACACACGTGCGCACACACATACACACAGACACACATATACACACAGACACACACAGACACACATACACACACAGACACACATACAGACACACACACATACACAAACACATATACACACATACACACACACAGACATACACACACATATACACACACAGACACACACACATACACACATATACATACATACAGACAGATACATACACATACATACACACATACATACACACACACACATGCGTGCACACACACAGAGACACACACACACATAGACACACACACATACAGACACACACAGAGACAGACACACAGACATACAGACACATACAGGCACACACAGACACATGCACATACACACATACACAGATACAGACAGACATGGTGAACGACTTAGTGACTTTAGATGAGCTGATCCGGAAAAGCCTCTTCTGAGATGTCGTTTAATGGGATTGGGGTGACAAAGGAGCTGTGTGACGATGCAGAGGAACAAATACACCGTGTTACTCCACCTGAGGTAGAAAAACCTGGAGAATTATTCATCAGTGCCTATTACCTTCTGTCAGCTGAGAGATGCTCCTGGGAGTTTTAGCTTCTTGGGCCTCTCCTCTCCTCCCTTCCCCTCCCTTCCACTTCTCTCTCCTCTCCTCTCTCCATCCCTCCCTCCCCCTCCCTTTCTTTGCTTTCTTTTGAGTGTGTGTGTGCACAGGCGTGTGAAGGCCTGAAGTCAGTGTCAATGTCTTTCACTATCACTCTGTACATAATTCTTTGAGACAGGATCTCTCAGTGAACCGGAGATCACCAATTTGTCTAGAATGACCGGCCAGCAAACCTCAGGGATCCTCTTGTCTCTGCCTCCCAACACTGGGGTTACAGGCTGGCACCACCGCATCTGGCTTTGATGTGGGTACTGGGCACCAAACTCAGGTCCTTCTTTTTGTGTAGCAAGCACTTTACTGGCGGAACCACCTCCCAGCCCCAGTTCTCTGGTATTTTCTCTGCCACATTCGTAAGCAGAGTATGATCTTGAGACCAGAGGAAACTTTGGGGTGTGAGAAATTGTTTCCAGCAGAAGAATGAGCCAGCAAGAGGGTAAAGACAGAGTCACATGGTGTCACAGTAATCCTCGGCATCTGTTAAATAGTCTTGTAACAGGGTTGTTCTTGGAATGTGCTTTGGTGGCCTCCCAGGTGTAGTAAATAGGAGGGGGTTTACTGTAGACCACTTTCATTCAGAATGAGGTTTCTTTGTCAGCCAGCTGACCGTGCAGGCAGTTTCCAGCTCCTTCAAAGGAAGAACTCCTTACAACAGTGAGCGATACAGCAGGACCAGATATCCTGTGTCTCTGACATCACCATAGTCACCGGGAAGCGGGCAGCTAAGGACCTGAAAAGATGATGGAGGAAAGATTCTCAGTCATGGCAGTGAAACACAAGGCATACTATCTAGATCCAAGACCTGGGACGCGAGGCAATCCCAAAGGGAAGAAAAACTGAAGGGATGGGTGTAGGGGGCACAGAGGTTCTTATACTCACAGGTAAGCGCTAGGGAAACCGGGAATGTTAAACACACGGGGTTGTCTCTCCAAAGGGAGCGATGTCTAACCTTTTCCACCCAGAAGGCTGGGAATGGGGGTGGTTAATGACCTGGTGGCTTCTGTTCTAATCGTATGGCCAGGCACATCCGGCTCTCCAGGACTCTCATGTTTATGTCACTCATCTTCCCCAGACCCTAGCATTGTTTCTCAGCCAATGGAACCCATCTTTATGGGAGATGTCACACGTACTTTACAAACGGGAGCACAGGTGGTTAACAGCCTGCTGACATTTGTGCTACGACTGAGGCCACAACAGATCCTCCCCAAGGCCCTTAAGATGTCACATACCCATCTTTACGTAAGAGGCCGCACTTACTTTACTTAAACTTTTCTGTACACAGAGGGGGCTGAGTTAACCAGGGAACTTTTTTCCAAATGGCGTTGTGCTTAAATGTGCTCAAAATAAGCTGCCCAGGGTCAGATTCTCAATGTTTGAACAAACACCAGCCCCTGAGTCATGCTGAATCAGACTACCTTTTTGCCTCCCAGGGAACAGCTCTCTGCTGGCCTGCGTGGTCGCAGAGACCTCCCACAAGATGGCTTTTTCCAGCAGAAAGTTACCTTTAATTTCTGCGTGTCATTTATTTCCAGCACCTTGGAGGTGTTTGTGCCCTCCCTCCTGGAACAAAACTCAGCTAATGACCTCCCACTTGACTGAGATGCTGAGATCTTGAGATGCACCCCAGCTCGCTGTGTGCAAATGTGCGCTCCTCCCACTGACTCCCATTTTAAAACAGTGCCTGTAACCTTCCAAGGACAACTGTTATAAACGATCTTGGCTGTGATTCAGAACACTGCAGCAGCAGCGTTTGTTAGGCTAGACCCTCTCGAAGCACCAGGCTTGGGAGGCCGATGATTGCCAACTCGCCTGGGGGAGGGCGTAGGAGAAGAAAAGTGGGTCTACATGTGTCATCGAACATAGAGCCTGCTGGGAAAGAAGGCTGCGCATTTGGCATCCTAGGCTCTGGTCCCACTGCTTCTCCGATGAGTCAACTGGTGTCACAATTCCTCCACAGAGGTAGCTGCTGGTACTGAAAGAAACAAATCAGTCTTACGGTTAAGCGGCAGATTCGGAAGGCCCTGTGTTCGCACTATAGATAGAGAAACCAAGAGGAATGGGTCCCCCATTTTGGAGCTCCTGAATTAGTGTTTATCTTGGACACTCTTCTGTTGCTGTGCTGAAACGCCATGACCAGGCAACTTTATAGAAGAAAGCATAAGAAACACCCCTCCTCTGACAAGGCTGCTGTACCTGCTATTCCTCACCCAAAGTCTCTACCAATGGGGAACCAGACATTCAAATATCCGAGCCTATGGGGGAGCCATCCATTCCTATTCAAACCACTGAAGTGGTAAACCCATCAGCTAGGACGCAGATGACAGCCAGGAAAATTGACCTGGAGCAGGGAGTCAGGGAGTTTTTCTCAAGAAAGGGACATTTGAGCTGACACTCACTGAGCATGGCATTGCCAGCAAACAACTCCTCGAGAAGGGCCCAGGTGTATCTGAGAGTGGAGAGCTGTTCAGCACAGGCAGAGGGGCAGCGTTGGTGAGAGCGAGGAGATACAAAGACGCACAGCTCACAGGGCCAATCAGCCTTTGGAGCCGTGTTAATTCTATATTTCATTTTACCTTTAGAAACCGCATGCCTAACTTCTCTCTCTCTCTCTCTCTCTCTCTCTCTCTCTCTCTCTCTCTCTCTCTCTCTCTCTGTGCGTGTATGTGGTGTGCAAGTATGTATATGCCCCTGCTTCTGCACAGTTGTGCTTGAGGGCCAGAGGGGAATGTGAGGTTTCCATCTCAGTTGGAAATTTCCTTTGAGGCAGAGTCTCCCCCAGCATTTCAGCTAGGCTGGTAGACAACCCCAGTAATTCCCCTGTCCTGTCTCTACCTCTGATAGTACTTATGTTACAAGTGTGGGCAACACCATGGCCAGCTTGTTATTATGTGGGTGCTGGGATCTGAATTCTGGGCCTCACGCTTGTGCAGCAAGTGTTCTTAACCCCTGAGCCAGCTCTCTAGTCCTGACTCTATTGCATTTGGTTCTCAAGGTGACTGGAAGGGAGAAAATACCATATGTATCTACTTTCTGGCTCTGCCGTATCAAAACGCCACGGGTGACTAAATAATAGGAACTGATTTTTCTTAGAGTTCTGGAGGGCTCAGGTCAAGTGCACACGTTTGCTTTCCTCAAAGGCTTCTCTGTTTAGTTTGCAAATGGCCTACCTTTGCTGCCTTTTAAGATAATTTGTTATTTGTTTTCTTTCCTTCTTTTTTCTTGTGTGTGTGTGTGTGTGTGTGTGTGTGTGTGTGTGATATGTACCACTCACACATGTGGAGTTGAGCGGACAGCCTGTGGGACAATCCACAGTCAGGCCTCTCCTTCCACTATGTGGGCTCTGAGGGCTTGGCAGCCAGTGCCTTCATCCACTGAACATCTCAACTGCCCCTTTCACAGAGTATGTTCTTTGCGAGTCCTCCTGGCTCTCCATAAGCCTGAAAGCCCTTTTTAAATTTTTATTTTTTCGAGACAGGGTTTCTCTGTGTAGCTTTGTGGCCTGTCCTGGAACTCACTCTCTAGCCCAGGCTGGCCTCGAACTCACAGAGATCTGCCCGCCTCTGCCTCCTGAGTGCTGGGATTAAAGCACTGCCACCATCACCTGGCTAAATTTTAAAAATTTATTTATACAGACACTAGTCAGATTGACTGAAATCTCACCTTAGGGGCTGCGTTTTGACTTAGAGACTTCTTGAATGGCCCTGTCTCTTAGTGGTACCATATTCTGAGATATGATGGGTAGAATTCAACTTATTTGAATTTTGGGGGGACATGATTTAGCTCATAACACTGTACATGGGTGCAGTGCAGAGAATGTACTGAGGGGGCAACTTTGGAGATCTGAAGATCTACAAGGTAACGGTGGCAGCTCAGGAAAATAGCAGGAGACAGAGAAAGACGACCGGCTTGAGAAGTCTTTGTGGAGGACTATTACGGGGATTGGGGTGGGGTGCCAGGCAACTCCTCAGATTTGGACTTCTGCATCTGGTTGAGGTGCAGTGTATTTAAAGAGCAGTGAGGGGAAGAGTCGAGGGTTTGTGGGGGGAGCTGAGGGTTTTGGTTCTGCCGCTGCTGAATTTGAGGTGCCTTTCGGACATCAGGTGGGTGGTGAGTCTGATGTTTTACTGTAAGCCAGCTTCCGTGACACTCAGAGCTGGAGTTGGGGATGTCACGCTCCCTAGTGAGCCAAGATGCTTGGTATATGGCCCTTATGATTTACTTTGGATAGGGCTGTTGCTCTTTTCAAAAACATGCTCTGACATCCTTAGAAATTCAATCTTTCCTAAACTAGGGTTCAATAGCACCTTGTTAACTTTGCAGAATATTTCTTTAGTAGCTTTTCACAGTCAGCTTGCCCAGAGAAATTACCTAGCATCATTACCCTCTTTTTGAGGATAAAGTCGCTCTTTTCATTTTCTTCCTAAATGTCTAGTAAGAAAGGAAGTCTCAAACTGTCAAAGTCTGATAAAAATGGTAAAAGGAGGTCTTTCAACACAAAGCCCCAGGCGGGAGTGCTGTGGACTTCATGAACTCTCTGTGAGAGGAAAGGGTGTGGTTGACAGATGGGGAACAGAGAAAGTGTAGGAAGTACAATGTCTGATGGTAACAAGTTCACAGTCACTACGATGCTTGGGATGAAGGCTATGCCCTGGGCCATCCATGGCATAGGGGCTGGGTCAAAAGTGAGTCAGGAAAGAGCTGGGTCAGTTTTGGTGAGAGATGGAGAATTGCCATGAGTCTTCTACTTCGTGTGACCTATATGTCAAGGGTGACTAGTTGTCTTGGTTTTCCTGGGGCGGGTGGTTCTTAATTTCAGTCTTAAAACTTGCAAGATTCCAGGGAAACAGAGACAGTTTTGTCACCCTATAGAAAGAATCTGGAGAATATAGGGTCTTCAGTACTTCAGAGGTCCCTAAACAAACTTAACCCACAGTAAGTAAATGCTGTGGAATAATCTTTTTTGTACACTGTAAACATGTATTCCTCTTATTGGTTAATAAAGAGCTGACTGGCCAATGGCTAGGCAAGATTTTCAGGCAGAGAGACTGCTGGGAAGAAGGGTGGAATCTGAGGAGTCCCTAGCCAGATGCAGAGAAAGCAAGGCATGAACATGCTGTGCTGAAAAAAAGTTACCTCCATGTGACTGATCATAGATTTTTTTCTTAAAAAATGGGTTAATTCAAGTTGTAAGAGCTAGTTAGTAACAAGCCTAAGCTATCAGCTGAACATTTTTAATTAATAATAAGTCTCTGTGTGGTTATTTGGGAGCTGGCTAGTGGGACAAAGCTGACTGGTGGTCCTGACGAAAAACTCCACCTACAAGTAAATGTGCCTGTGTGATTTGTCATAACCTCCTTTAAAAAGGAGCTACTGTGTCATTTGCTTTTTTTTCTTAACAAAGCACATAAATTATTATCTTAATACTCAGAGATTATTAAAGTGATCACATTACAAATTACCTGGGAGAGTCCCAGTTTATGCCCATCATCTCATGGTATAAATGGTGCCCTCTTTGTTCTTAGAAGGCTCCTAATTTGAATGGCGAATTGGAAGATCACTGTCCTGGTATTTCGTGTGTGTGTGTGTGTGTGTGTGTGTGTGTGTGTGTGTGTGTGTATGTATGTGCTTTGACTTAACACAAGTTAGAATTATTGGAGAAAGGGGGACAACAATTGAGAATATGCCTCTATAAGATTGCCCATTGGGCATTTTCTTGACTAATGATTTCTGTGGGTGACCCAGCCCACAGTGGGATGTAGAAGTGTGCTACCCTGGGCCCAAAGGTCCTGGTGATATAAGAAAGCAGGCTGAGCAAGCCATGGAGAACAGGCCAGTAAGGGCGTTCTTCTGTGGTTTCTGCTTCAGTTCCTGCCTCCAGGTTCCTGCCCTGAGTTCCCTCAGCAATGGAGTGTGGCTTGGGAATTGTAAGATGAAAATAGACCCTTTCTCCTCCAAGTTGCTTTTGGTCATGGTGTTCTGTCACAGCAACAGAAAGCAGACGAGGACACACTCTCTGTCTTTGACAAGGTGGTCTTTCTAATTCTTTTTTTTTCAACATAATATTGATTCTTTTATTGATTCTTTGGGAATTTCATATCATGCACCCCAATCACAGTCATTTCTAAGTCCTCATGTTTGCCCCCCTCTTTTGTGACCCCCTAAAAGTGAAAATGAAAATAAAAAATAGAAATATAAACAACAACAACAAAATCAAGTCAATCTATGTTATCTATATACTCACTGGAGCATGGTCAAACTCTCAGTGGCCTACCCCTTAAATAGAACCCAGCCCTTCCCCTCCCACACCCTTAAAAGAAGAATCAATTGTGGAGGGTGACATTTCAGCATCCTTGTCACACGTTTTAAGAGTTTTCTTCCATGGTTTCCTTTTCAGACTTTTTCATATTTGGGGAAGGGGACAGAAGAAGGGTTGGGGTGGGGCTGTCACAGAGGCCTTCCACGTCCCTCTTTCTCAATTGTGTGTCTGCAGCCATCCATATCACTGGAGAAGTAGCTTCCTTGCTCTTTTTGGACATCAACACAGACTCTGGCTGCTGTAGGACCTCAGCCCCATACATGGCTCTCAGAAGCAGTGTGGCCCCAGCCATCACTAGGGCCTTAGGTGGTGGACCGTGGATATCAACACAGTAAGACATCAGCTGCAGTAAGGCCGCTACCCCGACGTGGCATAGATTACCCTTGTCCACACGGATCTAGGCGTTCATCATGGCCTGGGGCAGCAGCATGGACCACAGACACCAACATGGCCTCTGGTAGCATAAAGGACCACTGTGGTCCTTCGAGGAGATCCAATCCAGAAAGTGAACCCCTCTGCATTTCAGGCCTCTATCATTGCTCAGAGCCAGGGGAAGCCGCAGGCCTGAGGCTCGTTCGGGTGCTGAGTCAGCATCTGTGTAAGCTCCAGGCTGCCGCACACCATCCTACTGGCCCTGCTTGGCAGTGACAAGTGACAACATGTCGACCTCAGCCCTCTCTCACACCTGTCACCTTTGTCACGTCTCCAGTTCTGCTTCTCTCTGTAGTTTATGTTATGCCCCATTTTCTATCTTTCCCATTTCTTTGTCATGTATTTATCCAAATGGTGCTTGCTGCCTGTGCCTCAAGGGTAGGGTGGCCTCAATTTTTCTAATTCTTTTTTTTTTTTTTTTTTGAGACAGGGTTTCTCTGTGTCGCTTTGGTGCCTTTCCTGGAACTCACTCTGTAGCCCAGGCTGGCCTTGAACTCACAAAGATCCATCTGCCTCTGCCTCCTGAATACTGGGATTAAAGGTGTGCACCACCACCTACTGGCTCTAATTCTTAAACAAAAGTACTGTTTGGTGATCTTGGCAAAGCATTCCCACCTTTAGTCCCTAAATTTCATGGTGTCCTTTTTTTTTTGAGATGATTCTCTAGTTACCACGTTTAACAAATAAAAACTAAAACCATCTTCTATTCAGAGGTACTTGATCACCATTCCACTTAGGCAACCAGAATCTTTCATGTAGCCCAGAGCTCCCTCTGCACCTCTTCATGTCTGAGCATCTCACTATTGGATGAACTATCACGGAGTTTTAAATTTTGCTTCTAGAAATTTAAATAGATTTTCCTAAGTCTTAACAAGTAATACAATTAGAAGTTGAAAGATGAATATTATATATGAGCCAAGAGTCAATATCAATTAAGTGGAAGGTAGAGGGAGTGTTAAGAATTATCCACTAAAGGAAGGATTTTCATTTTCTTTGTGACAGTCTCATGTAGACACGAAAGCAGCATTGAATTTTATAATGTATGCATCACACTTTGTGTGTGTGAGTGTTTAGCTTCCATGTATGTATGTGCAACACATATATGCCCCATGCCCTTGGAGGTCAGAAGAGGGTATCAGATCACCTGGAACTAAAGTTAGGGATGGTTATGAGTCACCATGTGGCTGCTGGGAATTGGACCTGGGTTCTCTGTGAGAGTAAAAAGTGCTCTAAACTGCTGAGCCATCTCTACAGCCCCTAAAGCAACACTTTTCAGAGCATGGTGTTAATGACACAGCATATGCCTAAGAAATTACTAATATAACAACAGAGAGGATTAGTCAAGAGAGTGTGCATGATATCTAAAGAAACCGTCCCAAATAAATCACTTTTCAGATTATGAGACACAACCTCAGACATGGTCCACCTTTATTCACAACGAAATTGAATGTTTGTCCTCAGATGTCATTCCACATTGATAGCACTTGTACATGCGTTTTTTTCATTTTAATGAAAGTTACTGACCACTAGAGGGAGAAACAAGAAAAGCTTTGCAAAATTTCATCAATCCAAGAGGTGATTTAAACGCTAGCAAAGAAATGTGCTGACTGTGGAATATAGACCCAAGGGTGGCGATAACACACAATGCTGGTTGGAGAGGGCTGGCACCGGTGAGATCCTGCAGAAATAAAATAATAGCATGTGACTTCTCTAAAAAAGAGAACAAGAACATATTGCATGGCTGGTGGGCTAAATTATACTTTGGTTTAACCTGTGTTTTTGCCTAAAGAGTAAGTACAAAAATGTGATCTGTGCAACTGGGTAAGTGAAGAAAGAATTAAATCTTCCAGACTTCAAAGGTGGGGTCAGTGGCAGCACTTGAAAACAAACACAGTCAGAACAATTTCTCTACACTGGGCAGTAAGTGCATTTGATGATTAATACTTAGTATTATAAATATAGCACTCGGGAGGCAGAGGCAGGTGGATCTCTGTGAGTTTGAGGCCAGCTTGGTCTCCAAAGTGAGTTCCAAGAAAGGCAATAAGCTACACAGAGAAACCCTGACTCTAAAAGCATATATATATATGTGCTGAAAGTGATGATAAGTATGTTTGAAAGTTTGTTTAATCTTAAACTACTCAATATGTGAACATATGAAGATACAATTACTTGAACGCTTATCTTTGTTTAGTTAGAAAGTGTCTTTGGACCTTTTTCAGGAGTGGTTTATTCTGGCTTGCAATTCAAGGACTTGACCCATCACTACAGTCATGGTGGTGGGAATGTGAAGCGTTTGGTTACGTTGCCTCCACTGTCAGGAAGCAGAGAGTATTACTGATGCTCAGCTCCTTTTCTCCTTTTTATTCTGTCTGGGACCCTACTTGATGGAAATGATGCCATTCTCATTCAGGGTAAGTCTTCCATGAGCTCAAGCTGGAAGCTCGCTCACAGTCATACTAAGAGGTCTGTTTCCATGGTGACTCTCCATCCCATCAAGGTGACGATCAAGATTAACCATCATGATATCACAATTAATCACCCCTTGCCAATTTGACACTCAAACACTCACTTTCAATGATAACACCCCACCCCTGCCTCCTATAGTCTCATTTTCATCTAATGATTCAAAACACATGCAGAGCATCTCTGGGACTCCCCACAGTCTTTAACAGCCCAACATGGCTTTAAAGTTCCCTGAACTACTTTTTATTCAAGGAAATACTGACTCCTTTAGTTGTAATAAAAACACAAAACACATTATTTTAACAAATAAATGTTGAAAATCTTCTCCATGCAAGGAACTCAGGAGATGCTAGACTGACCTGGACATAAATGTTTTCATAAGAAGGAATTGGTTAGGTTAGTGAGATGGCTCAGGTGGTATCTTAGGTGGGGTTTCTATTGCTATGAACAGACACCATGACCTCGGCAAATCTTATAAAGGGAAACATTTAATGGGTGGCTTATAGTTCAGGGATTTAGTTCATTATCATTATGGTGGGACACTGTGACATATGGTGGCATGCAGGCAGACATGGTGCTGGAGAAGGAACTGAGAATTCTGCATCTGGATCTGCAGGCAACTGTGTACAACACTGAGCTTAGCTCGAGCAAAGGAGACCTCAAAGCCTACCCTTGCAGTAACATGCTTCCTCCAACAAGGCCACACCTACTCTAACAAAGCCGCACCTCCCAATAGTGCCACTCCCTATGAACTTATGGAGCCCAATTACATTCAAACCACCACAGGTCGTAACATTTCTTGTTGAAAGCTTGGCATCCTGAGTTTGAGCTCTGGAACCCACAAGAAGGAGGAAGGTGTTGGCATTCTAGCCTGCCCCTTGGAGACCTGCCCTGAATCCTGATGTAAACCCTTCCTTAAGGAAAAACCCTCCCTTCTTCTTCCTCTTCCCCCTTTCTCCCTTTCTTGCCATAAGGGGTGCACACCTCTGCTTCCCCCCTTTCTCTCCCTCTCTCTTTGTTCCTCTCTCCCTCTCTTTCTCTCTCTCTCTATTATAATAAACTCTCCATGTGGATGTCATGCCTGGGGTGTGAGTAACTTTCCACCATGCCACACTGCATGCTGCATGCTGCCCCACCTGCATAGCGCATCTCCCTCACCCATGGCCCAACCTGCCCAGGACTCTCGTGTGCCGTATCATAACAGAAGGAGAGAACCAGTTCCACAGATGTGTCCTCTCACTTCTACATGTACACTATAGAATACATTTCTTTCCATCCCACATCATGAGCATGTGTATCTTTGAGCCAACATCATCTTTTCAGGATTCCACATCAGCCTGGTAACCTTAAAATGTGAACTATGGCATCAACTCTGCAGGTTCTCAATTCACCTGCCTCCCTAATCCTGGAAAGTAGTTCTTTCTGTCTGTGCACCTATTCATCCATTTATGTATCCTATGAAGTTCTGGACAACCCTGATATTGGTAGTACTAATTTAATACTAGTTGTGGTAGTTTGAATTGCCCATTGAATAAGCTCATAGGGAGTGGCATTATTAAGGGGTGTGGCTTTGTTGGAGTGGATGTGGCCTTGTTGGAGAAAATGTGTCACTGTGCAGGGCCGGCTTTGAGATCCCTTTTGCTCAAGCTTTGCTCAGTGTCATACACAGTCTACTTCTTGTTGCACTTGGATCATGATGTAGCCAGAATACCGCCATGCTTCTCACTGTGATGATAATGAACTGAACCTCTGAACTGTAAGCAATCACCATTATTAAATGTTTTACTTTATATGAGTGCCATGGTCATGGTGTCTCTTCATAGCAATAGAAACCTTAACTAAGACAGAAGTTGGTACCAGGGACTGGGGTGTTGCAGTGAAAGTCCTGACCATGTGTTTGTTTGGAGGAATTTGGACTTTGGTACTTTGGGTTTTAAAAGCAATGGGATGCTTTGAGCGCTGCTTAATGGGCCATACTTGTAGAACGTGAAGGACAGTGGGGCTGATTATGATTTGAACTGTTGGACACTGGCTCAAGAGGTTTCAGAGGAGGAGAGGTTTTGTATGTGGTCCAGAGACCAGTCTTGTGATATTTTGGTGAACAATGTGGCTGCTTTTTGCCTTTGTCTAAAAAGTTTGCCTGAGGCTAAAGTGAAGAGTTTTGGATTAATTTCCCTTAGCAGAGGAAATCTCAAAATAGCCTAGTATAGACTCTGTCATGGTTACTAGTGTCAATTCTAATGAAGATATATAATGAAGAGGAGTGCACTGAGCAAGGAAAAATGTTTGAGGAGAAAAGGAGAATCAGAAAGTGGAAGGGAGCTAAATTCTGTGTTCAAGGAGAAACAGATTAAGAAATGGAATAAAGGGAGTGGTGATCTCAGGGCAAGATCACACCCAGCTAAGTTTCCAAATTGTGAAAAGGAACTAAAGAAAAGCTTAAAGCTGGGTGTGGTGGTGCACGCCTTTAATGCCAGCACTCTGAAGGCAGAGGCTGCTGGATCTCTGAGTTTGAGGCCAGCCTGGTCTACAGAGCAAGTTCAAGGACAGCCAAGCTTAGGTAACAATCAAAAACAGAAAGCTGGTGCAGATGTACCAGGGGGCCATGTTCCAGCCTCAGCAAGCACCAGACCTTGGCAGCTTCAGCCATATAGTTCTGGCTTTAGAGTTAAGAATAGAAAAAGGGGGTTATGGAACTTATTTCTGTGCCTAAGGAAAGCTGCCGAGGCCAGGCATATGTCAGGGATGTCCCTGAATGGAGGCCTAGAGAGGGCATTTCATGAAGCTGTGAAGTTGAAGCCTGGATTGCCTTGGAGAACCCAAGACGTTAGAGATGCCAGAGTCATGGGATACCTGCCAAGGAAATCTGCTAAGAGGGAGTGGAACCAGTCCAAGAGAAAGAAGTGTGGTGCAGTCAATAAAGCTGGGAGGAACTGGAGAGCTGAAGAGCATTTTGAGATCAGACATAGAGATGCAGAGTTTTGAGTTTGTCCATCTGGTTTTCAGTCTTGATTTGTGTTCCCTTAGAAGCTCCGTCTCAGCCCCGCCTCCTTCTCCAAACCCTGCCCTAACAGAAAGCCTCTTCCAGGGCTGCTCAAGATCAGGCCTACAGGGTATTTAAGTTCTAGTCCACAGACCTGCCACGAGATGTCCCCTTCTTCCTTTCCCGAGATCGCCTGGGGATGCTTTGCTCAGATTAAACCTAGTCCTTAACTTTTAATTTGGCTTGGTGTGACTTACTGTGTTGGCAGAGAAACCTAGTTTCAGGGGTTTAAAATACTTATCATTTGGTGCCAAGCCCAGGTAGAGTTGGGCCTCCTGCTCCGGTCACCTGCCATGTAGCACATGCTGGTCTCCTAGCAACGTGGGAAGCCACTTTCCCTTTCTCTCTCCCTCTGCCACACTGGACCAACTTTTGCTTGGCAAGTTACCCATTTCCAAGCCAAAAGCCTATAAAGGATCCAGGATCTCTTCTGAGTCTTTTGACCCCTTCTGAATCAAAGGCTTCTGGGTTACCTGCTGGGTTGCTGCAGCATTAGATAACTCTGGCCTGCTTCCTAAGTGGTGACAGACAGCCCCTGCCCCTTAGGGTTCCCCTGTGTGGGAAATGTTCTGCACAGAGGCAATCTCCAGACCACTCCCAGCTGGAGGTTTATAAAACTGGATGTGGTTCTGTACCCGTCAGTCTCTGGCCAAAGGCTTATGAATGGATACTTGTGGGTCCAAGTTCCCCAGACACCCTTGGGATGTCTCCTACAAAATTTATCCAAATTGGGCAGTCTCATACCATATGATGATTTGGCTCCCTCATCCAGAGCTACGAGCTTCCCCCCTGCTTCCCTTTTCACTGTTTGACTGCATCTCCACTCCCCCTCTCTCTCTCTCCATCTGCCCACCTGCTTCTCATGCGGTTGCTCCAAGATGACTTTCGCTCAATCATTCTCGCAGCTTCCCTGATGCACTAACTCTGCTGTTCCTGCAGTTTTCTCTTCGTGGCATACCTTGGCCACGAAGGGTTTGACTGTGCTCACCAGGCTTTCCCAGTGTTTGGTCTGGTCACGCTGGGATTCTTCCCACTATAGATTTGTTCTCTCTGTTCCTGCCTCCTCTCCCACCCTCAACCTCATAAATGTCTCATTCTTCCATTTATTACAACGTGTAAATGAAAACCGGACACCAGCTGTAGTCAGAAGTTTTCCTGTGTCTCTCCCAGTCCCTTAGCTGCTGCTCAGACCCAAGTGAATACACAGAGGCTTACATTATTTACAAACTATATGGTCTATGGCAGGCCTCTTGCTAGCTAGCTCTTATATCTTAAATTAGCCCATTTCTATTAATCTATGTTTGGTACATGTTCTGTGGCTTACCATTCTGCTGGCATGTTGCTCCTTGGGCAGCAGGCTGGCAGCTTTCTGCCTCTCTTTTCTCTTCCTGTCTCTCTGCTTGTATTACCTGCCTGCCTCTAAGTTGCCTTGCCATAGGCCAATACAACTTTATTTATCAACCAATCAAGGCAACACATATTCAGGGCATACAGAAAGACATCCCACAGCATAAAATTACATATGACAAAACAGTTATCAAGCAAGAATTATAGCTACAATATCTAGTCTATTTATATTTGGCAAATTCAAAGAAAATATTCTATTTATCCTATATTTGTGAGTCTAAGGTTTCATATCTAATTTATCTTTTATGATGACTAAGGAAAACTATAATTATAACTATCTAGTCTTCAGCTGCATCAAAGACCCCAGAAGGATATAATATTGCCTGAGTAAACAGGAAATGCAGTGTAAGCAACTTCCAAAATTCTGGAAAATGACAGAGACAGCTGCCTGCCTGGACAGTCACCCAGAGTTCCTCTATAAAGTTGGGGCACCCATCTTCAGCCCATAGGTCTAGTCTCTCAGTCATTTTTTCCCTGTGTCCTGTAAAATGTCTGGCAGTCTCCTCTTCGAAGCAGTAACCTGAAGAACCATTTCGCCTTGTTTTGACAAATTCAGTGGTCATTTTCCTATGGGTCCTGAATGTCCAGTTTATGTAACATATTATCAGCAGTCCAGACAAGAGCAGTTTCTTGCCCAAATGGCTATTTTTCTCAAGAAGAAGATAAACTCCATATGGAGCATCTTTGATGCCCATCTTTCTCTTTGAAGTAAATTGGTGCGGCCAGAAGCAGATGTATCTCACAGTCCAGAAATTCTAAGTTTTTAAAACATTTTAAATGCCAAATTCTGTAGGTCTTTGAAGTATTTGAAGATTACCTACCTGATCGAAATATATCTATGTATACCTAGAAAACTTAACTAACATGACTATAAGTTTGATTATTATGGATGACTAATTATTAATCTGTATTTCTTAATTATACATTACAATTTCAAATGAGCTGCACAAACATAATACCTTAAACAAGGGTAGAAATATATATACAGTATAAAAAAATTAACTTTAAATTTATATCAATAAACTAAAATCCATAGCGATGTAAGACATTTTAAACAAGTTTTTGCTCTTTAAGGGTAGATTCAATAATCTACCTTTTTATCTTATCATATATATACTATCTCCTTTTCTTCTTTAGAAAGAGACTGCATACTAAAGCCAATTCTCTCTCAGCTTTAGCTGGTAATTCTCTTGGACTATTTAAATCCTTGTCACCCTCTAAGGTTCTGAACAAATTACTCAGTTCATCATTTTTTACCCCAACAACAGTCTGTAGATGGGAAATATCTCTGAATAATTTTTGAAAGTAATTAAGACTCCATAATCAATCTCTCCTAATTTGCACCTTTTGGGGTCTAATTTTTTTGTAGACCTATTTTATAACCTAAATAATTAATAGAATCTCCTCTTTGTATCTTTTCAGGAGCAACTTGTAATCCCCAACAAGGCAAAAATTTCTTTACTTCTTCAATCATTCATTCTAGAGTCTCTGTATTTGAATCAGTTAGTAAATTATCATCCATGTAATGATGAATTATATATTCAGGGTGTCCCACAGCAACCGGCTACTTCGCATGACTGTTTGCTCCCCTCCTCCAACAGCCTAGGAGACCCACAGCTTATGCCCCAGCTGGCTGCATTTCTCCTTGTGGCTCCGGCTCCTTTGGCCTGCAGACCCACATTCCAGGGTCTCCACAGTTCTTCTTCCTCACTCCTAAGAAGTCTTTTATTCACTATGGTTTCTTACATGCTGCTTTATACTGTAAACTCTTATTTCAGAATTTTTAAGTTGGTCATCTGACATTGTTCCCCATGAAAAGTTTTGTTTTTCTTTCTGTTAAAAAGTCCTGTCTATTTTGTGTGTATGGATGGAAATGTGGCCACTTCATGCTTATTTCTGACTGCTCTTGGATGCCTGAGTGTACATGTTCTGTATGTCTTGGTTAAAACTAGCTGCCTGGGCTCAGAATTTGCCTCTGGGATTTGCTCAATCTGATGTGATGACAGAGAAAGTTATTTTATGATGTTTTCCCTTATTAAAAAAAAAAGCTAAGGAATTAGATATGCTTAAAATATCTGTAACAAAAGGTTAGCTTAAAACTTGTAACTCCAAATTGCAACTGCTCTGAGAAACAGCACATGGTCTGCCACCACCTTAAATAAGTACAACACATGGGCAGCACTATTTTGACTAAGGATGGAGAAGAGGGAGGTCATATGACTTTGCTGCCATCTTAATTAAAGGTGACCACATAGAGTGGGTTCACCAAGAGACAACAGGTCTCCAAGATACTTTAGATTAGGATGGATTTCTATATGCTATTTCCTGTCCTATCATAAAAACAAGGTTTATAAAAGATGAAATTTAAAACAATGTTGGTTTGTTGAGGTATTACAGCTGCACCTCTGTGCATTCATGTACTGGGATGTATCTTGCTGGCAGCCAGATTTTGTAAGGTAAGAGTCATTCCCTTGATATTAATATTAGAAACACTAAATTGTTTACATTGTGAAAACTGGGTTTTGTCTTCTAGAGATACCAAACTGCTTACACCTAACAGATGATGATCTCCTGATCCTCAAATGCTTCAGAGATCTGAGAATATGGCATTTGATAAAAAAGCTTCTCATGATAGAGACATGCCAGCTCCTGACCACATCCCATATCTTTTCCAAGGAAATGTAGCAAAGCCAGCCATGGAGCAGAAAACTGTCTTACACCTTAACTGCTGCTAAAACCCTGTCTAGACTGTGGACAAGCAGGACACTGGGGAATTGATTTGGCTTACTGCATCGGTGAAAAAACCTAGTACCGGGGAATCAAAATATTTATCAATTTGGTCCAGTATTTCCTCGCTAAACTCCCTTCTCTATGTTTTGGAGCAGTATTATATATCCATATATGTTGGAAGTATATGATCTGGTTTTGATTTTGATTTTATAAGGGATTACAATGAAGAGATTGCATGAATCTCAGAAGAGACTTTGAATTTGGACTTTTAAACATTGTTGAGACTGTGATAGGACTATGGGGACTTTTGAGGTTGGATTAAATGCATTTTGTATTATGATGTTGTTACAAGCTTATGGAGGCCAGAGAGTAGAATGTTCTAGTTTGAATATAACTGGCTCCCACAAGCACATAGGGAATGACATTATTAGGAGGTGTGGCTTTTTGGAGTGGGAGTGGCCTTGTTGGAGAAAATACATCACTGTGGGAGCGGGCTTTGAGGCTTCTTTTGCTCAAGATTTGCTCAATGTGATACACAGTCTACTTCGAGTTGCCTTTGGATCAAGATGTAGCCAGCACCATGTCGGCTTGCATGCCACTGTGCTCCCTGCCATGTTGATAATGGAGTGAACCTGTGAACTGTAAGCCGCCACTCAATCAAATGTTTTCCTTTATAAGAGTTGCCATGGTTTTGGGCGTCTCTTCATAGCAATAGAAACCCTAAGACACTAATTAAAATAATCCACCAACAAACACTCACTAGGTACCATTCTGAACCAAGTGGTATGCTAAGCAATGAGAAAACTAGTAGAATGATATAATTTTACAGAGAATTTGAATTCATCTGAGTGCTATTTTAAAGAATGATATGTGTTAACACTAATGATTTAATGTGTCTTATTAATTTTTTTTTTTTTTTTTTGAGCAGAAGATCGAACTCAGGGCCTTGTGCTCGCTAGGCAAGTGCTCTACCATTGAGCTAAATCCCCAACCTCTTACTTTATTAATTTATTATGAAGGTGAAGGAAGCAATTAGAATCATAATGTGGAGAAAAGAAGAAAGAGAATTAAGATAATTTACAATTTCAGTAACCAAATACACTGGTAGCGCTTTGGTGTATTTTTTTTTTTTTTTTTTTTTTTTTTTGAGATGGGTGTCAAGTAGTGCAATCTCGTCTTGAACTTGTAATGTAGATAGGATAACCCTGAGCTCTTGATCCTCCCACTACCACCTCTCCAATTCGGGGATCATAGGCTTGCACCACCATGTCGTCTTACTGGTGTATTTACTTTTTCTTTGTGATCTTGTAACATAAATGATTTCTGGTGTGTTTTGTTTTTGTTTTTGAGACAGGGTCTCTTGTAACCCAGGCTGACCTTCAACTCAACTTGCTCTGTAACTGAGGCTGGCCTAGAACTCCTGATCTTTCCACCTCCATCTCCCAGGGGCTACCATCCCATTCTCCTTTGTAACTTTTGATGCACATAAAACTTTAGTATAGTGTCACTCTTTTGGTGACACTGGAGACTGAACTCAGGACCTTGCACATGCTCTACCACTGAGCTCATCACTTGATCAGTGTTTGTTGGCTGTCTGCTCTTCCTGTCCCTTCCCTTCCTTCCCCCTTCTCCCCTCCCCACCCTGTAGCACACGGTCCAGGCATGGAGCCTTGGGAGGAGATTTCTGAGAGCTCGTGAGAAGACTCTAAGAAAACAAGACAAGAGTCTTATGACCTCAGTTTCTTGAAAATACAGAACTGTAATGTGTTTTCATGCTCCTCCCGTGTGTAGTGGATGGGAATAAGTTAGTTCAGCTGTTGTTATTCATTGGCCTGCCTGGAAAAGCATGTTTTGCCATGTGTGACTTGTCCTTGTGACTGAACACCTTACTCATGTGATTCTTCTTAACCTTAAGAGTATAAATTACCTCATGCTCTGAATAAAGTTGGCTATTGCATGAGACTTTAGTCTGCCTCATTTTTAGGACCCACTCTCCTAGGTTCATGTCACAAATTAGAGTGGTAACACCACTGTCTCCTTGTCCCTTCCCTTCCTTCCTTCCTTCCTTCCTTCCTTCCTTCCTTCCTTCCTCCCTCCCTCCCTCCCTCCCTCCCTCCCTCCCTCCCTCCCTCCCACCCTTTCTTCCACAATTTATCTATTTATTCATGCACTTGTAATTGTATTTTTATCCAGTACATATGTTAAATATGGAAAGGTGTCAAGAAGGTGAGAGGAAGTGGGAACTCTTAGCAGTGCTCCCAAGTTAAGATCAAGAAGGTGTGTTGGGTGGTAGTGGTGGTGCACGCCTTTAATCTGAACATTTGGGAGGCAGAGGCAGGTGCATCTCTGTGAATTCGAGGCCAGCCTGGTCTACAGAGTGAGTTACAGAACAGGCACCAAAACTACACAGAGAAACCCTGTCTCAAGAAACAAACAAAACAAAAGATAGAGAAGATGAAACAATTTTTTGAGCACACAGCTCTTGGTCTTGGCTTGTGGTCCATTTCACTGTGATTCATCATTGGCTTTCTGTTGGGTGAGGAATGCTACCTCTATTTGCTCTTGGACTCAGAGATGTGCAATATTAGCAGGAGCTGAATGTCAGATTGCTTGGAAATTAGAAAGTAGGTGGGCCAGCTTAGCGTGCTTGAAGATCTCCTTCAGTCTAAATCGATGGATGTAGGATGTGATTACCTAAACATTACAAGTTCAGAGAAATTCAAGAGCCCAGAGTGGATTGGAACTCAGTGTCCTCAGCATGCTAAGGAAGTGCTCTAGCACTGAACTATATTCCCAGCCTCCAGTTATCTTTTCTGTTACTAATTTAGTTCTTTGACAGTTCCATACATATATATATAAAATGCATTTTCTTTTTTCCAAAACCCTCTCTTGTCTCCTTTCTATCTCTATTATTTTCCCTTTGTCCATATCAATCCCTTTCCAAGATTCATGACTTTCGGTCTTATTTTGCCACTCACTCAATTTAACCGAGGCCATTTACATCACATCGAATTGGGACTATCCATCGGAGCCTGGTGAGGCCACAAGTAGGGACAACAGTCATGACTTCTTTCCCTGACTATATCCCTAGGAAAGAGTTCATCATTGAAGGACGGGGCTGGTCCACTCAGCCTCTTCTCTAACCCTACCTCACTACTGACAGGCCCATGCAGACACGTACAGTTGCTATGAGCTCATGACAGGGATGGCTGTGTCTTGTTCAGAGCTGTAGCTGGAGAGCTTCTCTCCAGGTGCCACCAAGCCCCCGCGGTCCCACAACCCATGTATAAAATAATCACTCAGACGCTTATATTACTCATAAACTGTATGGCCGTGGCGGGCTTCTTGATATCTACTTCTTCTATCTTAAATTAACCCATTTCTATTAATCTATAACTTGCCATGTGACTCGTGGCTTACTTGTACCTTACATCTCGCTTGTCATGGCGGCAGCTGGCTGCTCTCCCTGCCTCCACCTTCCACTTCCCAGAATACTCTTCTCTGCTTGTCCCACCTATACTTCCTACTTCCTGCCTGGCTACTGGCCAATCAGTGTTTTATTTTAACCAATCAGAGCAACACATTTGACATACTTGAACATCCCACAGCACAGAACCTGGCATTTCACAGCCCTTCTTCCTGTTTTCTGGCTTTTGCAATCTTTCTGATCCCTTTTCTACAATGTTCCCCAGTCCTTCAAATGTCTTGTTTATGGTGAGCACTCAACCATCTTCTCAAGACCTTGAGCAGCCATGAGTCTCTTCATGCACCACTGTTCCCTGGAAGAAGGGCCTCACTGACTGAGGATGAGGACAGGGTTTATTGGGTGTTGACAGCAGAGTGAGATGGGTGCCCAGAAAGTCACCTGATGCCTTATTTCTGGTCTCCACAAACACATGCACCACTATCAACAGGTACATGAATATGTATACTTGAATACATGAACACACACACAGGCACACACACAGGCACACACATATGCACATACACATGTGCGCTCATGCACATTCAACCAGAATATACCTTTTCATCTTTTATACCTTCCTCCTCCAAGATTGTGGGCAGGAACATTCTTCTTACAGTTTTAAAATGGTTGAATAGAAAACTAGAAGGAGCTTGTGACCCCCCTCCTGGAACTCACAGGACTAAATTAACCCATGCTTTTGTTAAGTAACCTACATAAAGTCTGATGAACTTAATAGTGTAAATGTGCTAATTACTTTCTCACAGTAAGTATTGTCACTAAAGTGGACAGCAGAGTACTATGCTTGTACTCTTGATTGCAAGGAATTAATGTTTAACCTAAACCGGCTTAAGTGATGAAGGAAAATTACTGGGTCACGTGCTGGAGAAAGCGTAGGAGGTGGATTTGAACTTTTCTAAACAGTGGATGATGCTCTTAGGGTAGGTTGTGGCCTCCCTTTTTTTCCCCTCTTTCTCTTTCTGTGTATCCTCTTTACTTTCCTTTTTGAGTTGACCTCTGCTCTCCCATACTCCAGACATGTGCCTGGGCAAGTTGACCCTGAAGGAACTCTAGGCTTATGCTGGCCCAGTGTCAGGGGAAATACAGATATAAATAATACATATTATATAAAAATGTATACATTATATAACATATATTCTATATATTACATTATTATATATATAATATAAATAATATATATAAAAATCAGTCCAGGGATGGTTGATCAGACTGGAGTTATGTGCTCATCCAATGGAGGACAGAAGGACAATGGTGGTTATTAACCCCACCAATGTCACTGGGATTGGGAAGGGCAAGTCTTAGTCTATATAGACATAGCCTAAAGGTCTTAAACACAATGAAAACAGAGCAATGGTGGTAGGCATGAGTTTAATCAGTAGGTATACCTCAATCACAGATTTATTATGGAGTAGTAATATAGATTTCCCCTTCTGGAAGCTAATTGAATTTATTTTAATATATTAGTCCATGAGAAAGCTTCCTTAGCTATTACACTAGTAAGCTGGTATTATGGGTTGTTCCAAAGCTTCTGATTTATTCAAAATAAGGTTTAAAAGCACATTCAGGATTTAGATTTTAGATTAAGGCTTAGACTTGGAAGTAAAGTTAAAAAAATAGCCTAGAGGCTCTTTTGAAAAACAACATAAATATTTTATTACTTTTTTATTTACTAAATATTAATTCAGTTCATGTTTATAGCTATCATTTCATATGTTGTTATGGTCCACCTGGGATCTTAGGATTTGGAAGAATACAGACAGTAATTGCAGACTCTCTGTCTATTCCTGGGCTTTGGGATAAAGGTGGCTCTGGGCTACTGTACGGGACACAATGGTGAGAAACTATGCCATTGCAGCACCGTTTGGCCCATATCATCCTATCTACTCGAACCATTTGATCATTTATGAAACAGGGTCTCGTCACTTTGTCTAGGATAGACTAGACTCTTGATCCTCATGCATCAGCTCCCCAAATAGTTTGCATTACATATTTATTACACTGAGAGTGTGATATCACACTCCTCTCCTGAAACTCAATTTAAATATCCTTTGTCCAAAATATATAAAGAGCTCAAGAAACTAGACATCAAAAACCCCCAAATAATCTAATTAAAAATGGGGTACAGATCTAAACAGAGAATTCTCAACAGAAGAATCTTAAATGGCCAAGAAACACTTAAAGAAATGTTTAACATCCTTAGCCATCAGGGAAATGCAAATCAAAATGACACTGAGATACCGTCTTATACCTGCCAGATCAAAAACACAAGTGATAGTTCATGCTGGTGAGGATGTGGAGCAAGGGGAACACTCCTCTACTGTTGCAGGGAGTGCAAACTTGGACAGACACTTTGGAAATCAGTATGGCAGTTTCTCAGAAAATTGGGAATCGATCTACCTCAAGACCTAGCTATACCATTCCTGGCCATATACCTAAAGGACAATCCATCCTACCACAAGGACACTTGCTCAACTATGTTCATAGCACCTTTATTCATAGTAGCCAGAAACTGGAAACAACTTAGATGTCCTTGAACCAAAGAATGGGTAAAAAAAAATGTGGTGTGTTTATACAATGGAGTATTAATCAGCTATTAAAAACAATGGCACCATGAAATTTTCAGGAGAATGGATAGAACTAGAAAAAAAAATCATCCTGAGTGAGGTAACCCAGACCCAGAAAGACAAACATGGTATGTACTCACTCATAAGTGGACATTAGCTATAAGGTAAAGAACCATGCTACAGCCCTCAGACACAGAGAATCTAAGTAACAAGGAGGACTCTAGCAGGGACACATGAATTTCACTGTGAATACAATAGGCATCACCAGTGGACGGGTTGGGGGGGTCTGGATGGGTGGGTAGGGATAGGAACAGGAAGGAGCATGTAGAGGGAGGATGGAGGGAGAGTACTGGGAAAGACAACTGGAATCAGGGGCATCTCTGGGATGAGCTAGAAAACATAGTGCAGTGGAAACTCGCAGGAATCTATGAAGGTGACCCTAGCTAAGACTCCTAGCAAATGGGGGATATGGAGCCTGAACCAGTAATCTTCTGTGCCTAGGCAAAACTTCTAGTGGAGACACTGGAACACCAACCCAGGCACAAACCTTTCAGCTTACAATTTGTCCTGCCTACAAGATGTGCTAGGGTATAGAAATGTGGTACAGAAATTGTGGGAGTGGCCGACCAATGATTGGCCCTGCTTGAGACGCATACCATGAAAGGGAGCTCCCTCCTGATACAGCCTATAGGGCCAGGACCCAGAGGTAGGATACTCTAGAGACCTAGGATAGAACCAAATGTGACTGGCAAAACAAAACAAAACAAAACACCCTCAAAAACAAAGTCAATGAAATGATTCCAAAGTCAATGAAATGATGATGTTATTAAGTACAAGAGCACATTTTTAACATTGTCTTTCTATTAAATATTAGTTGTATATAATGGTACTTTTTTTTTTTTTGGTGCCTAGCCCAACTGTCATTAGAGAAGTTTCATCCAGTAACTGATGAAAACAGATGCAGAGACCCATAGCCAAGCATTAGGTGGAATCCTGCGGAAGAGGGCAAGGAAGAATTGTAGGAGTCAGAGGGGTCAAGGGCACCACAAGTAAACCCACAGAATCAACTAACCTGGGCTCATAGGGGCTCACCTAGCCTGAATCAACAATCAAAGAGTCTGCATGGGTCTGACCTGGGCCCTCTGCATATGTTACAGTCATGTAATGTGGTCTTCCTGTGAGACTCCTAATGGGGAAAGCAGGAGCTGTCTCTGACTGTGCTGCTTGCTTTGGGGACCCCTTCCTCCTACTGGGTCGCCCCATCAAGCCTTAACAGAAGAGGAGGTGCCTGGTCTCACTGCAACTCGATATACCATGGCTGGCTGATATCCATGGGAGGCCTGCCAGTTTCTGAAGAGAAACAGAGGAGGAGTGGATGGGGGATGGGTCGAGGGGAGGTGGAGGGGAGAGACTGGGAGGGGAGGAGAGGTGGGAAACTTGAAAACAAAAACAAAGGAGTTACAGAGGAAGATCCCAGAAAGACCACCGTAGATGAGCATGCCAGGATGCAAAAGCAAGGTTTAATTTGGGATATCCAAAAGCAATACAAGCCTAGGCAGGGACTTCGTCCAATACATCCAACACAGTGGAGGCTGGAGGAAGTGCCCGCCTCTGTGCAAGCTCAGTTTTTAAAGGCAAAACCCACAAGGTTACATAATTTAGGGGTGCTAGTACGAGTACAGTTCTGATTGGCTTGCTTCTAGGGGCTTTCTAGAAATCATGCCTTAATCTTACTTCTAAGGGGGTGGTTGCCTATCACCATTTCTCATTGGCTGCCCTCAGGTGGGGACATTTCTATGGTCAGTTACCCTGGAAACCAGGGTTGGAACATTCTTTGGTCAAACCAGGGAGAGGACATTCCATAGTCCGGATTACCTCGTGTACTACCTTGTGACTCTGTACTTTTACACTTCCTGGTTTCTGGAATCTGGACTGACTGGTTTCAGTAACTCATGGCCTGTACCTAAAAGGAGAAATCTTAGGCCTTAGTTTTAGGGTGAAAGCATTTTTGGTCTTTTTTCTAAGTGGCTCATTTTGGTCTCACAATGTCCTACATAATCCTTGTGCTACATGATCACGTAACTTGTGCGCAGGGTGATCACATAACCTGTGAGCATGCGTGGCATAGCTACATAAGCCCATATGCACATGTGCAGGGGGGCGGGGCGATGCCTATAAATGTGGGTTCCACATATTCCTTCCCTCCCCGCACACCCCCTCTCTGCTCCCTTAATACACTCTTAGAGTGGGTTTTGTTGTGCCTTGTAAACAGCGCTGCTTTATGAATAACACTAAGATAGTAAATTTGAGTCCCTCGTCCTAGCATGAAATGGCTGATGTCAAACTGCAGACCTTCTGTCCACAGCTCTCCAGTCCGGCTGCCATCTGCAGTCACGAACCCTGGCGTGCGTCTAGTGACCAAGAAGGAGGTTACGTGTTTATAGGGGACATGTGCCTCAGCTGATAAATAGTAATTGCATCTGGATTTACACAATAAAAATTAATTCATGAAACTTGCTATTTGGCACCCACATTTAAATGGAGCCTAGAGAAGGTGCTATTTGCCTTCCAAGCAATCCTTGGGGTCCCGGTAAGGTCCATGTGCAGCTAAACACCTCCTGGTGACATCGTGATTCTGTGCTTCTACATCTTGCTTCTGTTTTTCTCACTGTTCTAGAATTCCCTTGGGATTTAACACAAATTTGTTTTCTTAGAAGCATCTTCTGGTCACCTTCATTTCATCCTGGCCTTGACGCTCCTTGTCTGCATTCCTAGAACATCCTGCATGTACTTAATGGTGCTGTGGAGTCCTGGGACAATTTTCCTATCTGCCGGCCCACCATAATTTCAGGGTAGGCTGCAACGTGGTTTAGTCGGCTTGGATACTCCACAGCTTAACAAGATAACAAGGCCTGCTCAGTGAGTATTTGCTGACTAGATAAGGCACTTGAAGTCTCTCTTAGGGGTCTCCTCACTTCCTCCTTTCCTCTGAGGTACCCCACTCTGCCTTCTCCCATTTGTTAGTCTTTATTCACGTCTCCCTTTGCTTGCCAATGAGTCCCGCTGCCAGATCTCACCCGAGTTTGGAAATAAGTTTATGTCATCAGTTACAAACCTCTGGAGAACTGTCTAATGGTTTAAATTTTAATTGTTCCCCCAAAGTCCATGCTTTGCAAGCTTGGCCCCCAGCTCATAACCTGTTGGTAGTTAGTGGTAATTTTAGGAGACGGAGCCTGCACAGTTTCTGTTTTTGTAAAGTTGGGGTCACTCTCTGTGGTGGTTTGAAAGAAAATGGACCCCAAAGGGAGTGGCACTATTAGGAGATGCGGCCTTGTTGGAGGAAGTGTGTTACTGTGGGGGTGGGCTTTGAAGTCGTCCCCCCCACACACACAAGGTTTCTCCATGTAGTTTTGGTGCCTGTCCTGGATCTCGTTCTGTAGCCCAGGCTGGCCTTGAACTGACAGAGATCTGCCTGGCTCTGCCTCCCGAGTGCTGGGATTAAAGGCGTGCGCCACCACTGCCTGGCTTTTTAAAAAAAAATTATTTATTTAAAAAGGTTTTTTTTTTTTTTTTTCCATTTTACATACCAATCCTAGTTTTCCCTCCCTCCCCTTCTCCCCACCCGGACCTTCTCCCATCCCACACCCATCCACTCCTCAGAGAGGGTAAGGCCTCCCTTGGGGGTCAACAAAGTCTGGCATACTAAGTTGAGACAAGACCAAGCCCCTCCCTGCAAGGTATCCCACTTTAGGGAATGTGTTCCAAAAAGCCATTTCATGCACCCAGGATAAGTCCTGGTCCTACTGCCAGGGGCCCTACAAACAGATCTAGCCACATAACTGTCATCCATATTCAGAGGGACTAGTTTAGTCCCATGCATAGACCCCAGCTGACAGGCCAGAGTCCATGAGTTCCCACCAGCTTGGGTCAGCTGTCTCTGTGGTTTTCCCCATCATGATCTTGACCTCACTTGTTCCTGTGATTCCTCCTCCCTCTCTTCAACTGAAGTCTAAGAGCTCAGCCCAGTGCTTGGTTGTGGATCACTGCATCTGCTTCCATCAGTTACTGGATGTAAGTTCTATGATGACAATTAGGGTGGTCACTGATCTGATTATAGGGGAAGGTAAGTTCAGGCATCCTGTCCATTGTTGCTAGGAGTCTTAGCTGCTGTCATCCTTGTGGATTCCTGGGGATTTCCCTAGCACCAGGTTTCTCCCTAACCCCCTAATGGTTCCCTCTACCAAGATGTTTCTTTCATTGCTCTCCCTCTCTGTCCCTCCCTCCATTCAGCCGCCTCAGTTCCTCTTGTTACCATTCCCCCAACCTTTTTCTTCTCCCCCCCCCCCCCCAGTTTACCAGGAGATCTGAACTATTTGCCCTTCCTGGGGCACTCTGCAAGTGTCCCTCTTAGGGTTCTCCTTTTTACCTAGCTTCTCTAGAGTTGTGGATTGTAGCCTAGTTATCCTTTGCTTTATATCTAATATCCACTTATGAATGAGTACATACTGTGTTTGTCTTTCTGGGTCTGGGTTTACTTCACTCAGGATGATTCTTTCTAGTTCCATCCATTTGCCTTCAAATTTCATGAGGTCATTGTATATTACCGCTGAATAATACTCCGTTGTGTAAATGTACCTCCTGAAACTGAGAAGCTTCTGTAAGGCAAAGGACACAGTCAATACGACAAAATGTCAGCCTACAGAATGGGAAAATATCATCACTAACCCCACATCTGACAGAGGGCTGATCTCCAAAATATATAAAGAACTCAAGAAACTAGATATCAAAATGCCAAATAATCCAATTTAAAAATGGGATACAGAGCTAAACAGAGAACCCTCAACAAAGAACCTCAAATGGCTGAAAGACATTTAAGGAAATGCTCAACATCCTTAGTCGTCAGGGAAATGCAAATCAAAATGACACTGACACCTGTCTGAATGGCTAAGATCAAAAACACTGATGACAGCTCATGCTGGCAAGGATGTGGAGCAAGGGGAACACTCCTCCACTGCTGGTAGGAGTGCAAACTTGTACAGCCACTTTGGAAATCAGTATGGTGGTTTCTCAGAAAAATTGAGATCAACCTACCCCAAGAACCAGCAATACCATTATTGGGCACATACCCCAAAAATGCTCAATCCTACCACAAGGCTACTTTCTCAGCCATGTTCATAGCAGCATTCTTTGTAATAGCAGAACCTGGAGGTCTTCTTTGCTCAAGCTTCACTTAGTGTGATACTCAGACCACTTCTTGTTGCTGATGGGATCAATATGTAGCTCCTTTTCTACTTCCCACTCCTTCTCCAGCACCATGTCTGCCTGCATGCTGCTGTGTCCATCCATTATGATAATGGACTGAACCTCTGAGACTGTAAAAAGAGCCTTCCCAGTAAACGTTGTCCTTTATAAGAGTTGCCATGGTCATGGTGTCTCTCCACAGCAATAGAACAATGACTGAAACACTCTCTATAAACTCCTTTTTCTTGCCCTTTCTACTTATTAAATATAGAGTTGGGGATTAGCTCAGTGGCAGAATATTTGCTCAGCAAATGCAGAACCTCTAATTCAGTTTCCAATACTTGGGGGAAGGCAAATTCTAATCACTTTTCAGTCATGGCCATTTTATTATGACATGAAGTATTTTTAATGTCATTTATTAGATACTCTACATATTTCTGGACAATCGGTAATTTCTAGTTACCCTTTTTATAAACAAGCCTATGTAAAAATCATGCATGAATCTATACATTTCTAGTTATATCATTTAAAAAAAATCCCTAAAATTATTTGCTCCCTCTGTGTGAATATTTTAAGATATATTGACATATATTGCCTAAATAACTTCCAGATATGTTAAACATTCATTCATTCATCCACGTAGCAGGTATTTCTTATTGCATCTGTACAATATGTTTCTCACTGTATAGGAGTTAATGTAATAGAAATGACACACCCAGGGCTCTTGCCATAGAGGCAGATGAACAAGTGGATGAGACAGAGCAGAGAATGAGAGCTTGTTTTGGTGTTCTGAAGGAAGCGCTGCCAGCATGGGGTGGTAAGAGTAATGAAACAGTTTTCTGCAGAGCTCATTCGTCTGCAACCTGAAACACTGAGAAGCAAACCAGCCAAGGAGGTGGAATGCTGGTCTCTAGGGAGCAGACCAATGGCAAGAAATGAGGCTGAGAAGAGAGGGTAAGGTAAGGACCAAATCACAGTTCTCTATTAGGTGATAGGAAGCTATTAAAAGCAACCAATAATGCACTATGTTGTTTGTAAGTATCACCAGGTCAACGTGTTACTACTTTTTAGTGATGCATATATGTAGATAAATTTCTAAATGGTCTTATCAAATAAAAAACATGGAGCCAGATGTATGGGGAAAGCCTTAGAGAGATCAGAGAAATAGGGAAAGCCACAGCTAACCTTACTTCATCAATTCTGCAGCTTCCAAATGCAAGTTACTTCCTGTCTACCCACACCTATATGCCTTGCTGTTCTGCCATTTGATTTACTCTCTCTATTCAGCTACATCACTTCCTCTTCCTACACAGCTTGTCACTTCCTGTCTGTTTGTACAGACCTACAGACCTCCATGTTTAACTAGTTTTGGAATTTAAGGTGTGTGCCACCACACCTGGCTCTGTTCCCTAGTGTGGCCTTGAACACACAGAGATCCTGCTTGTCAAGTGATAGGATTAAGGGCATGTGCTACCATTGCCCAACTTCTTTGTTTACTTAAAATGGCTTGCTATTTTCTCTGATCTCCAGGCAAGCTTTATTTATTAAAGCACAAATAAAATAACACCACATATATGTCTTTTTGTTTTTTGATACTGGGTCTATTTAGTCCTGGCTGTTTTGGAACTCATTATGTAAACCAGGCTGATCTAGAACTTACAGATATCCTCCTGCCTCTACTTCCCGAGTGTTGGGATTAAAGATATGTGCCTCCAAGCCCAGCTGTGATGCATACATCTTTACTTGAGGCCTCAAAATCATGATCTTTTCACCTCACCTCTTGATAGTGGATTGTATTTCACAGTACCCCACTATGCATGCCTGTATTTTGATAGACCTCTCCTAGACATATTCCCCTTTACTCCAAATAATGCCGCCATAGTGGAATATGGAGCATTGTGGTTGGCAGGCATTTCATAGTCTCTCAGATCACAGTTTTACAAAGTATGACCTACATTTTTTCACTCAGGATTTTTTTTTTTTTTTTTAGGTTTGTCCTCTTCCATTAATGCCCAAAAGTCTGTGAATAAACTCAGAAGCTATGTGTGAAAAGTAGTCAGTTTTTTTCTTTGGTTAAAATTAATAACAACTGCTTGGACTTTTTTTTTTTTTTGGTAGTTTTTGTCACTGATTATACCTCTAATAACAATAAAATTTGTTAGGACAAATTTAAAAATATTTAATTCAAATACAATGACCTACACTTTCTAGTATGTATTAGCTTTTCTAGCACCTACTATAATAATTACATAATAACCATATATTACATATAATTACCAATTATGGATATACGAAGATAAAAATACCATATGGCTAATGATAATAGTTTTTATGTAGCAAAGTAATTTTCCCCAAGCTTCATAGTTATATCCAAAATACATTTTGCATTCAACAGCAGGAGCTGTTTCCAAATCTTCATCCTTGGCTTTGATGAGTTTGGGTGTTTATTTAGTTGGGATCTGTATTCAGAAGTGTGTTTATCTTTTGAGTATTGTGCATTGATGTCTACAGAGCAGTTTCAGATTTACACATATTTATAAATGAAAAGGATATTTATTCTTTTGGGGCCTAGATACTATTTATTTCTTCCCATCAAGAAGGGGATGATATTTTATTGGAATTTAGCTCCTTTAAAGACTCCTCCAAAATCAAACATGATTACAGTGAGGAAGCAGTCTTCCAATTCTTTGTCTACGAATGTGCTTCGATACGCTGGTATTCTGATTGTTCAGTTTGACAAGATGTGTTATTGCAAGCAATCAAAAGAAACTGTCTTGCATAAAATCAACAAACACTGAATGCTGTAGTATTCTAGGACCACAGTAGGCACTGTGAGGGCAATGGAGAAGTACTGTGTGTAATCCCCTTCTCCTAGGCACTTACTGCTGAACATGGGAGACAAAACAGAGGGGTGGGAGCAGATCTGGGACACTGACACCTATGGGCATTTCTTATGACCCAAGAATTGTGTGATGCACTTGCATACAAGACACACGTGCATAGCTGAGCTCACTATTGTTTCCACGATTTTCAATATTCTCTTTCTTACTCTCCACACCGTTACCTACCCTTCAAGTGTTTCTCAGTCCCTGCCCTCTTACCTCCCACATCCAGGGGACACCCAATCCCCAGCATCCTGGGTCCTTTCAATGAGCTCCCGACTAGCCTCCCTTGCTTCTGCTCTCTTCCTTTATTAGCCCATCCTCCTGTGTTGTGAGGAGAATGCATGTTCCACAATGCAAATACAATTAGATGAATCAGTTCTTTTGGTGCAAGTGACAAGGCTCATTTAGGAAAACAGAAGCAGAGCGGGGTTGTTTATTACTGAGATTGCAGTGGTGACTCGTGGGTTTTGAGATGTGGGATGCACCTGGGTCACATGAATCAAATAGGCAGAGATTACAGTTTTTTTGAGCATCTTTTTTTTTTCTTCCTGAAGATCAGCTTCTTCTCCCTTCATCTATGTAGCAGAAAATGACAGCCAGCCTAAGCTTAGACTTTCATTTTTTTTTTTCCTGGCTGGAGTTCTCATTTCTTCATTGGGCCAGCTCAGGTTCAATGAATGAAACATGGGGATGTGTTAAATCTAGCCAGTAGAGATAAAGAAAGTCACTTCACATTGATAAAGAAGAAATCCATCAAGTAGACTTTACAATTCTACAAATATGCACCAAACACAAGTGCTCTCAGATTCATAAAACAAATTCTTCGAGACATCACCGACAAACGCCAACACAGTAACATTGGATGATTTCAGTACTCCAGTCCTACTAAGGTTTTCTGGACAAAAATAAATAAACTTTGGAGCTAAATGACACCATAGATCAAATGTCTATGGGACATTCCACCCAAACACTGCAGAATACACATTCTTTTTTCAGCAGTCCAGGGAACCCTCTGAAAGACTGCACACATTAGGATACAAAGTAAGTCTTAAGGAATAAAGAAAAATGAAAGATTTTTGCATTCTATATGACAACAACGAAATAAAGCCAGAATCCACACGCAAGGGGAACTACAGAGAGCACACAAACTCATGGAGATTAAACACTTCATTACTGAACGATGAGTGTATCATTGAAGAAGTTGAGAAGCAAATCAATATGTTCTTAGAACTGAATGAAATGAACAGACAACATACCCCGACCAACAGGCCGTCCGGAGAGGAAAAGCTACTGCTCTAAGTGCCTACCTTAGAAAATCAGAGGAACCAAATCAGTTACTTTATGACGAACCATATGACCTAGATAAACCAAAACAAACCATGCCCAAAATAGTAGATGCAAGGCAATAAATAAAATCAGTCAACTAGAAATGAAGAAAAAGAAATCTTTTTTTTCATTTCCTTTTTTTTTTTTTTTCATTTTCATTTCATTGACAAAAAGAGTCAATGAAATAAAGAGTTGGTTCTTTGGAAAGATATACAAAATTGACAACTCTCAGCCAAATTAATCAAAAGAAAAGAGAGATAAGACTCAAAATAATAATTAGAGATGAAAAAGAAGACATAAACAGATACCAATGTTCAGAAAATCCTAAAAATATATCTTGAAAGCAGGTATTCTACCAAATTTGAAAATCTAAAGGAAATGGACGAATAGATCAAATTTTAAATGCACATGACCTAACAAAGTTAAACTAAGATCCATAACAACAACTTCATAAACAGTTTAAACAGGTCCATAAAAAGCAATGAGATTGAAGCAGTAATTAAAAAGAAATCTTTCCATTAAAAAACGCCCAGGCCATATGGGTCCACCACAGGATTACCAGAACTTTAAGGAAAAAAAATAAAACCAATGTTTCTTAAATTTTTCTGTGTGGTGGATTGAGTGAGAATGGCCCTCATGGGATCATCTATTTGAATGCTGGTCCCCAATTGCTGGAACTGTTTGGGAAGGATTAAGAAGTATGGCCATGTTGGTTGAAAGCTGGGCGCAAGCTTTGAGGTTTCAAAATCCCATGTGATTTTCGAGTTGGTTCTCTCTCTTTCGTTGTTGTGTTTCAAGATGTGAGCTCTCAACTACTACTCTAGTGTCATGCTTGCCTGCTGCCATGCGCCTCATCATGATGGTCATGGACTCCTGAAACTGTATGCCTCAAATGCTTTCTTCTGTAAGTTGCTTTGGTTACAGTGTCTCTTCACAGCTATAGAAAAGTAACTAAGACATTCGTTCTTTAAACTAGACTAGGAAAGAACCCTTCTGTTCTTGCCCTACAAAGCCAGCATTACACTGATAGCAAGACCTGTGGTGATATTTGATTTGTGCATCCCAATAAAGCTTATCTGAGGATCAGAGGAAAAAGTCAGCCACTATAGTAAACATAGAGGTCAGGCAGTGGTGGCACACGCTTTTAATCTTAGCATTTGGGAGGCAGAGGTTCATTTGGATCTCTGTGAGTTCAAGGCCACACTGGAAACAGAGCCAGGAGTGGTGGCACATGCCTTTAATTCCAGCACTAGTTAGCCATAAAGGTTTGGAGGTCTGTACAGACAGACAGGAAGTAATGTAGCTGGGCAGAGAGAGGAAGTGAGAGGGCAGGGACAGAAAGGCATATAGGTGTGAGTATACAGGAAGTAGCTCTCTCTTGGCTGAGGATTTCTAGTGATAAGAATGTGGCTGTCTTCTTTCTGCTCCCCTCTGATCTCTCAGTTTTTACCCCAATATCTGTCTCTGTTTTTTTTTTTAATAAGTCCGTTTAGCAATTCATCTTACAAAGACCAAATTGAGACACAGACAACAAAAACTATAAGACGATCTTTTCAATGAACATTGACGTAAAAATCCTCAATGAAATACTTGCAAACCATAGTCACAAACACATCAAGGAGACAAGGGATGGTCCATCTGGTAAAAGCCCTTGCTGTGTGTCTTAGTCAGGGTCTCTATTGCTGTGACAAACACCATGAACAAACAGCAAGTTGGGGAGGAAAGAGTTTATCCAGCTCATACTTCAACATTGCTGTTCATCACTGCACGAAGTCAGGACAGGAACTCAAACTGGACAGGAACCTGGAGGCAGGAGCTGATGCAGAGGACATGGAGGGGTGCTGCTCACTGACTTGTTCCCCTGGTTTGCTCAGCCTGCTTTTATATAGAACCCAGGACCAGCTTAGGGTTGGAAATACCCACAATGGGTTGCCGCACCCTTCCACCAATTACTAATTAAGAAAATCCCTTACAGTTGGATCTCATGGAGGCATTTTCTTCATTGATGCTCCCTTCTTTCAGATAACTCTAGTTTATGTGTCAAGTTGCCATAAGACTAGCCAGCACACTTGCAAGCCTGACATCTTAATTTGGATCCCCAGAGCTCATACAAAAGCCAAATATGTTGGTATATGTCTATAATCCCAACATTCCTACACAAGATGGGGGACAGAGAGAAAAGCACCCAGAAGCTCACATGCCAGGCAGCCTGATATTTATTGCACAGTGGTAACATAGTGTGTGTGTGTGTGTGTGTGTGTGTGTGTGTGTGTGAGTGTGAGAGAGAGAGAGAGAGAGAGAGAGAGAGAGAGAGAGAGAGAGAGAGAGAAAACAAGGAAGAAAGAGAGGAAAGTCCAGGGCCAGTCAGCCGGGCAGCCACCAGCCAGCCGGACACTGAGTAAGGCATACAGAATGAGAGAAAGGTACAAATGCCCGAGGCAAAACATAGATGAAAAGAACCAGGTTAATTTAAGTTATCAGAGCTAGTGGGCCAAGCATTCATAACTAATGAGAAGTCTCTGTGTCATGATTTGGGAGCTAGTTGGTGGCCCAAAAGAAAGCCTGTTACACCACGTGGCATTAGTTCCCCAAAAGACATATAGGTCAATGAGATACATAGCTCAGAGAACCCATATGGAAGTCAATATAACTCCAGTCATCTGTTGTTTTTTTTTTAAACTTAATTTATTCTTTGACAATTTCCTGGGTCTACGGCTTGAACTCAGGACTTTAGGCATATATACAGCTGCTCCACCCTGCGCTAACCCCTCATTCCTTTGACATTTTCACACAGAGATATAACAATTCTGATCACACACATCCTTCTAACATCTTCTATTCTTCTCTCCTTCTCACCAGCACCTCCTCCTTCCTCCCAGTCCCCATCTCACTTTTAGGCCTGTTGTTGACATTGTTTTGTTTTGTTTCTGCTCTGTGACACTGGGTTTAACCAGGGCCCCTTGTCTGAGCATGAGCAAGACAGAGCCACCAGAGCATGAGTGACTCACTAGCAGCTACCTGATTTTTTGACAAGATACCAAAATACACATTGTTAGAAAGGACAGCATGCTCAGCAAATGGTGCTGGGATAACTAGACGTCTACAAATAGAAGAATGTTACTAGATTCTTATCTCTCTGTGCAAAACCAACTCTAAACTGACAGACGATTTCAATGTAAAACCTGAAATTCCTTGAGAAAAAGGTAGGGTGTTCACTACAGCACACAGGCATCCAACTCTCTAAATAGGACTCCTTTCATCTAGAAAGCAAGGCTGACAATTGAAAAATGGAATCTTGAGAAATTAAAAATTGTCTGTACAGCAAAGAAAACTATCAACAGAGTGAAGAGAGGCAGCCCAGAGAATGGGAAAAAAAAAAAAAAAACCTTTTCAGCTATATGTTGGTATTAGTTAGATTCTCTAAAGAAACAGAACTGATAGAATATATATAATACACACACACAAATACACACACACACAGGGTTTATTAGAGTGGTTGATAGGATAGTGGTTATAGGTTGTGGTCTGGGGTAGTTCAACAATGGTTGGCTTTTGACAGAAAGGCCAAGGTGGTCAGTTAGATAGTGTCCCCCCAGAAACCATAGTATTTTTTTTTTTGTTTGTTTGTTTTTTGGAGCTGAGGATCAAACCCAGGGCCTCTGTGCTTGCTAGGCAAGCGCTCTACCACTGAGCTAAATCCCCAACCCCAGCAGCCATAGTATTTTAAACAAAAATTCAGCACTACATGTGGGTTGTTTCCCTGTGTGTTATTGGCCAGAGGCTTGCAAATCAAGGCAAGCTCTTGCCATTGTTCTTGGTTGCCCACTAGAACTAGATGGTAAAGCCCCGCCGCTGAAGACACAACAGACATTGGATGCAGAACACAGAGAACTCAAGCTGGAAGTGAGCTGGATGAGCCCTACCCCTGTGTTTCACTAGTATTCACAGGCTAGAAGGTGCCATGCAGGGCGAGAGAAGCCACCATCAGTAGACTGCATGCTATGACTGGCGGGCTGCACAACCCTGGCGTCTTTGTTTCTGATTGGATTTGAGGCCCACCTCACGGGAGGGAATACATGCCTGGTACTTGTAAACAAGATCAAAGTCCCATGGTTAAGGAGGTCACAGGCCCCAGAGGATTTGCCGTGGCTGCTTTACTAAATGGATTGCTGTCAACAGCCTTCCAAATGTTTATGTTTGTACCCACAGTCCCCCGGTGTCTCAGGTCAGAGAAGCTCCTTTTTGCAATAGATCATTATTGCAAATTCTCACAACTGGTCAGAGTGCTGAGACTAAGTGACCGATGTGTGCCCAGCCCTACATGTGATAAGTTTGTAGGGACTGGAGGACTGAAACAGTGCTGTAAAATGCTGTCTTTGGACAGGACAGGGTCCTTGCCGTCAGGAGCACACATCCACTGTGGTTCCCTGCACAGGGTGAGAGAACTCACTGGGAGGCGGCAGCAGGCCCACAGGAGTTGAGGCTAGGGAATGGAGGATGAGTAGGGTCAGCATGCACTATAAATGGAAGGAGTTATCAACTGAAAAATACACACGCTTACTCCTAAATATTTTGTTTTGATGCCATTGTAAAATGAAATTTGGGATTTTTATTTTAGATTGTTTATAGTTAGCATACAGCGATTTTATTTATTCATTATCCATCGATTGATCGATTGGAGATAGGTCTTGCTAGAGGTGCAGGCTGGCCTTGATCTTATAATCATTCTGTCTCACACACCATATACTGGGAGTGTAGGCTACACTTTATTGATTTTGTTTAGGGATTATGCATAGGGAGCTTGTGTATGCTAGGGAAGCACTATTGATTTTTGAATATTGATCTTATGTGCTGACACCTTGCTGAACTGCTTGACTAGCTCTAATATTTTTAATGGATTTATTATGATTTCTAGACATGAGCTCACACTGTCTGCAAAAGGAAATACTTTCACTTTTTCTTTTCCAGTTGAAATTAGTACTAGTATTGCTCTTAATCTTGGGGAAATAATAGATTGCATTATTTTGCATGCTTGTGTGTGTGTGTGTGTGTGTGTGTGTGTGTGTGTGTGTACCACACACACATACACTTCTTTTTTTTTTTTTTTTCTGAGACAGGGTTTCTCTGTGTAGCTTTAGAGCCTATTCTGGATCTCGCTCTGTAGACCAGGCTGGCCTCGAACTCACAGAGATCCACTTGGCTCTGCCTCTCAAGTGCTGGGATTAAAGACGCATGCCACCACTGCCTGGCCACGTCTTTGTTTTAAGACAGGGTTTTGTTATGTAGTCCAGGCTGTCCTTGATCTCATGATTCTCCTATGTCAACCTTCTGGGGCTGGAATTTCAGGTGTGAGCCATCACAACTGGATAACAGTGGTATTTTGTAGGACAGGGTCTCACTATGATGCCTATGGTGTTCTGAAAGTCACCAATGCCAGTGTCCCTCTTGCCTCAGCCTCTTGAGTGCTGGGACAAGTGTCTGCCACCACATCTGGATCATACTTCACATCTGGATCGTTCTCTACATCTGGATCATTCTTATTTCATTTTCTTGCTCATAATCCTCGGGAAGTAATGGTCTCTATTTCACTCCTTCAGTGTTATGGTTAGCTGTGGGGTTTTCACAGAATCCCCTTTACAGGGGTGTCTGAGAGAGGCAAGACAGAAGAGGAGCAATGGAAACACTGATGGGTCTCTCCCAGAATGCTCTGTGGTCAGCTCCTTGGACTAAGCATCAAGGAAAGTGTCTAACCGATGACTATTCAAGTTATCCGAGGAGACAGCCAGACAGGGCCAAGTCCAGAAAGGCAGAATTAGGCTTCAAAAGAGAAACAGACTTGACTTGTAGGATGGTAAAATTGTTTTCCTTCCTTGCTCACTCAAACAGTAAACTGAGATTGTTAATCACAGTTATTATTAATCAACAAATAACTTTTAAATAATGATGTCTTTCTTTTATAAGATGACTAGCAATGAACACATATAACAATAGTTCCCATAATGAATTCTTTTTGGGTGTCTGTTCTGCTCAAGATGAATCAATCTAACATTGAAGTGAGTGAATTTAAAATGCTAAAATATTTTTGAATTAACATTGATTTTTAGGAGCCTCCTATGGATATAGTGCGGAATTGCTAATTGATTTGGAGTCAGAACATGGCAAAGACAATGCTGTTGTAAATGGAAATCAATTATATTTTTCTATGTAAAGACTTTTGGAAAGCTGACTAAAATTTGAGCCTTGAAACATTCCCTTTACACATTAAAATATTTACTCATCTATATGAAATTAAAATTACACTTTTGTATATTGTAGAATTATTATATCAGAGGGACGATTTCATATAGAATACAGATACATATAGCATACAGAATGAGATTCCTAGTAAGAAAATTCCTATGTTGTATTTTAATTTTCATTTCAAGTTTTTATGTTTTTAGGCAAGGTCTTAAGTAGCCCAGGCTTGTAGATGAATTTCTAAATGGTCTTATTAAATAGAAAAACAACCAAAAACAAACGTGGAGTCAAACAGGGAAAGCCACCAGCCAACCTTACCTTACCAACTCTGCAGTTTCCAAATGCTGCAACTTCCTGTCTACCCATGCACATATGCCTTGCTGTTCTGCCATCTGATTTGCTCTCTCTGTTCAGCTACATCACTTCCTCTTCCTACACAGCTTGTAACTTCCTGTCTGTCTGTACAGACCTACAGACATCCTTGGTTAACTAATTTTGAAATTTAAGGCATGTGCCACCACACCTGGCTCTGTTTCCAGTGTGGCCTTGAACTCACAGAGATCCTGCCTGCCAAGTGATAGGATTGAAGGCATGTGCTACTATTGCGTGACTTGTGTGTTGTGACTGGCTTTTTCCTCTGATCTCCAGGCAAGCTTTATTTATTGAAGGATAAATAAACTACCACCACACAGGCTGGCCTTGAACTTTATGTATAGCTGAGGTTGCCCTTGAACTCCTGATCCTACCGCCTTCCAAAGGTTGTGGTTGCAGGTATGCACCACAATGTCTGGCATGCATCTTAATTTTTAAAAGTACATTTAAGTTCCTGAATTTGGCCTTAGAATTCAAAACAGAAACATTTTATTTTCTACCTTTTCAACATTTTGTTCATTTTCAGCTGGGAACATCATTGTATCCATAGAGAGGTTACTTCCTTTCTTACTGGAAATGTGAAAAACTAGGGAAAAGTACATTCTTGAAACCAGTGGATCATGGTCCTGGATAGACATCAGAACAAACTGAGTTGCTTTTAAAAAATTAATGAACATAAGAGGTGATTCTAGCCATTGATATTACCTGATTTTCCTGGCTCCCAGTCTGTGACCAGCAAGCAGGACCAAATCTGATTCTGCTGTAGATTCCAACATAAAGTTTTAACAGGTATTTTTATTCCTAGACAATTTCGTTCATGTATATACTCACCCACCCCACCATCATTCCTCATCCCCACTTTCCTCCTGCTGAAATCCTTCTCAGAAAACACCTCCCTACCTCCCTACCTTGATGTCTTTTTAAAAATCTCACTGGATTTAATCATGGTTGCTTGCATGAACAAGAGTGGGTTGGTGATAATGATTCTTCAGTCTTTAAAGTTAAAAGGAAAAGCTTTGGCTTACAACACCCAAGACCAAGTTCTCAGCACGAAGGAGATTTATTTGCTCCAGAGGGAGAGAGGGCAGGGATAAGGGACAAAGACTGGAGATAAAGGATGAGGGAGAAGGGGAAGGGAACAAGGGAGATGGGAGAAAAGGAACCAGGGAGAGGGGGAAGGAGTATTTGTCCTGGAGGACAAAGGACTGTCTCTGGATAGAGAGGAGACAGATGTGGCCCTTAGGAAAATGGTCGTTTATGAAGGTATGAGGGAAAATCCCATGTTAGAATGGGGTGTTTCATTTTAATTGGGCATGCTAATTAGGTGAGCCAAAGTGGGCTTCTGGTTTTAGGATTTCAATACTTTGATAGCTGGATCTTGGTAATCAGCCTCAGGAGGAGGAAATGGCCAAATAAGGTGATAGACCTTGAGGGCTAGCTTCAGCAATGTAATCTAATGGTTTTTAGCTAGGCAGAGGGAACTGGTGAGAAGGGCAAGCTCTGTCAAAGCCATATGCTCGAGTGGGCTAGTGTCCCTTCAGAAGTTGTCTTACTGTGCTCAGAGCAGTCAGTTCCTCTATGCTATTGTGCATCAATGTGTTGGCTAGTTTTATGTCAACCTGACAGAAGCTGGAGTCAGTTTGGAAGAGGGAACCTCAATTGAGAAAATTCCCCCACTAGATTGGCTCTTGGCTAGCTTATGGTGCATTTTCTTGATTGATGATTGATGGAGAAGGCCCCAGTTTACTATGGATGGTGCCACACCTAGGCTGATGGCACTGGGTGCTGTAAATAAGCAGGATATGCAAGCCATGGAAAGCAAGCCAGTGAGTAGTATCTTTCCATGGCCTGCACATCAGTTCCTGTCTCTAGGTTCCTGCCTTGAGGTCCTGCCCAGACTTGCTTGGATAAAGGATTGTAATGTAGAAGTGTAGCAAATAAACCCTTTTCTCCCCAAGTTGCTTATGTTCTTGGTGCTTTATCACAGGAATAGAAACACCAACTAAGACAGAAATGGGCATTGGTGAGACAGCCTGACCATGTGTTTTGGGGAGGATTGTGGTAGCATTTATAACTGAGTTGGAAAAGCTGTTGAATGCTTAGATCTCAGTGGGCTATTCTATGGGGCTTAGAAAACAAGCTTGTTGAAACCCATGTACATTTTGAGACCTGGTTTGTGGAGTTTTCAGTCTCTTAAAGACTATTGGGGTTGTTGATATTTTGAGTTGAGAACTAATAAAATAAATTTCTGGGACAATTGATATTGATCATCTGAGGCTGAAGAATCAGCTGTGATTAGGAAGACATTAACATCACTGAGGCAAAAACTTCTAGGAAGTGTTTCCTCAGGGTCAGCACACAAAAGCTGTGCACCAGAGGATACCAAGGTATCTTGATTTGGCAGCCAACCTTGGTAATGGGTCAGAGTCTCCTGGTGGTTTTGAAGGCATGAAGGGGTCATGGAGAGCAGCTGAGGCTTGACTGTGAGAGGCCACCGGTGAAGGTATAGTTCCAGTTAAGATGGAATAAAAGGGTCATGGAGAGAAGTTGAAGCCTGGCACCATGAGGCAGGATTAGAGTTCCCTAAGAGAGGCAAGGAGAGGCTATTGGTGAAAGTACATCCCAATTACAGCCGAAGACCCCAGCGTTTTGGAGATGCCAATGCCATTGGATGACTGCCAAGGATAGCAGCAGCCATGGAGTGGGCCAGCTTTGGCCTGGGAGATGAGCTGGGTGTGCTGAAAAGGGCGGAGAGGGAGCAGTGATCCAAACGCTTTGGAGCAGCCCCGCTCATGAGTGCATTCCCAGACACTGGACACTGAGTGAATTACACTGTTGGACTTCGCTTTTGCTCTGTGCAGACTGTCTATGACTTTGACCTGGTTCTTCTTCTTGTGGTGAGAAAGTAGTTAACTTAGGTTTGGTTTTTACAGGAGCCCACAGTCAAAGAGAATTTGGAATTTTTGAGAGACTTTGGATATTTTAGAGAAACTTTGACCTTTGAAAGAGACATTGAATATTTTAAAGAGACTATTTTGAAAGTGTTTTAATTTGTAAAGACAGTGAGACATTACTTTGTGATATGTTTTGTATTGTGATATTGAGATCAATGAAATATCTTGAGGACAACAAAAAAGGAAAAGCTATGTTTAATAGTGACATGTGTGTCAAGTTGACAAGGAGTCAATTGGGCTGGATAGTTTTGGGTCAAATTGACACAATTTAGAGTCATTTTGGAAGAGAGAACCTCAGTTGAGAAAATGCCTCCACTAGATTGGCTTGTGGGCAAGCCTGTGCTGCATTTTCTTGATTGGTGATTGATGGAGGAAGGCACAGCTTACTGTGGATGGAGCCACCCCTGAGCTGATGGTTCTGGGTCCTATAAGAAAGCAGGCTAAGCAAGCTATAGAGAACAGGCAAGTAGGTAGTGTTCTTTCATGCCTTCTACAGCAGTTCCTGCCTTTAGCTTTCTACCTTGAGCTCCTGCCCAGACTTCCTTGAAGGACAGACTGTGATGTAGATGTGTAAGGGAAATAAACCATTTCCTCCCCCAAGGTGCTTATTGTTATTTATTATGTGGCGCTGTGTTATTCATTAAGTGGCGCTGTTTACCATGCGAGAAAAGCCACGAGGCACGGCAAAACCCACTCTAAGAGTTTATTAGGGGAAGGAGGACAGAAGGGTTGTGCTTAGGCCTATTGAAAGATTGTGCAGGAAGAGGGTGTGTGTGTGTGGGATCCGCTTTTATGGATTCCACCCCGTACATGTGCTCACATGCTCATATGGGCTTATGTAGCTACGCCATGCATGTGCATAGATTACATGACCATGCCATGCACAAATTACATAGACGTAAGGCCCCCCAGACTTACTAAGCATCTTGCCAGTGCCTGTGTGGTCATGGGGGGGAGTGGCTAGGAATTCTGTCACTTACGGTCTTGGTGTTCCTATCACAAGAATAGAAACCCTAATTAAGATCTTTGCAGTGACACCTTTTATTTGACCCTCTGGTTTCTCTGCCTCGCGAGTCTCTCCTGCGTGGACAGTGTCAGCTGCCCCATGCCCTTGGCTTCTTGTGCTTGGTCACTGTGGAGCAGACAGATGGCTAAGAGAGAGAGAGAGGTTAGGAGGTTGGTGTGCCTATAACCCCAGCTCCCTCCAATGTCCTTCAAACAGTTAACTTTTCTCACTGTGGTGGGCTCTGCTTTACAACCTCTCCATAGCTGCTTCTTCCCTTCTTTTGAGCTTGCACAGGCCAACCTAGGATCCCTTTGATTATTCTCCTTGTGAATAATCCTGTAAAGAAACCCTTCTGCCCTGGGATAGATGGCCATGCCCCTTGCTGGACACTGCAGCGGGAGAGCGGTTTGCTTCCCCTCCCCACACCATGGGGAAACTGTCAGCGTCCCCTACACCCCAAACTTGGGAGATATGGCCCCATGCCTCCCCTCACCTCGGCCTAGGAGAGCTGGCTCTGCCCCTCGCCTGTCTCAGTAACCCAGACCAACCAGCTCAGCTACCACCCAGACCTGTCACATCCTGGGCCTTGGGTTGGCCCACCCTAACATCTACCCCATCTATGATCTCTCTGCTGGAGTGTGTGAAGGGACTGGCCCTGAGGAATGATTGCTTCAGGATCTCCATGACTACACAACAGCAGCATATCCAGTAGGAGTTTTGGTGAGGGTCCAGTGATGATGGTGTACCAGAGGCCTTGAACCAGATCAATGACTCCTTGCAGTGAGCATTTTGTGGGTGGGGTGATTGAACAAAAGGGTGTACTGTGTGACACACCACAGCTCCCGAGGCCACTGGGATGAATGAAGAGGTGTTGGAAAGACAGAGGAGTGAGGTTTTTTTTTTTTATTATTGTTAATTGTTTTGGGGGGTTCTTTTGTGGGAGCATGCTGCAGGGGTAAGGAGCAGATATGGAGGGACTGGGAGGTGAGTGGGATTGGGGTGCACGATGTGTCATTCACAAAGAATCAATGAAGAATTATGTAAAAAAAAAAATCTTCTGCTGGGCAGTGGTGGCACACGCCTTTAATCCCAGCACTTGGGAGGCAGAGGAAGGTGGATCTCTGTGAGTTTGAGGCCAGCCTGGGCTACCTAGTGAGTTCCAGGAAAGACGCAAAGCTACACAGAGAAACCCTGTCTCAAAAAACCAAACAAAAACAAAAACAACAACAAAAAACCCCCCCAAAAACTACAACAACAAAAAACAAAACAACAACAACAAAAAACTTCTGACTCATTTAACTTGAAAGTACTATCCACTTTCTGTTAGGATGTGATCAACAGATGCACATTCATTTTTGTCATTTAGTCATATTATGATTTTGTTGCTAAATAAATATTGTGTATCATAATATAATATAATACCTAGCATAGTATTCCTAAGTAAATTTCCTTTCTGATATAGCTTTTAATTTTTTTAAATTTTTTTCATAAATGCATTATTTTTTTCCCCATCTATCTAGTTTTCTTTGTAACTTTTTTTTTTTAAATTTCTTACCAAGAAGATAGTGAGACACAAGAGACACTGAATAACATGTGTTTCTTCCCTTCTGGGCTGTCCATATTCCTTTTTCAATGCTGAACTGTCCAGACTTTCATTCAGTATCCCTGGTGTCCTCTGACTTAAGCTGGTTTAGTCCTTTGCTCTGCTGTAGCACACACTTGAGCAATTTCCCGAAGAATGGTACCCTGGTGCTAAACTCTGTGAGGCCTTGAGTAGTTTAAATTGTTTTTAAAGACTGGAGTTATAGAAAGTGGACCGAACATACGTTTTCCTTCAGAGTTTTGAAGGCATTGCATTAATTTCTAATGCACTGTTTCCAATTTAGAGGCACCATTTCTTTATGCTGAACAGGCTAGCCCCTGTATTTTCAAAACTCCATGCCTTAAACGTCTGCATCCTTCTGACATCTTGTGTTCTGAGTCCCCCTCACTTTTCTTCTGCTATAAGGGAGTGTCCCCTGCTGGCTCCAAAGGGCAGGTACTCAGCCCTTGGGCTGCTGCCCTTATCCCTGCTCCCTAACTTCTAAGAAGATGCTGATGCCACTTATGGTATATTACCTTCTTTCTCGCTCTCTTCTCCTTTGTCAGTTTATATCTTCCACATTTCCTTCACCCACTTTAGTGGCAGGAAATAAACAAGCTGTTCAATTAAGTTTGCTTAAGAGGAAGGTTGCTCAATAAATATTGTATTTAAAATGGTTGGATTGATTGATCTCGGACTCTTGGAGTGCTAGCAGCCCCCAACTAAATCCAGTCAATTAACAGGCACTTACTCCTGGCTTATTTAGTGTATGACAGTGTCCTGGAGCATAAGATAATTCCTTTATGTTCCTTTCAAAAAAAATAAAGTTTGAGCCGGGCGGTGGTGGCGCACGCCTTTAATCCCAGCACTCGGGAGGCAGAGGCAGGCGGATCTCTGTGAGTTTGAGGCCAGCCTGGGCTACAGAGTGAGATCCAGGAAAGGCACAAAGCTACACAGAGAAACCCTGTCTCGAAAAACTAAAAAAAAAAAAAAAAAGTTTGAAATCTTAGGTTTATAGAGAATATACAAAGACCACACAAAATATTCTCATATTCCACCGTCAATATTCCTTATTACTTCAGTAAGTCACATTTGCAACAACTAATGAACCCTTATGTATTTATTGTTAGTCAAAGTTCACATTTGATTTTGGTCTCCTTAGTTTTTGCCTTGTGTCCTTTCACTGTCCTGAATCCAGTTCCAGGTCCCTGACTCCATTTCTTTGCTGTGTCTGTAGGTGGCTCTCAGCTGTGACAGTCTTCACACTTCCTCTCTTTCTGATGACTTTGACAGTGATGAGAAGCAATGGTCAGGTATAGCATGGCCCTCAACTAGGTGTCTTCTTGTTTCATGCATCACTCGACTAGGGTCATATATTTTTTTGGAGATCACAAAGAAAGAACACCTTTCACCTTATTTTCTGGTCACTGAAGTACCACTGTACAGTTCTAATGTAAGCTGCTTGGTGTCAGTGTAGACAGTGGATTAAGGGCCTGGTCCCAACAAGACTTCCTTCATTTTAATTTCCATAAGTTTGGGCCCCCCCAGACCACCCATACTTCTTTTCAGCTGGCTGAAAATTAAGGACTTCCTCCAGCCTGTAGTGATGAGTCAGTGTAACAACTCATAGAATTCAAGGGAAGAAATGCAGTTTTGATCATGATTTGTTATGGTTTGTTTCTTCATTGTCTTTGGAAGGCCAGGTGTTGAAGGCTTGGTTGCCAGCTTCTGGTGCTATTGTGAGGTTGTGGAACCTTTGAGAGGCAAGGTCTACTAGATGGAAGTTAGTCATTGGAAGCATGCCCTTAAAGGATGCTTTGAGAGCCCAGTTACTTCCTCTTTCTCTGCTCTGCTTGTCCTGTCCTGAGGTGAGCATCTCTGCCCCACTGTGTGAATTCTCAGCATAGCCCACCACAAAGGAGCCAAACTGCCATGGACTGAAACACTCCTGAAACAATGAGCTGAAATCATTGGCCAAAATCACTTCATCCACGTCAAGAAACACATAAGGCAGGTCAAGATTTTTAAACATGGAGCTTTCATGTCCTCTTCCTACAGATCAAGAGGTCACACTCTCAGAACATTAATGAGCCCATCACCTGGGAAGTGCTCTTAAGCTTTGGGTCAATTTATTTGAGTCCCTGCCTCTGTTACTGACTCAATCTCCAGTGTTCCTCTCCTCTGTGGAAGAGACTGGGCTGAGCTGATGTCCCTTGCCTCAAAGTTCCCAGCTTTCTAACCATAAAGCCTCGCTCACTCCTTGTGCCTGATGGTCTACTGTGGCCAGCCTTCATCCTGAGCCTCATGCCACAGACTCAGATGTGGTCTGAGAGGCTTGTGAATAACAGAACCGTTCCTGCTTCTTGGAAACTCCAATTCTCCTTCCCAGGACCCGAGAATGAAAACTAGGCAAATTCTTTGATAGAAATGGGTTTGTGTTATCAATGTGCTTCTGAAGGTATGTGCTGTAGGTATTTAAGATGTGGGAAGTTATGTTCAATCTCCTTGAGGAAGAGGAATCCACATTGACTGTTTTGAGAAAGGAGATTTATATCTTTTATTTATTTATTGTGCATGCCACTTATGGATATGTAAACATTTTATTCATTGTGTTCTAACTTAATAGGATTTTGTTTTGTTGTACCTGTGGGTGATAGATAGCCTTGGGCACTGGGAGCTCTCTCAGACGGACCCCCTGTTTCTTTGATGTGCTCACATCATTGTGTTTGCTTTTGTTTTTATTTTCCACTTTGTTTTATGTGCTTATGTTTGTGTGCCACATGCATGCAGTACCTGCAGATGTCAGAAAAGAGCATTGGATTTCCTCTGGGACTGGAGATACAGATAGCTGTGAGCTGCCATGTGGGTTCTGGGAATCAAACCCAGGTCCTCTGAAAGAGCAGCCAGTGCTCTTAACTACTGAGCAATTTTGCTAGCTCTTTTTCAAAAACACTTTTTGTCTTTAGATAATTTATGAATATCTGTATCACTCACTTTTTCCAAGAAGTATTTTTTTTTAAAAAATTGGAGAATGGCATTATTCACATCACTTTTTTATTTTATTAAATTTTTAAAAATTTATTTTACACACCAAACACAGTTTTACCTCCCTCCTCTCATCTCATTTCCTCCCCCACTTCCTTTCTACCCCTATCCCCCATCCACTCCTTAGAAAGGGTAAGGCCTCCTATGGGAGTCAACAAAGCATGGTACATCAAGTTGAGGCAGGACCAAGCCCCTCCCCGCTGCATCAAGGCTGAGTGAGGCATCCCACCATAGGGAATAGGTTTCAAAAAGCCAGCTCATGTACCAGGGACAGGTTCTGGTCCCACTTCTAGGGACCCCAAAAACAGACCAAGCTATACAATTGTCACCTATGTACAGAGGACCTAGGTCAGTCCCATGAAGGCTCCCTAGCTGTCAATCTAGAGTCCATGAGCTCCTACGAGCTCGGATCAGCTGTCTCTGTAGGTTTCCTCATAATCTTGATGTCCCCTTGCTCATATAATCCCTCCTCCCTCTCTTCAGCTGGACTCTCAGAGCATAGCCCAATGCTTGGCTGTATCCACATCATTTTTAAAGCCTTTTCTTTTCTACCTGATTCCTTTTTTAAGGTTTATTTTTGGAGGTAATATTATTAGTCACTTCTCACTCCCATCCAGATTTGGATGGGATTACCAAGATATAAAATCTGTAACCAGAGCCAGCCTTTTCCTGGAAGGGGGAGAAACGAACTTGAAGTAGAAATTGCAGTTTCAAGGATCCCAAGTGGTTCTTTTTTGATCACACTCACAATCCTTTCAAGGAGTAGAGTTCTTATGTGAGATTGAGACCAGGCACTCATAATATGAATCTGTGGCAAGGAACTAGAGAAACATGGTTTCAAACTCATGGTGTTATTGTTCCCATCTAAAAACCCATCTCACTCTATAGCCCGGGATGACCTTGAAGTCCTGAGCCTTCTGAATTTTCAGGTGTGCCCCACCATTCTGGCTTTATCCAGACTTATCTAAGACCTAAAGTTATTTTCTGTGCTTTCAGGGTCTTCTACAAAAAAAATTATTATGCTATATATGTATTTTTTAGAGTTTAGCAGTTTCATATTTATATCTAAGCCTTCAGTACTTTTGAGAGTGACTTTTCTTTTTTTGAGGCAGGGCCTCATGTAGCCCAGGCTGACCTTGCACTTGATATGTAGGCAAGGATAGCTTTGAACTTGGTATGTAGTCAAGGATGGCCTTGAACTTCCTCTGCTTCCAGCTCCAAAGAGCTAGGTTATAGGTGGATGCCATGATTCCTTGTTTGAGAGTTGAATTTTATAACCAGTAAGAGAAAGGGTCTCATTTAATTCTATTGCAGATGGATACCCAAATGGCCCTACTCATTTATTGACAAAGGTGTCTTTTCTCCAGTATTCTTAATGCCTTTGTCAAGAATCATTTGGATATAAATGTTTTTGGTTGAACCTGAGATCATTGGTGCAGATTATTTGGCTCATGAACAGGCAAGAATCTAAGTTCCATAAGACAGAACAGAAGAACATTTCTGGGATAAATTAATTATGATAAATGAGAAAAGCCATCCACAATATTTGATTTGTGTCCTATTTAACAAAGGTATTTTGTTTCCTTCTTGGTTGGAAGCTTTTCTAAACTACTTACCCTGATCTTTCTCAAAAAAAAAAAATTGTTCTCTCACTTCTCATTTATTTTATTGAATATAAGAAGAGAAAAAAACCCTACAAATTATTTAGCTGAATACCTTCTTCTTGTATGGAAAAGATACAGCTATAGACTTACATGGTTTGTGTAGCATTTTAACAACATCACGGGCTTTACTGTCTCTTTATGCCACTGATAATTTCACTCTGCAATACTGGCCCAGTAGCTAACCGGTCAGGGGCTCCTGAGCCCCTTACAATGTGTCCAGCACTGTGGTGTGAATAGATGAAACAATTATCACCATAATAATCTCTGGCCATCCAGTACCACAGAGTCCTATGTAAGACACCATTAGAAAACAGTGATAATAGTATGTAACGAAGTTCAACATTAGATGGGTGATTATATTATAGAAATAATATTGTGCAGCGTTTTAAAGAAGCCTGGCTGTATGACAACAATATTGACCTGTGACTGGAAATACCTCATGTAAGACAGGGACTAACAAATTGACTTAGATGTGAAAAACAAAAACAGTACAATGATACTTAAATTTATGCTCAATTAAGAAAGTGTTCAAGGCGGTTATGGAAGGTGAAGAGCAATAACTGATAAAAGAACCAGAGAAGTCTTTGGGGAACTAGAAATAGTCTAGACAGAATTTTGAAAATGTTGTAGTTAGAGAAGGGGGAAAAATGACAAAATACCACAACCAGGACATGAGCAACATTTTAATGAAAATTTGAATGCCTTATAAATTAAAATATGGTTCCAACGCAGCTCAAAGGAAGGCCATTAAACATGTTTATGGGCCTCTGAAATAAATTGCTGTTATATAAAACTAATAAAACCCAAATTTACACAAGTGCTCTGATGTGGAAATGTGCACTATGTTAAGCAGCGGAGCGGGTATCCAGATTTTATTTTGTATATGGATCTGCTTTCTCTAAGAGCTTCTCTGGTGGTGGCCACTCCTAATGGAATACAATTCCTCAGTAGCATGTGTTCATCTGAATGGGTATCAAGAAACCCATTTGCTTTCATTAAGTTGCCCTGATAAAGGTCAGCTAGCTACTCTAATCCTTAAAAACAGGTTACCAAGAATTGCCCTGAGGGCTTGGGGTGATAGATTAATGAATAAGTGCACCTACTAATATGAAGACCCAAATTTGAATTCCCAGAACTTATATAAAATCTGGGCATGGCTATATGCACCTGTTACCCTGAGTACTGGGGGTTGGAGAAAGGCAGATCTTGGGGTACACTGGCCAGCTAGCCTAAACAATGGTGAGCCTCAGGTTCATTGAGAGACATTGTCTCAAGGGTCTATGGCAGAGGGTGATAACACCTAATATTGTCCTATGGTTTCCACATGTACTTATGTACACCCATTTACACAAATGCATACAACACATACACACACACACACGCACGCACGCACGCACACACACACATACACACACACACACACACACAGCCCTGCTGACCTCATGAGTAAATCTGAATATATATGTATATAATTTTTATTTGATTATTGCTTTTCCATTAAACTTGAAGAAAGAAAGTGCTTTATGCAGATTACGGGCCAATGGAATTTCTAGCAGGTATTGTTAGGAATAGATTCTGCTGAGTTCTCTATGGCATTGATTTATCTTTGATAATCCTAACAGGCATTATTGTGTCCTTCCATGGGTGACCATTTGAATGTTTCATATGTCCTGAATCACCAGAATAACCTTTCATTAGCTAGGCTGACAGCCATGCATGATGCTGTTACTTAGATGTCACTGGGGAAATCTTCACTTGTCTTTATTTATACATTAATTATACAACTTTGATTTATTTTTACAAATTTTGAACTTATTTTAAAAATTTTATCATTTTTATGTTTTATGTCTGTGAATGTTTAACCTGCATGTCTGCATTGCATAATGTGGGTGCAGGGCCAGCAGAGGCTGGAAAAGAGAGCCAGATCCCCAGGAATTGGAGTTAACAGCCAATTGTGCTAAGCCTGGTGGATGCTAGGAACTGAACCTGAGTGTTGTGTAAGAGCAGACAACACTCTTAACTGCTGAGCCACCTCCTCAGCCTCACACATTGGTGTCTTGTACTTGTACCTGCAAGTTGTCTGATTGATGGACGGTGACCTGTTAGTGCAGGCAGAGTGTATGGGGCAGTAGCTTCAGGTTATATAACTGCTTATATAATCATTCTTGGGAAGCCTGCCTCATCACTGAGAAGAGCAAAATAAGAGTTAGGACAGTATAATTTCTCTTTTGGATAGCAATGCCTGAGATGCATGTGGTTTTCACAAACAGAAGTTTCGTTAGCTCACCGCTTCTATGTTGCTATTCTGTAGTGGGTAATACTAAAATACCTATGAAGCTTGATAATTGATACAAAATGAAAGACTTAGTAATAGAGAGTAATTCTGATGCTGCTTCTGAATGTGTGATCCTTTCAGTGAGGGTTTGTGTTACTTAAAGGATTTAAGTTCTGTGGTGGTTTGAAAGAAAATGGCCCCAAGGGGAATGGTACTATTAGAAGGTATGGTCTTGTTGGATGAAGCGTGTCACTGTGGAGGTGGAATTTGAGGTCTCATATATGCTCAAGATACTGCTTAGTGTCTCAGTTCACTTCCTGTTACCCAAAATATAGAACTCTCAGCTACCTCTCCAGCACCATATCTGCCTGCATGCCACCATGTTCCACAGTGATGATAATGGACTGAGCTCTGAACTGTAAGCCACTCAATTAATTGTTTTCCTTTATGTGAGTTGCTGTGGTCATGGCGTCTCTTCACAGCAACAGAAACCCTAACTAAGAAAAGTTCATAACAAAACATGTGACTTAAAAAATGTCATTTTTTATTTTTCACAAAATTTCAAAAAGAATTATTCACAGGAAACTATACCTTGGATAAAATCTAGGCTACTGCGTGTCTTAGTGACTGTTCTATTGCTGTGAAGAGACGCCGTGACCAAGGGAACTCTTAAAAAGGCTTGCTTAAAGTTTCAGAGGCTTAGTCTAGGATCATCATGGTAGGGAGCGTGGTGCCATAGCAGTAGCTTAGAACTTTACATCCTGATCTGCAGAGAGAGAGAGAGACAGAGACAGAGACAGAGACAGAGACAGACAGAGAGAGACAGAGAGACAGACATAGACACAGACACAGAGACACAGAGAGAAACTGGGTCTGGTGTAGGCCTTTGAAACCTTACAGCCCGCCCCAGTGACATACTTTGTGCCTCAACAAGGCCACACCTCCTAATCCTTTCAAACAGTTCCACTCCCTGGTGACTAAGCATTCAATATTTGAGCCAATGGGGAACTCCCCCCACCCCAGACAGGGTTTCTCTGTGTAGCTTTGCGCCTTTCCTGGAACTCACTTGGTAGACCAGGCTGGTCTCGAACTCGCAGAGATCTGCCTGGCTCTGCCTCCCGAGTGCTGGGATTAAAGGTGTGTGCCACCACTGCCCGGCATGGGAACATCCTTAAGTCAAACCACCACACTGAGTATTAGGTTTTTGTTGCTGCAGAACAAGTCACCACACATTTGGTAGATTAAAACATTTATTCTCACAGACTTTTTGTGAGTCAGGAGACTGGTTCAGCTTAGCTGAGACCTATCTATGCTTCATGATTTCTCACACATGGTCTCACACACAAAGCTCCTATCAGGGTCAGTCAGCCAAGGCTGCATTCTCACTTGAAATCTCATTTGCGAAGGTTCCAGTTCCAATTTCATGGGATCGTTGGCAGAATTCAGTGTCTTAGAGGTGGTTAGACTGAGGCCTTAACCTTTGGCTGCCCAGGAGGCTCTCCCTTGCTACCTGGGTTTTCCAACATCATAGTTTGCTTTGTATAAGCCAGCTGAGCATCTCCTAGCAAGGAAGAAGTTGTAGTCTTATTTTTTGAGACTTCAGGAGACAACCATCAGCTGGGATGTGTTCTCTTGGCTTGAGGCAGGTCCTAAGGCCTGCTCACTCTTATTGGAGGCAGTTACACAAAGATAAGGATGCCAAGGGCAGGCATCACTGAGGCCATTTTAGACTCTGTTGGGAAACTTCTGATTAATTTGACATGTGTGACAGCTTATCTAAAACTTAGCTACCTGGCAACAAGCTATATTCAGTGAAGTCTACAATCTGGCAGGAATCAATGGCAATGCATCAATAGTGTGAAAATTATTATGAAAGCAATACTGAATGAAAATTTCATAATGAAGGCCATTAAGAATAGGATTCCAAAAAAAAAAAAAGGATTCATACACCATTCTGACATCAGGAAGGCTGGAATGAGTAACAGTTAAACTCTCCCCCAAGACTAAAGATACACATTAAGAGATTGGACTTTTCCATTCTGTTTACACATTCTTTCCTTTTTCTCTCATTGATCTTTGTCCTGTAGCTCCTGTTCCTCCTCAGCTTGATTCTTCTCAACCTTCAGTAGTCCGTCTAAGTTCCTACTCTCCCTTCCTCACTGATTCGACCCATGAGAACCTGGGTCTCCTGACTTGCAACTCCAAGACTCCAAATAAATTCCCCTTTGCTATTGCACTTTCCAAGCTAGCCATGTAGATCACAAATATGCACAAGCTACCGGGTCCCATACTGTTGTGTTTTTCCTCCAGCTCTATTGGCTATGAAAAGAGAAAGAACTATCTCAATCTTTTGCAAAACCTTAGAGCCACATCTAGAAAGTCATTTAAGGAAACTACAATCCTTTAAATGAGTATACCTGCATGTGCGTTTCATTAGCAAATGTTGTTCTACTTGGGATGCTGGTAACTGCAATCTATTAGAAATGGCATATATATGAACACACTGCCTACACATTCCTCTCCAAAAATTGCCTTAAGAGCAGATTTGCCAGAAGATTAAATATGTTCCACTAATCGGCAAAATCTCTGTAGGGTCTTTAAGGAGCTATGTGTGTGTGTGTGTGTGTGTGTGTGTGTGTGTGTGTGTGTGTGTGTGTGTGTGTTTTCTTAACAAGGGCAAAATATCACCTATCAAAACACATAGAACAATGAAGGCCCATTAACATTTTTCTATGTAAAACTATTTTCACTGTTTTTGAAGACAAGCAAAAAGCAGTAACTGGGAGAGGTTGGTTCTGACTTAAGCAATGTTTGGATCATTGAATTATGGTTAGTGGGTAGATTTTAATATTATACTAGTGAATTAATACTATGATAGGAGTGGGGATAAGTTCATTAACTTGTTTTATGGTGATCCAAAAATCCTATTTTTAAAATGTAATTCAGTTAAGTTGTAGAAGTTACTATGGGAAATGCACCCAAATTATGCCTGCAGATTCAAGCCTTTTGAGTAGCAGTGGGCTAAGTGGAAGACAGAAAACAGACATAAACATCATACATCTTTTGTGAATGTGGGTGGAGGGGGTTGAACTTAGAGTCTCCGTCACAGGGCAGGCCATTCCCCTGAGCTTCATTTCTAGCTGTACATCTTACGGCAATCTATCCCAGAATACTATAGTCCCTAAGATTGCTATTTCTTTTCTATTACTCTAAATTAGAAATAGATAATGCATTCATTTGAGAGATTGGTGTGATATGTAGGAATTCTTCACTGATATAAACGTATCCAATGAAATTTGGATCTACTGTATTGATACATCTCAGTTGTGATATCATTGTGAATGGTTAACAAATTCCGAGTAGAAAGGGTTAATAAATGCAGCCACTAGACTGGGAACCAGAGCGCCAAATAGATTAAGATATCATCCAAGCTCCGTTACTGTAAAGAGCATCCCATGTTCTGGCTAGAAACTCTGATCTGTAAGAATGGGGAAACTGGAAAGGCTTGGCTAAAAAAAAAAAAAAAAAAATACATGTTCAATACTAAAGAAAACGAAAGAGGAAAAGCATCAGTACACTGAGGTTCTGGGCATAGCAGGATTTGCCTCAAGTGACCAACAGTTTCTCCACATTCTGATTGTACGGCTTCTGTTTTAAGAAAGTCTGTACACTGATGCTTTAAAGGCGACAGATGGGACGATATTCATCTCTAAAGCAAGGCTTCGACCTTTGTCAAAGGATTTAGTTTAGTCTTAGAAATCATAGATTCAAATGCCAAATCAACTATGACCTATCCGGCTTCAGATATTTGCATCCAAAACCCATCTTGTCACATTCTTGAGGCAGGCTTAGTAATTTGAATGCATATTTTCAGAGATCTAGCCAGCCTAATTATAAATCTTTAAAATTTTTGATGAATAGAATTAAGAACTTGTTTGATAAGGACATCCCATGTGAACTGAGGTGCTGAAAGGCCAGGAGTCTTTCGTATGGGAAATCTACAAACTTCCTGGGCCAGATTTTCCACAGAGGGATGAGCTCATTGGAAAGCTGTGTATTTAAACAGAATTATTCTAGATTTCAGTGTATAAATGTATATTAGATGTAACTAAGCTAGTTTTATGCTTAGAGTCATGAACAAAGATGTTTGGAAACAAACCACACTTAGCAAAGTGGAGTCAGTTAATAAAGATGCCAGTTAGACAAATCCCCTGGATGTGTAAAACTTTGTTTTTGGTGAGCACATGGGCAGGATTAGAAGTTCTGTTATGGGAAGACACTGTAAACGGATGGAATTGGTATATTCCGTATACTCAACAGAGACACGAAACTGTCTTTGACATTATATTCTTTTGTTGTGTTGTCTGAGGCACAGTCCCAGATAGCTCAGGCTAGTCTTAAACTCACTATGTAGCTAAGGATGACCTTGAACTCCTGGTCCTCCTGCTTGCCCGTCTTGTATGTATGATGCTCTATTCTTTCCTAGGGAGCTAAGGAAGGGAAAGAAGAGCAGGGTCTCAGCTGCCACCCAGGCACACCTAAGCTTGCAGATAGGGAAAGAGGCGAATTCTTCATCTATGTAGTTATCTGAACTTTCCATGAATCTTTGATTGCTTAACAAGCATTCCTTTAAAGGGCCTAGAAGGAACAACGTAAAATATTGCCCTAGGTACAGGCTAGAGGTCATTCTGAAGACAGACTATTCTTTCGTGGTCAGTATTTATTTATTTATTTTATAAATTTCTGTCAAGAGAGTGGGAACTAAAACCTTGTGTGACTCAGGTTCTACCTGAATTGTTTTTGAGTTTAAGGAGTCTCTGTAATATCCACTTGTTAACATGGCGTGGTGAATTCATCCCAGAGGGCTTCAGTTCAAACTCTGGAAATGCTGCCTGTCTGATCTTTGCAGTCATTGACAGGTAGATGCTGAGGTCTCTTCACGATCAGCTTGCCTTCAGCCCACAGGGCAGAGTGTCCTCACGGTCCGCTGGGGATTTGTGTGCCTGATGGGCTGTTGTACTTTTGGTCTCACAGCGGCTGTAATTACCAGGGCAAAACCTGCACATGATTTCCTCAGTGTCCTGTCATGGCCATGGAGAGGGCTCAGCAGGCCCCACTTCCCCCTGAGGGCTTATACATGGTTAATCATGGTTTAGGGGGAAGAGAGATAGATTTTCTTTAGTGGTACAGCTACTTGTCAGGGGACCAGGCTTCTATAAATATTCCCAATGAAACTCATTGGGTCATTTCTTAAAAAAGGAGATGGTGAACTAGTTGGGAAGATTAAAGAAGTGAGGGCAGGTGGGGATAACAGAGGGATAAAAGGATGCTGGTAAGTATGACCAAAATACATTATGTATGCAAATTCGGTAGTTAAACCCATTACATTTAATTAATATATGCTAATGAAAACACAAAGGAAGAGTTTGTTTTCCTGCCCTACTTCTAGATCCTGTTCGCTTTTGCTACTGTGTGTGTCACTGCTGCTCAGTTCTTCAAGGTGACTGCTCCATCTCCAGGTGACAATCCACGGCAAAAATAAAATAGTGGTAACATAGTAGCACCAACTGTATTTCATCCCACCTGAAAAGCAGGTGCCTTCCCAGAGGCCTCCATAGAAGCTTTCTTTCTTTTTCTTTTTCTTTTTTTCCTTTTGGTTTTTCGTTTTCGAGACAGGGTTTCTCTGTGTAGCTTTGCACCTTTCCTGGAACTCCCTTGGTAGCCCAGGCTGGCCTTGAACTCACAGAGATCCGCCTGCCTCTGCCTCCTGAGTGCTGGGATTAAAGGCGTGTGCCACCACCACCCTGCTTAGAATGTTTTTTGACTCACATCCTCTGGATTGTGTTTAGAACTTGCACAGGAGACTGTGCAGTGAGCAAATGGCTTTCTAGGCTGTGTAGTCGAATGTAGCAAGAGAGGGCAGCTGTTTCCTCTGATGGAGACATACATGGCCTTTGCTGTCCTGAAGGAGAGCAGCTGCTATCACCTGCACAAGGCCCTCACTTTATCTTGTCTGTCAAGGTTCCCTCTTGGAGGGAAGAGTTAGGATTGTGGGACTGTCGAGGCTTCCTGTGACTCACTATGCTCCTGTGAGGACTCTCATATACTTTTTGGCTCACCATGCTGGACTTGGGTGGGATCCTTTGGTGGTGGGTGCCTTCTGTATACAGAGTGAATAGACAGAGGTTCCTTTTTTTCTCCCAGGAAAGTCAGCAACAGGAGGATGGAGGCTCTGGAAACACTCACTTTTCTCCTAGCTCTTTTTCCTCCACATTCTGAAGATCTTTCTAGAACAGGTGTCAGTTCACTCACTACCTGTCTTGGTCACCTTCTCCTTTGCTCCAAGATGCTCTATCAATTAGACACACCAAAATATGTGATTCCTCAGCTTCTTTTGCAGCTAAGAGTAGTCACATGATCTTGTTCTATCCAGTGTGGGGGTGCAAATGTGCTTGTGCATACACACATATGTGACTTCCTTTCTTAAGTAAAAGTAGAGAGTCTCACTGAGGACACATCATGTCCTTCTCTTCCTGTCTGAAACACAGCCTTGATTCCTACAGGCATAGTAGCCACTTTGAGGCTGTGAGGGACTGCAGGTGAAGATACCAAAGTAATGTCACTAAAATAATTAATTCAGTATGCAATGACGCTGCAGATCCATTTCCTCCAAATAGTAGAACTTTTCTGAGAGAATCAGGAGGCCCCTATTTGCTTAACACAACTACAGAGTTTTCTGCTTCTTGCAACTAAATGTTACCCATAAAGGTGAGACATCTCAGTTTTGTGTGATTGTTTAGTTTTGCCAAATCTGTTGTTTTTGTCAGCACTGCTCCCATTCAAAGGCAAGGGAATTATCTTTTTCTCTTATATTTTGAGGAGTCAGAAAACATTGCCACATACTTTCTCCAGATTGAGGAAGGCCTGTATGAAGTAGAAGAATTCCACAGAGAAAACCTCTGATGTAAAAAAAGGTATCTCACCAGTTACAAGCAGACAATGATCTACCCAAAGTAGGCTGAGACCCAGAGGCAATGTACTTGGTGGATAAGAATGTACCTCAAGAAAGTGAAGCTGCATCTTCTAGACTAGAGCTGAAAAGCTGTTAGGAGCCATTTCAGTGGTCCCCCTCCCTCTGCCTCTCATGACCTCCTCTGTCCACATCATGTATGATGTGTTTTCTTCCTATGATTGCCATTGGCTCTTACTGCTGGCCTGTGTACATAGTGAAAAAACCACTTAAACTCTATTAGGTCAAATGCAAACTTAAACTTAGTAACACCTCTCATTTGAGTTTTCAGGTTCTCTGGAAGAAAACTCTGATTGTCCGAGTTCCTTTCCCCATTGACATTCATGCAAGGTGTTATGGGAACTGGGCCAAATGATTTAGCTTTCCTAGGCTGTAAGGAAAGTATATTTTGAGACAGGAGCATGGGTGTGCATGTGAGGAACAGTGGCCGTTGTAGAGGAAATAATGGACATCTCTATTATCTTCTGAAAGGTTAATGGGCTGAACAGTGATACATTAATGCCATTTTGTTCAAGTACGTCATGTACTTTGACCAGATTCACTTCCCAGAACCCTCTGACGTCTCCTCTTCCCTCTCCCACTAGTCCTACTTGTCTTGTATGGTGATATTTTATTTGTGCTGAAATGTGATTTTATTTGTATGTTAATAAAGTTGCCTGGAGATCAGAGCTAAGAGCAAGCCATTTAGCAGAAGTCCAGCAGTGGTGGCACACGCCCTTAATCTGATCACATGGCAGGCAGAGTCTCTATGTGTTCAAGGACACAGCCAAGCAGTGGGTGACCCAAACCTTTAATCTCAGTAGGAACCATAGAGACCTGGAGGTCTGTACAGACAGGCAGTGACGAGGAAGTCATGTGGTTGGGTTTAGAGCCAATGAGAAGGCAGAACAGAAAGGCAATAAAAAGACAGGACACAGGAAGAAGGTCTCTCTCTCTCTGGGGAAGGATGGCAGCAAGTGGTAAGACAAAGGTGGTCTTAGCTCTTGGTTACTGCTAGATCTCTGGGCTTTTAACTTATTATTTGGCTCTGTGTTTCTTATTTAATAAGACCATTTAGAATTACATCTACAGTCTTCCTCAATACTCCCCTCCTTTGTTCATGTCCTGTGAGTACTTCATTCCATACTTGAGGAAAACAATTTCTGGTTCCATCCTCATAATAGTATCTCTAAAGCATAAATCATGTTTCAGTTGCATTTAACCCTGGTTTATCTCTGTCCATTTATATCCCTTCTAGTCACTCTCTCTTTGGAAAATTGCTAAGATTATTTGTAATTCTTGCTTTGGTTTGTTTGGTGTCTTTTATTTTTAATTGACATAATAACCATAAACATTTGTGGGGTCTACATTGGCAGTTCTTAAAAGTCCATTTGCTGTCTTTGTACAACAACCTCAGAGCTGTTCTTCCAGCCTACTCCTACTTTTTACAGTCACCCAGGACTCAGTGTAGTTGTGTCTTTATCCAAGACAGCTTAATTAACTACATAGCTCTTGAATGCTCAGCACTTTTCCCCTACATGTGTCACACCACACAGTAAGCATTGTTCTTGTTTGCTCTGGACTATATCTTTTAGTAGGGATGTTATATTTGGTGCAATGTAGAATATTCTAAGACTAGTATAAGCATTTGGTATATAATGGTTGCTTATAATAAGTAAGCATTCATTATTTAGTGAATGATTTATCACTATAAATCATTTTATAGCTTTTTCTATAATTAATTAATTATAATCCTGACTTTAGTTTCCCCTCCCTCCTCTCTTCCCATTCCCTCCCCATACCTCTTCTCTGCATGCCTCCCTAAACCCACTCCTCCTCAGTTTGTTAGAAAGGGGCAGGCCTACTACGGGTATCAACAAAACATGGCATATCAAGTTGTGATAAGACTAAGCACCTCTCCTGTATTAAGGCTGGGCAAGGCAATCCAGTATGATAAAATAGGTTCCAAAGAGTTAGCCAAAGCATTAGGGACAGTCCCTGCTCAAATTGTTAGGATTCCCACAAGTAGACCAAGCTACACAACTGCCAAACATATGCAGAGGGCCTAGGTGGGTCATATGCAGGCTCCTTGGATGTTGGTTCAGACTCTGTGAGTTACTATGAGCCAGGTGCATTGTTTCTGTGGGTTTTCTTGTGATGTCCTTGACCCCTCTGGCTCCTGTAATCCTTCCTCCCTCTCTTCAGCAGGATTCCCAGAGCTTAGGCTAATGTTTGGCTGTTGGTCTCTGTATCTGTTTCCATCAGTTACTGGATGAAGGCTCTCTGATGACAATTTGGTCAGTTACCAAACTGATCATAGGAGATGGCCAGTTCAGTTTATGTATCCACTATTGCTAGGGGTCTTATCTGGGGTCATCCTTGTAGATACATGGGAATTTTTCTTGCATCAAGCTTCTACCTGACCCTGAAATACCCCCTTCTCCTTTCTAGTCATCTCTTTCAGCACTCACCTCCTACACCCATCCTCACCTACCTCCAGTCCCCGCAGGAGATCTCTTCTATTTCCCCTTTCCAGGGAGATCCATGTATCTCCTCCTTGAGCCCTCCTTGTTACTTAACTTCTCTGGAGCTGTGGATTGTAGCCTGGTTATTCTTTACCTTATAGCTAATATCCACTTATGAGTGAGTGCATACAATGTTTGTCTTTCTGGGTCTGGGTTACCTCACTCAGGATGATTTTCTTTTCTAGTTCCATCCATTTGTCTTCAAATTTTCTGATGTCAATACTTCATTGCGTAAATATACTACACTTTCTTTATCCATTCCTTGGGTGAGGGGCATCTAAGGTTGTTTCCAGGTTCTGGCTAGGACAAATAAAGCTGATATGAACATAGCTGAGCAAGTGTGGTTATGGTATAATTGAGCATCCTTTAAGTATATGCCCAAGAGTGGTATAACTGGGTCTTGAGGCAGATCAATTGCCAATTTCCTGGGAAGCGGTGATATTGATTTCCAAAGTGGCTGTATAAGTTTGCACTCCCACCAGCAGTGGAGAAGTGTTCCCCTTGCTACATATCCTCTCCAGCATAAGCTGTCATTTGTGTTTCTGATCTTAGCCATTCTGACAGGTGTAAGAATCTCAGAGTCATTTTGATTTGCATTTTCCTGATGGCTAAGGATATTGAATACTTCTTTAAGTGAATTTTGTTCATCTGAGATTCTTCTGTTGAGAATTCTCTCTTTAGGTCTGTACCCTGTTTTAAATTGGTTTTTTTGATGTCTAGTGATCAGCCCTCTGTTGGTTGTGGTGTTGGTGAAGAACTTTTCCCAGTTTGTAGGCTGCTATTTTGTCCTATTGATGGTGTCCCTTGCCTTACAGAAGCTTTTGGTTTTATGAGGTCCCAATTATTAATTGTTGCTCTCAATGTCTGTGCTACTGGCATTCTATTTAGGAAATTGTCTCCTGTGCCAATTCATTCAAGGGTATTTTCCACTTTTTCTTCCATCAGGTTTAGTGTAACTGGATTTATGTTGAGGTCTTTGATCCACTTGGACTTGTGCATGGTGATAGATATGAATCTATTTGCATTCTTCTACATGCAGACATCCAGTTTGAGCAGGACCATTTGTTAAAATTTCATTTTTCCATTGTACAATTTTGGCTTCTTTGTCAAAGATTGGGTGTCCACAGGTGTGTGAATTTATATCTGAGTCTTTGATTGAATTCCATTGATCCACCTGTCCATTTTTATGCCAATACCATGCTGTTTTTATTACTATAGCTCTATAGTAGAGCTTGAGATTAGGGATGGAGATACCTCCGCCAGTTCTTTTATTGTTTTAGCTATCCTGTTTTTTTTTTTTTTTTTTTCCGTATGAAGTTGAGTATTGTTCTTTTAAGGTCTGTAAAGAATTGTGTTGGGGGATTTAGCTCAGCTCAAAAAAAAAATGTGTTGGAATTTTGATGGGGCTTTTGTTAAATCTGCAGATTGCTTTTGGTAAGATGGCAATTTTTACTATGTTAATCCTATTTATCCATGAGCATGGGAGATCTTTCTATCTTCTATTATCTTCTTCAATTTCTTTCTTCAAAGACTTGAAGTTCTTGTCATATAGGTCTTTCACTTGCTTGGTTAGAATTACACCAAGATATTTTATATTATTTATAGCTATTGTAAAGGGTGTTGTTTCCCTGATTTCTTTCTCAGCCCTTTTATCACTTGTAAATAAGTTCCCTGTTAGAATTTTTGGGATTGCTTATGTATGTATACTATCATGTCATCTGCAAATAGTGGTACTTTGACTTCTTTTTCCAATTTATATCCCCTTGATTTCCCTTGATCTCCTTTTGTTGTCTTATTGCTCCAGCTAGAACTTTGAGTACTATATTGAATAGACATGGAGATAGTGGGCAGCCTTGTCTTGTTCCTGATTTTAGTGGAATCACTTTGTGTTTCTCTCCATTTTATTTGATATTATCTATCAGTTTGCTATATGTTGCTTTTATTATGTTTAGGTATGTCCCTTGTATCCCTGATCTCTCCAAGACTTTTTAACATGAAGGGGTATTGGATTTTGTCAAAGGCTTTTTCAGCATCTAAAGAGATGATCATGTGGGTTTTTTTTTCTTTCAGTTTGTTTATATGGTGGATTACATTGACAGATTTTTGTATGTTGAACCATCCCTGAATCTTTTGGATGAAGTTCATTTGATAATGGTGGATGATTTTTTTTTATGTGTTCTTGGATTTGGTTTGCCAGTATTTTATTGAGTATTTTTGCATCAATGTTCATGAGGGAAATTGGTCTGTAATTCTCTTTCTTGGTTAGGTCTTTGTGTGGTTTGTGTATCAGGGTAACTGGCTTCATAAAAAGAATTTGGCAATGTTCCTTCTGTTTCTATTTTTGTAGAACAATTTGAGGAGTATGGGTATTAGCTCTTTTTTGAAAATCTGGTAGAATCTTGTACTGAAACCACTTGGCCCTGGGCTTTTTTTGGTTTTTGAGACTTTTAGTGACTATATATATTTCCTTAGAGGTTATATCTATTTCCTTAGAGGTTATAGGTCTATTTAAATTGTTTATCTGATTTTGATTTAACTTTGGTATGTGGTATGTATCAATAAATTTGTCCATTTCTTTTAGATTTTTCAATTTTATGGAGTATAGATTTTTGAAGTATGACCTAATGATTCTTTGGATTTTCTCAGTGTCTGTTGTTATTTCCATCTTTTCATTTCTGATTTTGTTAATTTGGATATTCTCTCTCTGCCTTTTAGTTAGCTTGGATAAGGGCTTGTCTATCTTGTTGATTTTATCAAAGAACCAACTCTTCCCTTTGTATTGTTCTCTTTGTTTCTATTTTATTGATTTCCTCCCTCAGCTTGGTTATTTCCTGCTGTCTACCCTTCTTTGGTGTGTTTGCTTCTTTTTGCTCTAGAGCTTTCAGTGTGCTGTTAAGTAGCTAGTATGAGAGCTCTCCAAATTGTTTATGTAGGCACTTAGTGCTATGAACTTTCCTTTTAGCACTGCTTTCATTGTGTCTCAAAAGTTTCAGTATGTTGTGCACTCATTTTCATTGAATTCTAGATAATCTTTAATTTCTTTCTTATTTCTTCCTCTACCCAGTGATAATGCAGTTGAGAGTTGTTCAGTTTCCATGAGTGTGGTGATTTGAATATACTGGCCCCACATATGCTCATAAAGTGCGGCACTACTAGGAGGTTTGGACTTGTTGGAGGAGGCTGGATGACACAGACCTTTAATCCAGACCTGGAGGCTGGAGGGCACACCTTTAATCTAGGCCATACCTTCTGTTGGAAGTATGTCACTGTGGGGGTGAGCTCTGAGGTCTTTTTCTCAAGCTTCACTCAGTGTGACAGTCAGTTGGACTTCCTGCTGCCTCTGAGTCAAGATGTAGGATTCTCAGCTCCAGCACCACATCTGCCATACTCCCCTTCATGACCATAATGGACTCACCCTCTGAAACTATATTCTTTATAAGAGTTGCCGTGGTCATGGTGCCTCTTCACAGCAATAGTAAGCCCTAACTAAGACAATGAGATTGTAGGCTTTCTATAGTTTGTGTTGTTGTTGACTCCAGATTTAATCCATAGATACAGGGGGTTATTCCAATTCTTTCTGTATCTATTAAGAGTTGCTTTGTGACTGAGTATGTGGTCAATTTTGGAGAAGGTTCCATGAGGTGTTGAGAAGAATGTATATTCTTTGGTGTTTGGACGAAGTGTTCTATAGATGTCTGTTAAGTCTATTTGAGTCATAACTTATTAGTCTCATTATTTCTGTTTAGTTTCTGTCTGTACAACCTGTCCATTGGTGAGAGTTGGGTGTTGAAGTATCCCAGAATTAATGTGTGGAGTTCAATACATGATTTAAGCTTTAGTAATGTTCTTTTACAAATGTGAGTGCCCTTGTATTTGGGGCATAGATGTTGAGAATTGAGACATCATCTTGGTGGATTTGTCCTTTGATAAATATGAAATGTCTTTCTCCATGTCTTTTGATTAATTCTAGTTGGAAGTCTATTTTGTTAGATATTAGGATAGCTATGCCAGCTTGCTTTTTCCCCAACCCTTTACTCTGAGGTAATGTCTGTCTTTGACAGTGAGTTTTTTTTTTTATGCAGCAGAAGGATGGATCCTGTTTTCATATCCATTCTTTTATCCTATGTCTTTTTATTGATGAACTGAGTCCATTGATAATGAGAGGTATTAATGACCAGTGATTGTTAATTCCTGTTTTTGTTGTTATTATTGTTCTTAGTGGTGGTGGTGGTGGTATGTATCTGTGTGTGTTTCCCTTTGGGTTTTGCTAGTGTGGGATTATCTATTGCCTGTGTTTTCATGGGTATGGCTTTCTACTGCCTATGTTTTCGTGGGTGTAGCTAACTTCCTTAGGTGGGAGTTTTCTTTCTAGTACCTTCTGTAGGGATGGATTTGTGGATAGATATTGATTAAAATTGACTTTATCATGTCATGTTTTCTGCATGTACAGTGATTGAAAGTTTTGCTGGGTATAGTAGTCTGGGCTGGCATCTGTGGTCTCTTAGAGTCTGCAAGAGGTCTTTCCAGGCTCTTCTGGCTTTTAGAGTCTCCATTGAGAAGTCAGGTGTAATTCTGATAGGTCTGCCTTTATATGTTACTTGGCCTTTTTCCTTTGCAGCTTTTCAATATTCTTTCTTTATTCTGTTTGGTGTTTTGATTATTATGTGATGAGGGCACTTTTTTTTCTGGTCCAGTCTATTTGCTGTTCTGTATTATTCTTGTACCTTTATAGGCATATCCTTCTTTAGGTTGGGAAATTTTTCTTATATGATTTTGTTGAGTATATTTTCTAGGCCTTTGAGCAGGGGATTCTTCTCCTTCTTCTATTCCAATTATTCTTAGTTTTGGTCTTTTCATAGTGTTCCAGATTTCCTGAATGTTTTGTGTTAAAAAATTGTTGGATTTAACATTTTCTTTGATTGATGAATTTATTTCCTCTATTTATAACTCCAACACCTGGGATTCTCTCTTCCATTTCTTGTATTCTGTTGGTTATACTTGTATCTGTAGTTCCTGTTCATTTACCTAGATTTTCGATTTCCAGAATTCCCTTGGCTTATGTTTTCTTTATTGCTTCTATTTCAATTTTCAAGTCTTGAACTGTTTCCTTCACTTGGTTGTTTTTCTTGGGTTTCTTGACTTTCTTTAAGGGACATATTGATTGATTTCTTCCAATTTTTTGTTTGTCTTTTCCTCAAAATTTTAAGGGAATTTATCATTTCCTCTTTAAGGACCTCTATCATCTTCAGAAAGTTATTTTTAAGATTGTTTTTCTTGTGTTTCAGCTGTGTCAAAATGTTCTGGTCTTGCTATCATAGGATAGTTGGGTTCTGGTGGTTTCATATTACCTTTTCTGTTATTGATGATGTTCTTACACTGGCATTTAGGCATCTGGATTTGGGGTGATTCCAGGTCTAGGTGTTGATTCCCATGTTTGTCCTTGTGGGATGGATGTTTTGTTCCTTGGTTTCTGTTTCCTCTCTGGTCTTCTGGCCTAAGTGGCTAAGGGTGCTAGTGACTGGTGAGTCCTCAGGTACAGTAGTAGGGTGTCTCTGCAGGGGCTTTTGGGGCCGTAGATTCCTTGATCTGGTCTGGCCTCTGGTAAACCCATAGTCTCCTTGGGTCTCTAGATCCAGTCTGGTCTCTAGTAAAGCCTGAATCTTCTGTGGTACCTAGGACCAGCCTGGCCTCCTGTACAGCCTCTGGGGCTCTTCTTCTGACTGGTGTGAACTGTGTCTGGGCCTCTGGAGTCTGCCAGGATTCTGGGGAAGGACTGACTTGGGGTACAGATACGAAGAGGTGAGAGGGGTTGGGCTTCAGTGTGGGTCTTGGGGTGGTGGGATCCCTCACCTACTGGTTGACTGGAGAGGGCTGCATCAGAGCTGTGGGATCCCTCCAGAGTTGGGGGCAGGCACAGCAGTGGTGCTGATGCTGAGAACAGAGTGGGAGGGCCACAGGACAAGAGGGTCACTCATCCATTGTGGCTGGAGTGGTCTGTACCTCAGGGGCAGAAGTTTGCTGGGGTTAGGGGTAGGGACCAGCAGCAACAGAGCCAAGGTTGAGCTGGCATGGTGTTGGCCTGGGGAAGGGTCATCGGGGATAGAATCCAGGGAGGGTTACAGTTCCCCCGCAGGTGGGTCACTCACCGGTTCTGACTTGTGTGGCATGCATCTGCTTGGTGGAAGTCTTCCAGGGTGGGGGTCAGGGCCCAGCAGAGGGGCAAGGATGGGCTGGGATGGCATGGTCCTGGGGAAGGGTTCTGGGGGACAAACTCTGGGGAGTGGTGCAGGTCCGCTGGCAGGTGGGCCACTCATCCATTCTGGCCGGTGTGGTCTGGGCCTCAGTGACAGAAGTCCACTGTGGTTGAGGTCAGGGCCCCAGCAGCAGGGCTGGGGACGAGCTGGAACGGTGTGGGTCAGAAGAAGGGTTGTGGGGGACAGAATGTGGGGAGGGGTTTAGTTCTGCTGGCAGGTGGGTCACTCACCCATTCTGGCTTGTGTGGCCTGGGCCTGCTTGGCAGAAGTCTTCTTATAGTATCTCTTTTTAACTGTGCTTTTTGCTTATCATTTATAAAAACTGAGCTGGAAATAAATCTAAAATTAAAATTAGATGACAAAATACCCCACGAAAGAATATGTGAGTGAAGACAAGCTAAAAATGTGAAGCCTGGTGTACAGTAGAAAAAAGGAATGAAACAATAAGGGTACGGGCTTGAGAAGAGTAAACAGGAAGCTGAAGGCTTTCTCAGCGCTTAAGAACCAAGAGCACTTGACTAGTAATATTTAATCCTTATGGTAATTTTTTGATGTTGTTATGCCTATAATAAAAATATGAAAAGTAAGAACTAGATCAGAGAAAAATAAACTGATTTTGAATCTTTGATATGATAAATACAAATAAGAAGCAAATGGAAGAGATAAAAGCCCTTCCTACAAATTCTTCTGAAGATGATCAAAGGCAAACTGAAACCATACCTCTGGCCATCTTTGGCTGGGTCTGGTTTCCAGATAAGCTTGTGAGCTATTTTTCTTAATTGCTTTTGCTCTTTTATCTGCCTTGGAAATAGTGATGTCTATCTAAATCTACAGGTATGCAGTCTTACTTCCACCTGGATAAATTCCACGCCCTCCCTCCCTCCAGCTCTGGTTTCACTCCATTCCCCTTGCAGATGATTGGACCAGGGCCTCATATATGCTACACAAACGCTTTACCACTAGCCTTAAGTTCCTTCTCAAGAGGCTTCTTTATTGGCCCTGTTTTCTGACTTAGCTAAACGTTTTGGATCTAGTAAAGCATCCTCAGCAACCTTGTGAACCATCAGCAGCACAAGTGGTGACTAGCTTAGGGCAGAGTATTACTGTAGGTCGCACGCAGTGTATGTGTGCTGTAAAAATCTTAACAGTGGCAGTGTTGAAGCGACCATATACAGTGCTATGTGTTGTAAAAACTTTAACAGTAGAGACATTTAAATGGTGTATACAGTACTATGCAGTAAGGAAAATGAAATCTTCAAGTTCTAGCATTCTAAATTTCTGCTAAAATGGGCGTCAATCTTATTAAACTTTCTCAATCTTAAATTTTAAATCAGTAACAAGAGGAGGATTGGCGATGTACACTTTGGTGGTGTGCTTGCCTAGTGTGAACGGGGCCGTGGGTTCATCCCCAGCATAAAGCCACCCTCCAAACTTCAAAACAAAAATTTCTGAAGTCTCCTTGTCTACTCTGGAAGGCTAAAATGAAATGTTATATGTGGAAAGTCTTCGGGAAGGTCTGGTCTAACGTCGCAGAAGTGTTTGTAGTTGGTGACCATCAGAATTAAAACAAATGGGGTTCCAGAGCTGAGGAAACACCAATCGGGCTCGTCTCCAGGCAGGGGAAGCCACGGGTTGCCACGTGACGTCATTTCTCCGCGCCCGGCGCAAAGTGCTTCCTCCCTGGTCCCGGGAAGAGCCGCGTGCCATGGGGTCCTGGCAGCATTTATTGCTTCTCGGCAGGGTGTTACTCGGGGGTGGTTGCGGGGCTTCTGTCCCGCCCCTGGGGCGCCGAGCCTTGAGTTGTGGGCGCCAGGTGTGTGCCGAGCGCGGGAGGGGATGGTGAGCGCCTGATCGCCGGTGCCTGCGAGCTCCCGCTAGCGGGTCCCCTAGAAGGAGTCTGGGGCTTGTGGTCCCCACACTCTCCTGAGCATGGATGTATGGGGTGCACATTGCTCTCTTGGCTTGGGGTTATTTAGTGAATAGGTTAACGAGAAGGAAAATGCACGGAGGGCTTAACTCGGTCAAAAGTCCACTTTGCATTTTTAACAACCTCGCTTACCCTGGCAGACAAATTTCAGCTCCAACAATTTATCTTTGCAGTTGAGATTAGCAGTCGATAAATAGCACCTAAAGGCTAAATTAGTGGCGATGAACAGAATTAGAAAAGGAAGCCCTGTTATGCTCAAACTCTGGGTCGTTTTCACTTGTACAGCACACTAATCCAGTAATGAGGATGATTGACTTAAATCACTTTTTATTTTATTTTTTAAGTTATTAGGCGCTGAGGGTGAGGCCTTGAAACAAAGAAGAACACAAATCATGTCCCGAGGACTTCCTAAGCAGAAGCCCATAGAAGGTGTTAGAGACGTTATTGTTGTGGCCTCTGGAAAGGGTGGAGTTGGAAAGTCTACCACAGCAGGTATTGTAAGGCCTTCATGTCCTTCCTGATTAAGAAGTTGTGCCGACTGTCAAGTGAACTGTAAATGATCACTTTTCAAGTTCGGTATTCGTGATGTTTCTAACTTGTGGTTCCCTATTTTAGGGTTTGATAATGGGTGGGAGCTGAAGTAAACACGTTACCACATGGTCTACTCAATTCAGTGAGAAGTAGTTAGGATGTCTACAGGTATTCTGTTCACTTAACTAGGAAGTGGAGATAATCTTTTTCATAGGATGATATGCAAATTAAATTAACCACTTAGCCCATTGTCATTTCATAGAAGTTCTCAGTAATTGGTTGCTGTTACTTTTAAAACACTAGTAATTGTATATTACATTATTCTTGTTCTTTTCCAGCCTATCAGTGCACACATAGTTGTATATTTGCAATGATAATATTTGCTATTGTGCCTGTTTTTCATTTAATCATGTCACTTGTTCCATTTATAAAATCGCCAAAAGCTAAGAATATTTGAGAATGCTTGAAAAGATTTAACTTTTTTTTTTTTTTAAATCCATCTAATGTTGTGTGTGTGTGTGTGTGTGTGTGTGTGTGTGTGTGTGTGTGGTGTGTGTGTTCCTATGTTCAGGTACATGTGTGTGGAGGGCAGAGGGTAACATCGGGGGTCTTTATTGCTCTTTTTCAATGGCTGACTGGCCATTGGACTTTCAGGGGCTGCCTGTCTCTTTGCATGCCCTTCCCAGTCCTGTGATTACACTCAGGTCCTGGTGCTCACATGGTGCTCACGTGGTGGGTAGTTTCGAGCTGTCACCCCACCTAACCATTTAGTCTTCATATCCTCTGGATTAATATGGTAGTGATGGAGAGTCCTTTCCCTGCCCTCTTTGGTGACTGTAAATTTGTCACGAAGATGGTATTTTAGCACTAAAGATTATGAGTTCTAAAATAGAATTAACACTCAAGACTTACAGTTATTTCCAAAAGGAATTGTTTATTTCTAAAGAGATTATAAGGAACAGTAATGTGAGAAACTTCTTGAAATCCTGTTAGTTCTTTCTTTTCTTCAGCCTTATTGAGCTATATTGGCAGGTAAATATGTATTATGAAGGTTCCAGTGACACACAGCTCTGTGCTGTCATCCTCAGAAGCCTGAGGAGGTCCCCTCAAGAAAGTTTCTGCTTAAAAGTTAGATGATGCTTAACCTATTATGTATCTGGAATTAGAATCATCCTGTTACACATAAGAGTGTATTTATAAGTACCACATTCTAGATGAAGTACTTTGTGTACAGTATTCTTTTGCCCTCACAGCAGTTATCAAAGGAGAAGATCCCTTTATGTTATGACTCAGGGAGCAGACTGACATAAAGTAGCAGTCAGGGTTATACAAGGGAAGGAGGTGGCGGGGCTGGGTTCCGATTCAGGTCTGCTTTGCAGTTTATACTTCCAGCCGCTTTCCTTATAGAAGTGACAGCATCGTTCTGCAAGGAAATGGGATTCACACTGTGGAAAACGGGCAGTCTGAGAACCTATTTATTTATTCATTTATGTATTTATTTATTCATTTATGTATTTATGTATGTATGTATGTATGTTGGTTTTTCGAGACAGGGTTTCTTTGTGTAATAGTCCTGGCTGTCCTACAAACTCCTGTTTGTAGACCAGGCTGGCCTCAAACTCACTGAGATCCACCTGCCTCTGCCTCCCAAGTGCTGGGACCACCCCTGCCCAACTAGAGAACAGCTGTAGCCCGGCTGCAGAGCTGGCTGACTGTGCTTTTGGGGATACCACTTTCCTCCTTTTTGTCTCTAGAATCACAGGCATCGGCATTTTGATTACCGTACTACCTTACCATTTATCTTTCTCAGTTCCCTCTGTGCACAGAGCCCCAGCCTTTTGTATACTTGTGTGTGTGTGAGTTAGGTACTCAGATGCCTATAACTGCATTTATTAAAAAAAAAAAAAAAAAAGGACACAGGGTAGTGGTGGTGCATGCCTTTAATCCCAGCACTTGGGAGGCAGAGCCAGGCAGATCTCTGTGAGTTCAAAGCCAGCCTGGTCTATACAGTGAGATTCAGGACAGGCACCAAAGCTACACAGAGAAACCCTGTCTTGAAAACAAAAAAACCAAAAAAACAACAGCAAAAAAAGACTATCTATTGTTATCAAACTAATTTAAAATAAAAATTGAAATTTAAAATATTCCATTAACATTTATTTAAGAAAAACTAAATGATGAATTTGAACAAGATTGTAACAGACTATAAAGGAGCTATTTAAAATGTGCAGTGCCGTGGGACAGGCGTCTGTTGGTAGTTGCAGAACTGTTTTCTTCTGGTCTTTTGTCTCTGTCATTCTCTCCTTATCCTTGGTCTTTTACAAACGAGGGAAATGTTGAAAGGAGAGTGAATTTCCACAGAAGGAGAGTGACTAACCTGAATTCTCTCTTTTTCTTTCAGTGAACCTTGCTCTCGCACTGGCCTCGAATGATTCGGTAGGTGTCCATCAATAGGACTACTAATGCATTGCCATGTTTTTAAGGCAGTGATGAAGCATTGTGGCCTGAAGCTGTATAGTCTAGCTTCAGTTGGTTGCACATTTTTAAGGGACTAAAAGTGCTGCCATTAGTACTGTTTCTTCTAGTAACTGTGATGTTGCAATTAAATGTTGGTCATGTATCCCATGATGCGCTTTCATGTTCTTGAACAGAGGTCATTTTTTAAAATAAAAATTTACTGCATAGTCCGTATCTGTGGTAGTACTATTCTGGGTTTAACTTTTTGAGGTCAGGTCCATAGCATTAATCCCAGGCATCCCTGCAACTTAACTTTGTAGCCCAAGCTAGTCCAGAGTTGCACGCAGTTGTGAGCTGCCATGGTGGCCCTAGGCACAGAACTTAGATCCTCTGCAAAGGCAGCACTTCCTCTCAACTGCTGAGCTGTCTCTCCAGCCCTGTACCCCATTCTGCAGCTGCTGCTTTCATGGTTGAGCACTTTCCTTTTTTGAATCGTTAGGATGTTTCCCCTTTTCCCAACTACTCCCATTAAAGGACAATGGGATTTATTTTTTCCTGGGACTGTGGGGTTGAGTATGGGGCCTCAGACAATCTAGGCTGGTGCACTACTGCTGACCTCCCTGGCCCACTACTCCCTGGCATTGGGCTTTTTTCTTAGTTACTTTTGATGAAAAAAATTTAAAAGCAATTTCGATCATATTCTTTCCCCAACTCCTTCCAGATCCTCCTCATTTCCCTACACACTCAACTCCGTGTTCCCTGTGAAAAAACAAAAAACAGGAAAACAGCCCAAACCAAAACAGGCAGTGAACTAAAAATGAAAACCAATTAAGAAAAAACCAAAAAACCCAAAGAAACAGAAGCAAACTCTAACCAAAGCATAAAGCACCCCAAACACGGAGTCTCTTCTGTGTTGCCTAGCCACTCCTGGGCTTGGAGTGTGGTTGATGGACCCCGTGGCACTCCACTGAAGAAACTGATTTTCTGTTTGGCAACAGGTATCAGTTGCAGAGAGCTTCTTGGTGAAGGGTGGGAATTTGTGTCCACTCCCCCTTCTCAGTGCTGGGATTTTGTGTGGTTTCAACTTGTGCAGGATCTTTTTGCATTTATATGTGTACCCATCCTGTTGTGTCTGGAAGATGCTATTCCCTGGAGTCGTCCATCACTTCTGGCTCTTAGAATCTTTCTGTCTCTTCTGTGTTGATCCCTGAGTCCAAGGGGAGGGTTTGATGAAGACACCCCATTTGTGGCTGAGTGCTCCAAAGTCTCACATTGTCCAATTGTGGATTCCTGTGCTAGTTCCCATCTATTGCAAGAAGAAGCTCTGATGAGGCTTGAGTGATGTATTGATCTGTAGCTGTAGAAATGCATCATTAGGAGCCATTTTATTGCTCCGTTCCTTTAGCAGAATATTAGTATTAGGTTTTTCTCTAGATCTATGACCTGTATAGTCTGAGGTTCTTGGCCACTTTAGCAGGGTCAGGTATGGGTTCCATCTCATGGAGTGGGCCTCAAATCCAATCAAAAAGTGGTTGATAACTGCCATAACATTTATGCCTCTATCGCACGAGTATAGCTTCAGACAGGAGTGAAGGGTCAGGATTTATAGCTGGGTGAAATTGATGATTACTTTTCTTCTCTGGTAGTGTGCAAAGTACTTTCCAGCACTGTGAATACTAGTCAGGAGTGGTGAAATTTCTAGTTGGCATCAGCTCGATTTCTCCATGTTCAGTGACAGAGTAAGTGTTAACTTGGGTAATAGGGCCTTACCATCATGTAATGGAGAGCAACCAGTATCCTTGGCAATAGCCTGTGATGTTTGCAGGTGTGTGTGTGTGTGTGTGTGTGTGTGTGTGTGTGTGTGTGTGTGTGTGCAGGCACACATATGCCATGGGTATGGAGGTCAAAGGACTTGGGACTTGGGTCCCTTCTGCCTTGTATTTGAGGCAGGGCCTTCTTTTTTTTTTTTTTTTTTTTCTGTGCTATGCTGCTGCATACCTCAGGCTAGCTGGTTTACAACTCTGGAGGATTTTCTTGTTTCTGCCTTCCATTTTGCAGTGGGGATTCTGGGGTTACAGATGCACCCCACCATTCCGGTGTTTTTTGTGGGTTCTGGGGTTGGACTCAGGCTGTGAGGCTTGTGTGGTGAGCACTTCTACTGGCTGGCCATTTTGCTGGCCCCACAATGGCAATCTTATATTCTGTTCTTACATACTAAGTTATATACATGTTCTCCAGAAAGTATGGTTCATCTTTTATTTTAGCTATAGTTGATATGAATATACCTTTTGAAATACTCTCATTTATGATAGGTTTTTATCTATTTTTTAGGTATTAAAATTGAAAATGAACACTGAACATATTATGTAATCCTGTAAGTCATTAGTTAATAATACACGTCTATTTCATAACCTATTTTAATTACCCTTTCATATATATGAAATACGTTTCATATAGTTTCTTATTTTCAACTTACTATTTTTAAAATGTCCTAGCATATTTCATATTTACACATGGAACACACACATAAATATAGGAATATATAAAATATGTTTATATATATGAAATGCGGGTAAGAATTACTAAAGTGTGTAGTGTAGCTGTGCCTCTCACTTGTTTCCTGTCACTTCTAGTTCCCTGTGGACAGCACATATGGAAAAATGGCCTGCGTTACATATGCAAGTGTACTGCCGAGATAAGGATCCAGAATTTGCTAGAATGTACAGTGTGGCATGTTCATGTATCAAGATTTTGGCCCTGGTTTCTGAACATGTGAGGGTTGTTACCCATTCACTATATTTGCTTGTATAAACTTCATTCACCATGGAACCAAGTATCCTAACTGGACTAGTAGGAAAAAATACCATTCTGTTTCTTTAAAGCTGTGCTCCTGCCTCAGGGAAATTCTACCATCAGGTCAAATTAAAGAACCCATTTCTTTATAGCTCTCTTCCTTTGTGGGGGGCATAATTTCTTGCATCTCATCTTGTCCTTTTTCTTGAATTAACTTTCCCTCCCTCCCTGCCTCCCTGCCTCCCTCCCTCCCTGCCTCCCTCCCTCCTACCTCCCTCCCTTCCTCCCCCCACCCCCTTTTCCCTGGATCCTCAAGTTCTTCTGTGGTTTGGTGGGCAGATTAATGACTACAAGTGTCTCCATCTTACTTCATGAAGCTTACCTTTGACGGAAAAAGAATTGGTGGTATGATTAAGGTAAAGTTCTTGAGATAGGAAGGATACTTTAGATTTTCTGGTAGGTTCAGCTTAATCATAGAGTGAGGGGGCAAGAGTCAGATGTCATATGAGGACCTGAAAGGAACCAGAGGCAGTATGGCATTCCACCTCCATCACAGCTGTCACTCAGTGATGCCCATTGGGCTTCCTTGATTCTTTCTTAGGAAAGACATGGCCGATGAGTAGTCATACTCGAAGTCATACATACAGGAAGTCAACTCTCCTAGTTCTTTAATTTCTGAAGAGATCTTTATTCTTTCTTTGTATTTGATAATTTCACAAAGATGTAGAATTTAAGGCTCAGAATCACTTTTTGAACTTTGAAAACAATATTCCATTTTCTTCTGATGTACTAATGAAAATGCCTAATGCTTTTTTGATTCATATGAATCTGTTATAGCGTGTGTTGTTTTTCCCTGAAAGCTTTTAAGGTTTTCTTTATGGCTTTTCAAGTTTAAAATTGTCACAAATATTTGCCAGGTTGTTGGCTTTAAAAGGTGTTGCATGCTTGGAAATTGGCCCTGAGTGGTTTTTTGAGACAGGGTTTCTCTGTGTAACAGCCCTGGCTGTCCTGGATCTCGCTCTGTAGACCAGGCTGGCCTTGAACTCACAGAGATCCACCTGCCCCTGCCTCCCGAGTGTTGGGATTAAAGGTGTGTGACACCACCGGTTGGACATATTTCTTGATTTTTCTAAACTACTTGTATTATGGGTTTTGTTCTTTTACAGTATAATTTTTTTAAGTCTTTTAAAAACATTTATTTATTATTTTTGTGTTTGGGTGTCTTGCCAGCATTTATGTCTCTGTACCACAACTTGGGTCCTTTGGAAGAGCAGCCAGGTGCTTTTCACTGCTGAGCTATCTCTCTAGCCCCTACAGTATAATTTTAATGCACGTTGGGAAAGAGCAGTGAGTATCTATCTATCTATCTATCGGTCTATCTATCTATCTATCTATCTATCTACCTACCTACCTACCTATCTACCTACTTACCTATCTACCTATTTACCTACCTACCTACATCTGTGTGTCTATATCTATATATCTGACTTAGCTATCTGTGTTTTTGTGGTGATAGAAATTGAACCCAGGGCCCATTGTGTGCTAGTCAGTCCTCTACCACTGAGCTATGTTCCCAGCTATATTTTTTTGATGGTGTATAGTTGAGATTGTTTTCATAATAGTTTCTTTTGTGAATGAGAAGTTGTTAATCAAGACCTTTAATGAGGTTGTATTTGTAAAAAAGATTCTGTTTTGTAATATTGGAAATCTTGTATAGTCTTAAAGTTTTATAAAGCAGCAACGATAAAAGGAAGGCAGGTGTCTTAAAATGATGAAATAGATCCAAGGGCAAATAAGTAGTAAATCTACTCACGATTTTATTTCAGACAAGAGCGGTTTCCCCCGGTGGGGGTGGAGTCTTTCCATGAAGGCAGTTGTGTTTGATTCTGCTGTGCGGCCTTCCCTGATTGCGCCTTTCCTGGCTGCTTTACTCAGCCAGCACATATCCTCGTCTCTGTGCATCCGTTTCTGCTCTCCCCGTTTTAATGACGGCTCATGTTGCTGCTCTGGCTCATTCATCCACTTATATATATATATACCTCAGTTACTGAGTGTCTGCCCTGTCTCAGCTACTGTGCTTGGCAGCTGTAGAAATGGGGAAGGCACAGTCATTGCCTTTGGGGAGCTCAGACTAGCACACGATGATGTGATCCTCTTCCTGCCTGTGCCCCAATTCTTCTGGTATACGCTGCAGGTCACTCATAACTGTTAGAATCACATAGCTGTGCTGCTCAGATTCACACCCAGAAGCCTTTGCTGCTCTGCAAGCAAAGCGTTCTGTCATTTTATAACCGGCTGCATTTCTACAGGAGTGTTCTGCACAGTTTTCTTCAGCTTTCTGTGCCCTCTTTTCAGGCTGACTTTTGACTATCCTGGTTATTATATTCCGTGCAAGGGTGTGGATGGGTCGGGGAATTGAGTGCTTACAAAAATCCACGACTGTCTTAATGTGCTTCTGTGAGTTGCTTATAGTGCTCACACAGATAGTTTATCAGTTAGCCTTTCTCTGAGGGCAGCTCAGCAAAATGTTCTCTGAATTCTCTCCAAGTAAGTGTCTTTCCCATGTTGTGAAATTCAATGGCACTGTTTGCTTTTTATTATTATTGCATTTATGTGGCTATTCTTTTGTTTGCTTGTTTGTTTTGAGACAGGATTTCTCTGTATAGTTTTGGTGCCTGTCCTGGAACTCACTCTGTATACCAGGCTGGCCTTGAACTCACAGAGATCTGTCTGGCTGTGCCTCCCGATTGCTGGGATCAAAGGCATGTGCTGCCGCGCCTGGCTTAGTATTTTTTTTTTTAATAATAACAACATAACTTATGCTTACTGAGCACTTACTATATTAACATAATTAGTTAGCATTTTACATAGAATGATTCCCATGACCTGTTTCTTAGCTCATTTCTTCCTCATAGCAATGGAGTAGGACTAGGCTCTGTTAGAACAGGAGCCTGCCTCTTTAAAAGAATGATCAGTCTTCAGAGGCCACACCTCCCTGCTCCTCTCCCTGGGATGGAGCACTAACAACTGTCCCTAATGGATGGTTCTAACCAGCCTCTTGTTCTTCCTTGCTTGTTGTTACATGTACTGTGTTGAACTAGATCACATGGTGTAAAACTCTCTTTCCCCTTCACAAAGCTTATACAAGTCGATATTTCCTTTGTTCATAGGTTTGCTCTAGGATTTTCTGAATCCCAGTTGGGCCTCTGAAGCCAGCTCCTCTGGCTTCTCTTTCATGATGTTTCTGTATATCTGTCTATCTCTCCCTGACTCTCAGTCTCATTCTTAATGAAGCCCCTTTCCAGGGTTTAAAGATGAGCCAATCCTTCTGTTGACGCCCCTCGTTGTGTTTGGTCTCATACATTGTACATTGTACATTGAATGCTCTCCTTCCCACCTTGGGGCCAGGTCTCTAATCAACTGCATATTCTGAAGTGAATTATGTATTAGCTCCTTTCTTAGACTGACTGCTGCTGCTTTATTCTCATTATGATTATATTTAACAGCTACTATTACAATCCCCATTGTAGACCGGAAGTGAAAGCCCATAGAAGTTAAGTGATTTGTTCAAAGTCATCAAGGAAGAAAATAACAGAACGAAGACTGAATGACAACCTAGGTCTTGCACTTTTAACCTAGTGCTCCTATTTTGTTTGGATTCTTAGCATTAAGAACTGGATTGTAGGGCTTGGAAGATGGCCCAGTGGTTAAGAGCAAGTACTACTTTTGTAGAAGACCTGATTGTGACTCACAATCATTTGTAACTCCAGTTTCAGAGGACTCTGATGCCTCTGGCCTCCAAGGGCACCTGTAATCACACTATATATACATTTTATCTTAAAAATAAGAAAAAAAACCTGTTATATAGCCTGTGCAATATAGTGAAACTCATCTTAAATCAAGCCTGTGGTGTGTCATGTGCCTTAGTCTTAGCTACTGGAGATGCTGTGGCAGGATGTTCATTTGAGCTAGGCATTTGAGGCCAGCCTGGGCAACATACTGAGAGGCTGTCCCAACCAACCGACTGACCGACCGACCAACCAACCAACCAACCAGACAACCAACCAAACAACAAAATGAACAGCCTCACTCAAGTCCCAAGTTGGTTGTCTCTAGTCTTGGCTACCTCCAGTAGCAGCAGCAGCAGCTAGCACAGTGCTTATGGCTTGGATAGCACAAAATACATCTTCATTGTGTGGTTGATTTGAGTATCTAGTTAGATTTTAGTGTGTAAGTACAAAGCTTCTTTCCTTTAGCAGTGATAGGATGGGAACATTGGTGATACCATAGTGGCTGTGATAGTTAGTGTTAATTTTTAAGTTGGCAGTCTCTGGGCATAACTGTGAGGGATTATTTAGCCCATAGACATGCCTGTGAGGATTATGTTGATTAGATCAGTTGAGGTGGGAAGGGGGTGGTGCCATTTGTCTTAGTTAGGGTTTACTATTGCTGTAAAGAGACACCATGACCATGGCAACTCTTTTAAAGAAGACATTGAGGGTGGATCACTTACAGTTTCGGAGATTGAGTCCATTCTGATCATGAAGGGGGACATGGCAGCGTGCAGGCAGATGTGGTGCTGAAGTTGACTGACTGTCACACTGAGGGAAGCTTGAGAAAAGGAGACGTCAAAGCCTGCCCTCACAGTGACCTACTTCCTCCAGCAAGGCCACATCTCCTAATAGTGCCACTCCCTTTGAGGGCCATTTTCTTTCAAACCACCACACCGTTCCCTGGGCTGGGTACCAGCATTCATGGCTCTCTGCTTCCTGTTTGCACAGTGTGACCATCTGTTTCAAGCTCCTGCTGTGTTGCATTCCCTGCCAGGATGGTCTAGACCCTTGAACTTTAGACTGAAATAAACCTGTTCGCTCCTGAGCCTTTTGTCACTCTGGTATTCTCTTGGCCACCTCATTTTATACAACTTTCAGTCATTTTAGCTCTGCTTAGGACTCCTGTTCCTTGGATGCTAATGTGCTGCTCTTGGGCACTAGACCTTGGAGTTTAGCCATTTGCTGCAGAGGACCACTTTGACACTTACCACACATTCCAGGCTCAGGGCAAACTCCTTTCCCTGTATCTGTCTTTGTCCTCTGGGAATAGCAGAGCTTCCCCACCTCCTATGTTGTGGGATTCACTTACCTCCTCTGCTGGCTTGTGAACATTTGGGAGACAATGATTTCGGTCTTTCCCCTTCATCTATAATCCTTAGTAGATGGCACATGGTGAGCTTTTTGATTGCTTCTGGTTCTTGAGATAGGGTCTCATAGCCCAGGCTGGATTTAAGCTCACTGTATAGCCCAGGCTGGGTTTGAATTTCCCTTATAGCTAGGGATTGCCTTGAATTTCTCTTTACACTGCTTCTGTTTCCTAAGTGTTAGCTCTTGCTTGGTGAGTAATGACCAAGGAAAGAGTCAAGAGTGTGTACTTCTCCAATACAAAATATACACAGATTCAAGTGTTGAATAAGTTCTCTGTAGCTTGTTCACTCTAAATTGTGCTTTTCACTTTCTACAAACAAGTGAAATAATTAAAATATAAATGAGATAATGCATACAAAATACTCACTTAGCACAGTGTCTGTCCTATAGTAAGTTGCACACAAATTTTTAGTATTAATAGTTAGATTAACACTTTCTGTAAGCAGTATTTCAAAGTAAAAGTCAATGTATATTTTACTTGACTATTTTAGCAAAACTTAATTTTAAGTTCTTACATTCCATTTTTAGAATGACTCATTAAGTGGATTTTTAATTGGATTTAAAAATGGAAAAGGAAGCAGTATTATCTTCAAAGAGTTTGTATTTTTTTCCATTGATGTTTATCTCAAGTATTTGTCTTGTCCTGTGATTACATAATGCCTTCACGCGAGTTCCTTCCAGATGTACTATTTTCTCACAAATGTCCTTTCTGTGTGACTAATATTATCCTAAACCTTTGAAGTTCTGTGATCATATTAGGATGGATTAGGACCTTTTAGCTCAAGAGTCAGATTTGGCTGGGTATGGTGGCATATGCCTGTAATCCTAGCTAGCACTTGGGAAGTAGAGGCAGGAGGATCAGGAATTCAAGGTCATCCTCACCACATAGCAAGTTCCCCTTCAAGGCTTGCCTGGGTTACAGGAGACTCTTTTTTCAGGACACACAAATCCCTCAGATCCCAAATGATGCTGGTTTGGGGTTTAGGAAAGCTGAACATATGTATCTCCACTCATGACAGTATTTTCTGCATCAATTAGTTCACTTTCTAGCTTTTTGTTTTCATGCAGAGCTGGCCTTGTTTCTGGCTCTGACTCTTGTACATTGAATGGCTTTTGCCTCTACCTTCCTCCTAGAGTTGTATAACAATGCACGTGGAATGCTCATGTGGTGTCCAGAATATGGGAAATGCTAACAATGCTAAGATGGCTCCTTGTCTTTGCTGGTACGGGACTGCAGGTGCAGGAGCCGGCCTCACACATCATCATTTGCAATGCAGTCACAGTGTGAATTGGGAGTAAAAGGATGCTTCTCACAAGTTCACATGGGAAATCCTGATGTTGTGACCACGTAATTGAAGTTCATGAGGTTTATTATCTTTTCTTTAGCATCTGTATTATAAGAAGACCACATTCTGGTTTGTTAACCTGTTCTTAATGTTTTCATTATAGCAGGCATTTCTTAATGAAAACATTCTGTTCAGTATCATGGTAAGCTAGTTGGGAGGAAAGATGCATTGCTTATGTTTAATGTATAATTATTTTAAAGGTAAAGAGGGAGCTCGGTTAAGAAACCAAATCCTTGACTTTGTGATTCTTTGTCTGCCTTGCCTGGATCCACTTCTCCTGGTGGCCACGGATGTTCTTCCTAGTCTTCCCTGCTCACACATCTCCTGTCCCATTCCAGTTGCTTCTTTTCCAGCCCACGCTCTTGCTTCCTCTTCCCCTGACAAGAGGCCTTTTATCGATAACCTCTTTCATCTTCTTGCTCACCATTAAATCTCGCTTTCTTCAGTCATCATTGCATCTTCCCTTTGCCTCAGAGAGACTTCAGTCCCAGTCTCGGCCTTCGCTCTTGACGCGGCCTTGCATCCCTCTTCTAGTTTTCACTTGTGAGTACCCACTGGTCATCTTCAGCCTGTCTTTACTAAGTTTCCCCTTAGTCTACTCATACACAGAGAATGTGTGTGTTGGGTGAGTGAATGAATCACTAACCCTCATTAACCTCTGTAGCTGAAGTTTTCTCTGGTCCCGCCCAGCCCCATGGACCCTGCAGCCACTTATAAAATAATCACTCAGAAGCTTATTTTAATTAAAACTGCTCAGCCATTAGCTCAGGTCTACCACTGACTAGCTCTTACTCTTAAACTCAGCCCATTTCTGTTAATCTATATGTTGCCATGAGTTCTGTGGCTTTACCGTGTGCCATTACATGCTGCTCTCTGGACGGCGGGCTGGTGTCTGTTCACTCAGCCTTCCACTTCCTAGAAATCTCCTCTCTGCTTGTCCTGCCTATACTTCCTGCCTGGCTACTGGCCAATCAGTGTTTTATTTATCAACCAATCAGAGCAACACATTCACAGCATACAGAACATCCCACAGCAAACTTCTGTTTGCACTCAAGCCTTTGGCTTCCCTATTGTTTTCTTCTTCAAGCCATACTTGAACGTGCTCTGTACAGGCTATGTTAGTTCTGGGTGTTTCCAACCCATTGACTTTTCTACATTGACACCACATCATCAACTATAAAACCCATGCTCAAGAACTGCAATTGAGTTACAAAACCAAACCAAACCAAACCAAACCAAAGATAAAACAACTCCAAGAAAACAAAAACAAAATTTATAAGGTCTGGGGAGATAGTTCAGTTGGTCAGTTGCTTGCCTTTTATGTATGTGGTGGACCTGAATTAGATCCCAGAACCCACATAATAAAACAGGTACCACATTGATGGCAAAATGGGGTTTGGAGACAGCCAGATCCTCTGAGCTCTCTAGCCTGATAGTCTAGCCTACTTGAAGTTGTAGGCCAGTAAGAGACTCTGCCTCAAACAAAGGTGGGAGTGAGCCTCTGGAGTGGCACCCAAGTTCGTCCCCTAATCTTGATGTGTGTGTGCATGTATACACACACACACACACACACACACACACACACACACACACACACTTTATAGTATTTTAAGTGTTTACAGTTTTGTGTGGGGCCACCTATGGTTCTCAGCTGTCTGTGGCCCTTGGACCTCCAGTTGTACAGCCTGGACTTCGTTTTCCTTTGCTTTTCAGCTTCTCCGCATTGACTCATGGTCACAGTGTCCAGGCTTTGCTCCCGCCCACCAGCAGTCTGTCAAACATATCTGTTCTCTTGCTCTCCTGACTCTCGGCTTCCTGCCTTTGACAGTGTCCACCCCAGGGGCCAGCACCTGGGAAGAATCTCTGTTTCCCAGCCTTCCCAACACCCTGTTTGTCTTGATTTTTCTTTCTCTGACCCTTTGAGTCTCCTCTCCTTCATGTTACTCCATTCTTAGACACTTTTTATTCCTGTTTCTCACACATGTTCCCCTTGTTTTAGAATACAACTTCTTCAGTCAACATCCATTAAAAAACAACCTGAATTTTTTCTTTTTTTTCCCTTTTTTTATTATTAAGAAAATTTCTGTTCATTTTACCTACCAACCACAGATCCCCCTCCTCCCTCCTCCTGCCCCCCTGCTTTCCCCCAGTCCTCCCCCCATTCCCACCTTCTCCAAGGCAAGGTCTCCCATGGGGAGTCAGCAGAGCCTGGTACATTCAGTTGAGGCAGGTTCAAGCCCCTCCCCTGCACCAAGGCTTCTCAAGGTGTCACACCTTAGGAACTGGGCTCCAAAAAGCCAGCTCATGAACCAGGGGCAGATCCCAGTCCCCCTGCCTGTGGGCCCCTCAAACAGTTCAAGATCATGATGGGAAAAAATACAGAGATGGCCAGCCAAACTAGTAGAAACCTGTGAACTGAGGGCCAATAGACGAGTAGCCCCCATGGGACTCGACTAGCCCCTGGACTCTTCTTGTCTCTACTCTGCCTTCCACATGCTTCCCTACCTGTATGGCAAGCACACTTTGGAAAACCCTGATTTTTTATGTGGCCTACTCATCATCATCTGATTTCTAACTACTGGGTCAAATTTCAGCGATGTAAATGGATCCAGCACCGTGATCCTCTCTAAAATCTTCCATCCATGTAGTCTTCAGTACTTGGTTTACACTTTGCCACCACCTGCTTGAGTTAGTGATGTGTCCCCTACACTCACTCAGTGAAGCCGAGCCATTTCAGTGCACTCACCGTTTCTATGGGATGGGGTTTGGGCAGAGCAGCAGGATTGGCTGTTACAGCACGGTGGTAGTTACTGTTACTGACTGCTACAGTGCTACCTCGAGTTCTTCCCTCGTGTGCTGGTACTGGCTGTGATAACCTGAAGGCTGAATGGGTTGGGGTTGTAGATTGGAGTATATTAACATGGTTACTATCTATTGCCCAGTCTTGCCCAGAGCTTGGCAGCCTCAGTGTAATGGAGCTTTTTTGCTGGTGACTAAGTGTTCCTCAAGTTGATGTACCCAGTCTCCGCTCTGCACTTGGCTATCCCAGTCTTCCAGTCTGCACTTGTCTATCCCAGTCTCCACTCTGTCTATCCCAGTCTCCACTCTGCACCTGTCTATCCCAGTCTCCACTCTGTCTATCCCAGTCTTCCAGTCTGCACCTGTCTATCTCAGTGTTCCAGTCTGCACTTGGCTTGTGCTCTTCCTTTGCACTCACTGACTAGCTTTCTTTCCTTTGTCAGCTCCTGTTGTCTCTCACGTCCCTTGGGTGTCTCTTCCTCTGTGAAGCCTTCTTTGTGGTTCCAGATCTCCCCACTTCCTCTTCCCTTCGTGTGTTCATCTGCCATTAGAATGGCCCTGGTGTCAGGGGCTGCATCTCAGATGACCTGTCACTACTGCCTGGACTATTGCTACATACCCAGGAAACTCTTGCCAGCTGATTGAAAATGGATTGTGTTTGGTGGAAATTTCCAAAGGTTTGAATGAGTTCCAGGGCTTTCTCAAGTGCCCATAAATTACCAATGATCACTTTTGCCTTAGGAGAATTATGCTTTGAGAATCTTTTTTTTGGTTTCAGCATTTTAAACTTTCAGTTAAAATATATGCAGCAAACTCCCAGAATCTGTGTATGAAATGCTATATGCTAGAAAATACACTGCATTGGTTAAGTACATATAAAACAAGCTTTGATAAGATTGAAGTATAGGAGAGTAAGTCTGAATCCAGAACGGTATTGTTTCAGTTGTGGCATTTTAAAGCTTTGATTTTGGCTGTGAACCATTTCACATGCTGGATTTTGTTCTAGCCTGTTTCTCTCTGGTCATGCCCTGTGCTAGTCACTTTTGGCAGATGCACTGTGTGAAAGGGCTGGGGTCAGCACTGCCATGCAGAAGTGGGTCAGAGTGCTTAGATGAAGGGGAAGCAGTTTTAAAGAGCCTTTATTTATTGTTGGCACAATCAGAGAAAAATAATTAAGAGCTTGAACCTCTCACCGTATCTTGCTTCCTTTCTATCTCTCATAGGCTTTGCCAAATTAACCACATCAACCAATTTTACAAATAAAAAAGGACTGCTGTTTTAAATAGTTCTTTTGGGTTCTTAAGATGCTTCTTGAGAAAGTCTGTGTCTTCTCTTGTCTCCCCAAGTCTCCTTTGTACTTCCGTAAAGTCTTGAATGTCCAGTTAGAGGTCAGGAGGCATGGTCTACACAGTGAGCCATAGATAAAGTACACCCCTTCCCAGCTGAGCTGGGGGCTCCATTCCACTGCTGCTCTAAAAGGAGATTCCATTACCTCTGGACAGATAACAAGCTAGGGGTTGCTAAGAGCCAAAAAGGACAGGTTGGATTACTGCCTCTGGCTCCCAAACAGTGGAACATTCTTGAATTAAAGGAGGAAGTCCTCAGGTAGTCTCAGAAGGCAGTCTGGATCCCTTACATGGGAATAGGTTGCTCTCTGTTTCAATTTTTCCTGTCAACAAAACAGAAAGCATAAGACTTCTCCAAGCCTTGGAACAGCTTTGGCCTCAAATTTGTACTGGAATGTTGTCTGCAGTGTGATGGGCTCTTTGCTAGTCACCATGGAAACTGATCGAGGTGCTTGTCCTCTGGGTTCTTTGGGCAGCTTATGTTAAAAAAAAAAAGACTGTGTCTAATCCTGTTCTTCAAATACACATTTTCTTTAAAAATGATTAAAAGGCAGCGTACTTAATTGAGAATAAGATATCTGCATCATGTTTCTGATCGGTGATTTCAAACATTCTGTGCAGCTGAAGAGTATCTGGGTCAAGAAATATGAATGAAAATTGTTGTATATGGGTACAATTTGTTTGATTTGTGATATTTATCTGTTGAGCTCTGTGCTTATATTTGTAGAAGATTAACATATTTAATTTCGCTTACCTGCCTAGTTTTAGAGGATTTGTCATAGAAATTAAGGCATGGCCATTATTTTATCATATCATTGCCAAATAAAAGGTAGTTTAATATTGATGACGTTAGAGATGTTAAAGCTAAAAGTATTTAAGCAATTAAATAACTAAATATTCAGATCTTATGGACATCCAGGAACAAAGCTTTTGAAAAGAGCTATCTGTAGCTAACGCAGGAAAGGCTGTATGGTGGTTGTCTTTGGGAGTCTGAACTTGACCTTCCCTCTCATTTCGTTAAGTGAAGAATTGGTGAACAGAGCAGAAGTGACCTGGAGAGTACCTGGTGCTGGGAGGAGGAAGCCGTTTGCTTAGGTAATTTTGGACATGGACATTGTTGTGATGATAGAAGAGGTGTCTTGTGAGTCTAAACTGACTGCATTATGAATGGTTGGCTTATTGCTATGGTCTGGCTTTGACTGAAAAGTAGGGAACTTGGATGCTGGGGTTTTCTCTTGCTTTTTCAAATAATGTGCTTTCCTTCATGTTCAAAAAAGTCCATGTCTTTTTTTAAAAAAAATTATTATTAAGAAATTTTCTATTCATTTTACATACCAACCACAGATCCCCTGTCTTCCGTCCTCCCCCACCCCAGCCTTCCCCCCCCAACCCACCCCCCATTCCCACCTCCTCCAAGTCAAGGTCTCCCATGGGGAGTCAGCAGAGCCTGGTACATTCAGTTGAGGCAGGTCCAAGCCCCTCTCCCCTGCACCAAGGCTGTACAAGGTGTCACACCTTAGGCACTGGGCTCCAAAAAGCCAGCTCATGCACATCCACGTCTTCAAGTGAAAAATCAAAGGAATAGAATGCAGTGCATCTCCAGATAAAGCTAAGTGTGTTCATGTGTTCATTCCAGAAATCGCTAGGTACTTAATCATGTGCTAAGCACTTTGCTGGGATCTGCATCTCTAGTGGTGAAAGTCAAGTTTCTTTACAGATCTTACAGTCGATGGGAGAGGTTTAATAAATGAACACTTTAGGTAGTAATGAGAGTTAGAAACAGTAAAGCAATGTCAGGATGAGCAAGTGCTTGCGAGATACTCTTTTCAGTGGAGTTTTCTGAGGTGAGGCCTCTGGAGACGTAATTTGAGCAGAGGTGTGAATTGAGATACTGAGCTACAAGAAGAGCAAACCTCCTTTATCTTGGACTATTTGAGGAACAAGAGGAACATCATATGCCTAGAATGAGCTGGAGAAAAGGTGGATGGGTGCAACCCTTACAAAGCAATGTAATCCATAGTGGATATTTTAATTTTTACTTTCCTCGGAGAATGATATAGTGATATTTTTAACTAGGGTCTTGACATGATTTATTGTCTTCCTTTAAAGGACACAACTGTAACATAAAGAATTGTAGCCAGAAGGTTTCTCCAGCACTACCTGGCCGCGTCCTGGTCCCTCAGCTGCTTATACAATAATCATTCAGAGGCTTAATATTAACTACCAATTGCATGGCCTGTGGCCGGTTTCCTGCTAGCTAGCTCTCATAACTTAACCCATTTCTATTAATCTGTAGGTTGCCATGTGGCCGTGGCTCACTGGTACTTTCACGTCTTGCTTCTCCTGGTGAAGGAAAAGGTAGTGTAGGTATCCGATAACATCTTTTCTTTAGTATAGTATATAGATAACATAATTTACCTTTTTAAATGCACAGTTCATTGCACCAGCTACATTTACATTGTTGTGTAACCGTCACCACTGTCTCCAGGCTTTATCATTTCCCAAACTGGAACTCAGTAGTCACTAACAATGATCACCACCATCTACCTTCTCTCGCTCTGAATTTGATAACCCTCTATACGTCGTACAGATGGAACCATAGGATGTTTTGCTGTTTGTGTCTGGTGCATTTCACTGAGCAGGATGGTTTCGTGGTCATCTATTTTGAATTTAGTTTCTTTTTAGGATCGTTGTTTTACTTTCAGCAACTGTGTGGATGGAGAAGACTAAGGAAGGAGAGATTGTGGATTAAAGTCACTTTTCGTTTACATGCGTTAAGTTTCAAATGCCCCATAGACACCTGAGGGTATTGAGGAAGTCCAGAGCTCAGAAGGGAAGTGGGAGCTGTGGATTGGAATTTAGTGCCATCAAGTATAGGTAGCATTTAAGACCTCTCAGGAGGAAAAGCACATGGGAGAAAACAGTCTTGTAACTGTTTCTCTGTTTTGAGGTTGGGGTGGAGGAACATGTTTTTTCTAAGACTCGCCCAAGTTGTTAATGATTTAAAAATGACATTGGTTTAAACTGTTCTAATGGATTTTCAGCAGTTCCTTTCCTTATTATTATTTTTTCAATTCCCTTACTTCTTTTGGCTCAAAATAGTGGCAAGCTTTGTTCCTTTACATGTTCTTTGAGGAATTAAAAAAGTGTCAGGACGAGTTGAGTGTTGACTAGAGGGATTATTCCCCAGTGGTACAGAGACTAGAACTGTTATCCTGGCAGAGACGACTTGAAAATTAATAGATCAGTGCTAATAGGATAGAAGGGCCTTGTTGGTGCCCAGAGTGTCCCAGTGAGCCAGCCAGCTGTGCGGGGCTGAAGGCGGCTCCCTTCCAGGGAAGGGCCTTTTGGGGAGAAGTTGTGGGCTTGCTCTATTCTTTAACACCAGAGGCTTTTCAGTTAGATCACTTGTCTCTTTTCTTTCCCAGAGGATTAGTTTCAGAAGAAAGACCACACTGCCCTGGTGGGGTGTGGCAGGGGTGGAGAGGATGTTCCAGTGCTGGCAGGGACTCCCAGGGACACTAGGTCTGAGGCATGTGACCAAGGACCTGGTATTTTTTGTTTTTATCCCTTTAATAAAAATCAGCTTGATTAGTTCCCAATTGCATGTTTACGATCTTCACTCTCCAGGGCTTGGGAATTCAGTTCTTTAGAAAACCTTGCCCCACTTCTGTGTTTTGAGTATCAAATCGGTAGTCTGGTAGGAGAAATTGTTCCCTCTATTATTAAACAAACAGAAAGGGAGGATGGTGTCATGTTGCTGAGAGGACACTGTGATCAAAGAAAGGAGAATTTGAAAATCATAGTCTACTAAATGCCAGTGTTCCAGGAGGAAATGAAGTCAGGAAAGAATAGCCCTGCTTGGAAGCAAGTCCTATAAATGGATCCCGAATAGCTAACATCTGCCTCTGACGAGATCCCTGCAAGCTTGCTGCATGCAGCTCGTCCTTGAGTTAGGGCCCTGACATTTTCAACGTGCTACGAAAATGACTGCGATAATACAGATGATGTTTTATTTTTATACATGATTAGACAGGGAGGATGGAAGCCAGCTGTTGAATGTGTCTCGTGAAGCACTACAGGATGTGACAGGAGAGCTGTAAATCAAAGGGGTGGAGCAGGAAGGCCAGGTGACCCTCTTGTTCCTCTTGGTTACCGCTGCTTTGGGCTCTGGCAGAGTTCGGGGGGCAGCAGACTGCAGCACCCAGCCTGAGGGCCGTGACTTACTTTGTGAAGCTGGAGATAACAGGGCCTCCTTCAACTGTGATAGTCACTGGCTGATACCGGCAGACCCTGTGGTGGCTTATGGGGTGGGGTGGTGAAAGATCATCCAGGCTGCTTGCTGAGATCCGTGCTAAGTGTGGCAGAGGAGGAGTTCTGATGTTAGGGAGACATGCTAGAGAACCTACCCGAACCTGAGGGCTCAGAGTGCTGCCCTGGCAGTAATCCCCTTACGTCTGCCTTCTACAACCACCATTACTTTCTCTCAACTTGGGTATGCTTGCCCAAGATCTAATGACTATTACCCTCACTTCTCACTTGTAGTTTATTTCTGTGTCACTCATCTCCTTTTATTGCCTCCCCCGCCCCCGTTTGAATGAAAACTTTGGGGAGCTAGAATTTTGGAATTGGGATGTAGAGTTTCTGTCACAGTAGATTTGTCTTTTTTTCAGAGATGGGGAATGTGTTTTTGTTTGGTTTTGAGACATGAGTCTTACTAAGTAGCTCAGGTTGGCCTTGAACTTGCTATGTAGCCTCAGGAAGGTTTTGAACTTCCAATCCTCTTGCCTCAGCCTTTTCTATGCTTTGATTATGTTGTCTATTTTAATTTTAAATTTGTGTGTATGGGTGTTTTGATTGCATTTGTGTCTGTGCAAGGGTGTCGAATCCTCTGGAACTGGAGTTACAGACAGTTGTGAGCTGTCATGTGGGTGCTGGGAATACCTGGGTCCTCTGGAAGAGCAGCCATTGCTCTTAACCACTGAGCTCTCTCTCTCCAGCCCACTTCATGACTTTTTATATACTGTGACATAACCTTTGTAGTTTGAGTTACTGCTTAAATTTTCTCCCCATTAGTGCAATGTCAAGGTTAAACCATTTGTGATGATTTTCCCCTTTCACATTTATACCTAAAGGAAGCACTAACAGTTTCTCTGGCGTGTTGGAATTGTCATCACTGCTGTTCCTGTGCTTGGGGACCACTGTCAAGGAATAGGGGCTTCTTTAGCCCTGTGACGGCGCCATAGCTGGCCTGATAATCAGCATTACTGCCCAGTGACTAGTGGCTGGGGAGCGTGTTACAGGGGACAGAGGAATGGTTCTCATCCAGGTAGGTCTGGGTTGGATGAAGCCATATGGTGTGAAATTTTATCATGATATTCAGAAAGTGTGGAGTTTGAAACTTAGGAATTGTTTGTTTATGGAATTTTCTACTTACTGTTAGCTCACTGCAGTTGGCCACGAGTAATTGAAAATGTGGAAAGTGAAACCAGAGATAAGGAGGAATGACTGTGGATTTCAGTACTTCATTTCTTCTTATTGTGACTACCTCCAGTGTATGCCTCTCCACATACAGTTGGACTGTTTCCACCTTTGGGCTATCACGAATGCGTTACTGTGTACAGGTCTGTGTGTGGATGTATGTTCCAGTTCTTTTGGATATGTACTTCGCAGTGGGATTGTGGCAGCCATTGGAAAATGTAGGTTTACCTATGTGAGGAACCACCTCCTGTTCTCCAAAGTGGCTTTCTGCATATTTTTGTTTTGCTTTTGAGATACTGTCATTTGTAGTTCAACCTGTCTAGACTCTGATCCTCCTACCTCTCCATCCCATGTGCTGGGATTACAGGTGTTACACCATGCCTAGCTTTTTGAGATTTAGTTTCTTTTGTTTTTGTGGCATTATTGGGTATTGACCTCAGCTCCTTTTGCATGCTAGGTGAGTGTTCTGCCACTGAGTTGTGTCCCTAACTATGGTTGTGCCCTTTTTCATTCCCACTATGAGTGTATGAGGATCATAGTTTCTCCATATCATTACCAGTACTTACTGAAAACATTTTTTATGTGTTCTATTATTTTACGTGAATATGTATGTGTTCTTGAGTACACAGTGTATGTACAGAAGCCTGAGGAAGCCAGAAGGCATTGGAGCCTATGGAATTAGAATTAGAGGTTGTGAGCCACCATAAAGGTGCTGGAGACCGAATCCTGGTCTTCTGCAAGGGCTGCTTGTGCACCTGCTTTTTTCTTGACCTACTCCATTTCCAATCTGAGCTGGTTTACCTCTCCTTAGGCAACCTGGTGGTGCCCCACTCACAGGAGATCACCATATCGAAGTCAAACTTAGTGAGGATACTTGATTTGCATAATGTACTACAGCCCAGAACTTCTGGAGTCAAGCAGTCTTCCTGCCTCAGCCTGCTGAGTGTCTGGGACAACAGTTATAGGTATCACCCATCACCTGGCTCCCTTTTTATTCTTTATAACCATCTTCTATGGGTATAAAGTGGTATTTTAGCATTTTGATTTGCAGTCCCCAGCAGGATTTTTGCTGTGGTAAACCGAGATGTGATTGAAGCAGGGAGGTTTATTGGTTGGCATAGTAAGAAGTCATGAGAGTAGAGATTACTTGGCACATAAGTATATTCCAGAATTTTGTGAGACGATATTATCTTTGTGAATGTCAATCTTCATGTCTTTATGTTCAGTAGCTTTGTGTTCAGTGAGTTTAAAGTACCTCTGAAATAATTTCTCCAAGCCCTAAATATTTTTGTTATGGTTTGCCTTTCTATTTAATTATTTATTTATTTGCATACGTATGTGGCATGTGTACATGCGCGCATGCACATGGGCCCATATGTGTGTGTGTAGGCCTGAAGTTGACATTATGCATCTCCTTTAAGAGTTCTCAGGGGCTGGAGAAATGGCTCAGAGGTTAAGAGCACTGACTGTTCTTCCAGAGGTCCTGAGTTCAATTCCCAGCAACTACATGGCTCACAACCATCTGTAATGAGATCTGGTGCCCTCTTCTGGCCTGCAGTCATATATGCTGTATACATAGTAAATAAATAAATCTTAAAAGAGAGAGAGAGAGAGAGTTCTCAGCTTTCCTGTATTGACTCAGGGTCTCTTGGTAAAGCCAGAGCTCAGCAATTCCCGCTTGTCTAGCAGCTTACCTCAGGATTCCCCTGCCCTGACCCCGAGTGCTAGGGTTGCAGGCATTACCATGTCTGCTGGCCTTTATTTGGCTCCTGGGAATCTCCACTCTGCTCCTCATGCTTCTGTGACAAATGCTTTATCTACTGAGCCATTTCCCCAGCTCCTGTTTTTCTCTTTAAAATATAGTGGCTTCCCTTTGGCCTGTAGCAACATGGTTGAGAATGTCTGAAGGATGGTGGACAGAGTCAGTTGAACAGTCATGGGCCATCTTGTGTTAGAGACTCTTTAACCATGGCTTTGACTTGTTGTTGTTTTCATTATTTTGTGTGTGTGTGTGCGTGTGCCATGATGCATGTGTGGAGGTCAGAGGACAGTTATAGAAGTCATTTCTCTCCTCCAGGGACTGAACTCAGGTCATCAGGCTTGATGCAAACCACCCACTGAACCATCTTAGCAGCCTGGATGTGACTTTCCTAATACTTCTAGCTATGTTGGAAAGCAGATATTTACTTGTGGATAAGAAAGAATGTGGCAAGCATAGCCGTTGGCGAATACAGATTATGCTAATAGCAGATCAAGGAGAAATTATTTCTAGCCCTTTGAAGTCTAGGCAGTTCTGCTGGTAGAAAAATAGGTTGAAGAATTATGTGAGCAAAGTCATAGCAGGAAGTCACGAGGTATTTGGGATGCACAGTGCTTCTGAGACTCCAGGATAGGAAGTGTCAGGACCAGAGGGTACAGAGGCACATCTGCAGATGGACTGGTGCCAGCGCATGCACTGGATTTTGGGTTTTGAGCCCTGACAGTGAGATACCTTCCAAAGGTTTTCACGGTCACATAGCTCATGCTATAAACATGTGCCTTTCAAAATTAAGATTTATCATGATACGGAAAGACATGAGATAGAGGTACTGGGATTGCTGAGATAGGCAGAGCAAGAACTAAATTAAAAAATTTTAAAAGTAGGGCATATTAGTTCACATCACAGAAGTCTGGAAGTCACAGCATTGTTATTCTATCTTATGTTTTAGGTGCCTACTTGTATTCCAATGAGAGGGGGGGACAGAGAGGATGTGGTTTTGGGTGGGTGGAGAAGTGGGGAGGACCTTGGAGGAATTGGGGGAGAGGAACCATAATCAGAGTATATTATATGAAGAAATCTACTTTCAATAATAAAAAGCAGCTCAGATATATCAGATATATCAGGGTTCTGGGGTAGCTTCCTACACTCATTTTGGAAAGTGGCTATTGCAGGCAGTCAGTAGCAAAAGAGCAGAGAAAGAGAGTGTTCCCTTGTGGTTGGTTTTGTGGTTGTGAGGGAGGAAAATTTTCATTGGTCCTTTCTAGCTTCACTGATCATGACTGGTTCTTATGACCATCTTTTAGCTGCAAGAGAGACTAGGCAAGTATAGTATTTCAAAGAGGTAAATTCTGTATGAAAAGGAGGGTGTGGGAGTAGGGGCTGTGGTGGTTTGAATGTGAAAGCCCCCATAAGCTCATATTTAAATGCTTGATTACCAGTTGGTAGAACTATTTGGGAAGGATTAGGAGGCGTGGCTTTGTTGGAGGAGCTGTGTCATTGAGCTTGGATTTTGAGGTTTCAAAAGTCCTTGCTCTTCTCAGTTAGTTTATTCCCATTCTCTCACCGACATCCCCACCTCATGTTTGTGAGCCAATATGTAAGCTCTCAGCTACTGCTCCAGCATCGTGCCTGCCTGCCTGCTGCTATGCTCCTCACCATGATTGTCATGGACTCTAACCCTGTGGAATCATGAGTCCCAAATTGTTTGCTTCTTTATAAATTACATTGGCCATGGTGTTTTATCAAGGCAATAGAAAAGTCACTAAGACAGGGACTTTGGATCCAAAGGTGACCACAGATGGTCTTATCTTCCTGCTAGGAGGTCTGTTTAAGAGATAGAGAGGTAGGGAAAGAGTCATTGAAGATGATTTCAGGTTTTAGAGATGAATGAAAAGATCATAATATCGGGGTTGGGGATTTAGCTCAGCGGTAGAGTGCTTGAAGGCCCTGGATTTGATCCTCAGCTAAAAAAAAAAAAAAGATCATAATATCACTTACCAAAATGAATTTCCAGTATAAGGTTGAATTGGATCCTTCCTCTCTTACTTGAATCACTTAACTCCCTTGAGTCTAAATCTTGTCATTGGACCTTATAACCTCTCTTTCAAACTACTGAACCCAGTAGACAGTGGAGGAGGCAGGCAGAGTTTGTTTCCTGGGTTTTAAATACTCCTTCTATGGCTAGGACTCACTTGCTGCATAGGAATCACCTGGGAGCTTGTTAAATAAATCAGAATCTCTGGGAATTGGTATTTTTAGGTCTGGGACGCGGCCATCAGTTTTGTTAACAAGTTCCCCAGTGATTCTGACACAGCTCGCTTCTTCTGGGTACCATTGGTAGGAAAACGAGGCCTTTGGATTCTGATAAACTCAAATTCTGTACGCCAGCTTTTCACTTATTAGCTGTATGAACTTGGACTGGGAACTTGACTTTGCAGAACTCAGGTTCCTTCTCTTGGAAATGAGCAGAAATAATAATGACAACAGAATAATAGGTACTCTACCAAGTCCTGTGAAATAGAGATATTGTATATGTGATACTATTGGTATGATGTCTGGAGCTAGTACTATGGTTTAATAAATGGTTGTTTTTGTATCTTAGCTTCTAAGTATTTTGCATTTGATTTAGTATAGAGACACTTTATTTTGTACAATTACAAGAGAATAAGTAGTAGTGTATTGTAAATGCTTCTCATGTGGCTTAGTATCTGTTGTAATCAACAGCTGACTTCCTGTTGGCTAAGCCAAACATTCTCTGGCTTCACATTATGATTTTTTATTTCCTTAACTATATTTTTTTACTGTATCTGTTCCATGTAATCTATATAAGTATGCACCTTAAAATTGGCTAATATAATAAAATTCTCTAAACCCAGTTTCTATAAAATGTGTTGCTCATTATTTAATAGAGACTGTTTTCCACAGCAGTCTCAAAGCTCAAAGGTAGGCATGCTTCTTGCTCTTAAAATGGACAATATCAATTCAGATAAAAGCAGTCTGTGCACTTTAAGGATCATTTTGCTGTTTTCCAAGTTTATGTTATGTATTTTCCAAGTTAGTAATTGGGATGTTATTTTGGATGATAGTTTTGTGTGGGAAATAACCACATGCTGACAGTGAATGTGTATGTACCAGTTCATAAAGAAGTCTTGGTGGGAGGGAGAGGCACAGTAACAACAAGTCTGTACTTTTTTGTGAGGACTTTGACTTAATTTGCCTCTGGAGAGAAGTAGTATGCTGTGGTGGTTACCTGCAGACTCTGAAAGTATGCTGCTTGGGTTCTTACCATTTCCTTCTGACAGCTGCCTGGCCTTGACTTCTTCAGACTTATTGTACACTCATGTCCTAGAATTGTTATTAGAATTAGAATTGGATAAATTGACATGCAAACTATTGCCATTGCTCTTGGCTGTCGACTAGAACTTGATGGTAAGACCCTATTGTTGAAGGCACCACAGACTTTGGTCATAGCATAGGTAGAAATCAACTTTGTACTAACCAGAAATCTTCCTTTCTCTTGTGGCTTTTATAGTACTGGATGGAGCTATGTAGGCTGCTGGAGGGGAAATAAAAGGTAATCAACAATTTTACCCAGATGTGAACTACGATATGAGATATGCCCATGGGTGCAGTAGTGGCATTGGTGTTATGGGACTAACCAACCACTTTATGATTTGATTTAAGGCCCCTTTCACAGGAAGAAACATATGTCTCATACTTTAATTCTGGCTAAGAACCCGTGGTTGGGTTTCATAGGCCCCAGGGGTGAGCATACTCCTGTTATTCTGATAAATGGACATCACAGCAAACTGCCCTCTCGTATCTCTGTACGCACAGGTTAGTGCAGTCCTCACAGTTTGTTTGTTTTTGCAATGGGTAGTGGGTAAAGCATTAGCAACTGATCAGATTGCAGAGTGTCTGCCGAGTGCTTAATTGCAAATGGGATGTCTGTATCTCCTCCACCCCAAAGCTCAGGAACCATTACGGAAGGGGGTGTGTGGAGAAATTGTAAGAGCTAGTGGACGGGCAGGACTAGAGGGAAGCTGACTCTTAGACAAGACAGGAATGCCATACTTGCACAAGCGAGTGAACATTCTAGTGTGGAGGTAGAGAGACTCATGAGCCCCTACCCTAACTGAGGAGCTATTCACAGTTAATGGCTTCTAGGGGAGGAAGAGTCAGGTTTTGCTTTTTTTAAGTAGATGGCCCAACATCCATTGAATTGTGGGGGGCGTTATTCAAAAAAAAGAGGGACAGGCCCACCCAGTGCCCTGCAGCCTGGGTGGCTGGAAGACAGATACAGGCCTGCTTGGCACCCCAAGGCCAGGGTGGGTGGGTGGGTGGGCACCACTGTGATGAACAGGTGTGTGGTGGAGGAATGGGAGAGAAGGAGAAGTGGAGTGGTGTGTGCACTGTGGAGAGAGGCAGAACTGATGCCCTGCACTGCCACCCAGGGCCATGGTGATGTCCAGGGCCCATGCTACCACTGAAAGCCATGAGGCTGTCCTTGGTTTGGGTCACCACCTGAGGCTATGTTGATATCTGAGGGCCATGTTGCCGCTGGGGCCGTACCAATCTGGTAGGCTTGTGCTGCCACCCAGAGCCATGGTGATGTGGGAAGCATTCTGCATCTCGCACCTAGAAGCAGCAGTGACAGTTTTGAATGGATTTAAGAAGCTGTAGGTCTGTGCTTCCTGCTTGGGACCTTTTGGCCCGTCTCTTATATTTCTTTTGATAAAGTGCTGCTTGCTGCAATAATTGATTCTCTTACTTTGCTCTAGGAAGCTGCTGAGTTGGCTTTTGAGGTAGAGAAATTACCTGAAATTTGCATTTAATATATTCTTTCTTTGCTTGACCTCCAGTAGGTGGCAACACTGTGAGCTGGCCTTGGATTTTCATTAGCTGACCCCAGTACAAGCTTATCTGGATTTTTCTCAAAATTTTTTCTCCTTTTAATTCTTTTTACTCCCTAACTTGGTTCTTACCAATTCATTTTTCCTCAGGAACAATTCCTTTCTTCGGTAAATTATTTTCCTCCCCCTCCTCTCCTTGGGGAGTATGAAGGACTTAACCTCTGCAGGGCGCTGTAGTGAGGGAGCGGTGGGGCACATGGGTCCTGGGTTGCAAAGCCAGCCACCGCGCTGTGGTTTTGTCTGGAGTGCTCCAGTGCCCTGCAGAGGTTGAGTCCTGTTTCTTTGCGGGATCCGCTGTCAGAACTGCTCTTGGCCCTGCAGTTAGGTAAGGGTTTTGCTGGAGTGCTTTTTCTGTTTGGGAAAGGCTCTGTTGTTTAGTTAGGTTTCTAGGTTCCCGGGCTGAGAATCTGGTATTAAAAAGACTAGTTGGTGTCATTAGTAAGTTGACTGTTATTTTTAGGGCTTACTGTCTATATGTATCTTCTCCTGCATTTTTATAAGCATCACCATGGTGATAGAAACCTATTTTTTTTCCAAATGTTAAAACTTTACTGACTAAGCACATTAATACTTTAAAAAGGCAGGCCAAGGAGCTAAGATTTTTCTTAATCTTGTTAGTATATTTCCCCATTACTTTTTAAATAAAACTGTAGGACTGAAAGCAATTTCTTCTTCTTTTTTTTTTTTTTTTTTTTTTTTTTTTTTTTGTGTGTAATCTTGTTCTATAAAGGATAAATGAAGCAAAACTTCTGTAGCCCTTTTATATTTGAAACCCCATTGTACCAGTTTTGCCACTGAGAAGATTTAAAATTACTCTTTTTAATTAGCTTTTTCAATTCCATGTGTGGCTTTAGTCTTCAAAGCCTTAGGTGGCGTATCCCATTCTGTCGTGTTTCTGTATCAGCCCACGGCTCCCGCTAGATCCTTTCCCACGAAGTTCCATGTCTGAAGAAATCCACTGTGAAGAGAGATCCAAAGTGAAGTGAAGCTCACGGAAGAGTTTCTTGGGAAGAATGTGGTGGAGGAGTAGACTGGGAAAATTCTAACCCATTTCACATTTTTCATCTTATGTTTATTTTAGACAGAATCTTGTTCTTGTAGCCTAGATTGGCCTTGAACTCATGGTCTTTCTACCTTAGCCTTATAAGTACTAGGATTCAGATATGCAGTAGCACACCCATATAATCCTTTCTTAATACTAAAACACACACTCATACCTACAGTATATTTGGGGAAAGGTTTGGGTTTGAAATGGGGCCTCACTGTATAGTCAGGACTGGTCTAGAACTTATTTCTGTAGCCCTGGCTGGCCTTGAACTTATGAGCCTCTTGTCCCAGTCTCCTGAGTGTTGGGGTTGCTGGCATGTACCACCATGTCTGGCTAATACCAGGCTATATTAAAGCTTGCATTTATTATCTGATTTTTGAGGAGGGAGAATTACATGGAATCATTGACTCTTAAAATCCAAGTGGAGGGCTGGAGAGATGGCTCAGAGGTTAAGAGCACCGACTGCTCTTCCAGAGGTCCTGAGTTCAATTCCCAGCAACCACATGGTGGCTCACAACCATCTGTGATGAGATCTGGTGTTCTCTTCTGTATACATAATAAATAAATAAATCTTTAAAGAAATCCAAGTGGGTTCTTTGGCATTATATAGCAGCTCACTCCTAAGATTTGAAGGAGGAACAAATGGAGGTTTGTTTATTCATTCACTCACTTAGACATTATTAAAGGATAGCTTTGTTCTCACAGTGCACATTTAATAGTATGTCAGAAGGCAAAAAAGGTAGCTTGGGATTGGGGAGAGGTAAATGCGTGAGACTGAGTGTTGGTCTCTAATGAATAGAGTAAGTGTCACTGGAGAAAAATCACATGAGCAAGAAGGTGAAAGAGTGTGCTGTTGGGGATTATTATTACTACTACTATTATTATTATTACTACTACTACTATTATTATTACTACTACTACTATTATTATTACTACTACTACTACTATTATTATACTACTACTACTACTACTATTATTACTACTACTACTACTATTATTACTACTACTACTACTACTATTATTACTACTACTACTATTACTACTACTACTACTACTATTACTACTACTACTACTACTACTACTACTACTATTATTACTACTACTACTACTATTATTATTACTACTACTACTACTATTACTACTACTACTACTATTATTACTACTACTACTACTATTATTATTATTACTACTACTACTATTATTATTATTACTACTACTACTACTATTATTATTATTACTACTACTACTATTATTATTATTATTATTACTACTACTACTACTATTATTATTACTACTACTACTATTATTATTACTACTACTACTATTATTATTACTATTATTATTATTATTATTATTATTATTATTATTACTTTTGTTTTTTTGAGACAGGGTTTCTCTGTGTAGCTTTGGCAGCTTTCCTGGATCTCACTCTGTAGCCCAGGCTGGCCTCGAACTCACAGAGATCTGCCTGCCTCTGCCTCCTGAGTGCTGGGATTACAGGCGTGCGCCACCACCGCCCAGCAGGGAATATTATTTTAAGGTGTGTTACTTTTGTTTATGTTGCATTTGTTTAACTCTGAGAAGCTGTGTTACTGTGCCTGTCTAAAACACCTGATGGTCTAATAAAGAACTGAACAACCAATAGCAAGTCAGGAGAAAGGATAGGCGAGGCTGGGAGACATTGAGAATATATAGAAGGAGAAATCTGGGAGGAAAGAAGAAGGAGCCAGAGGAGGAGGAGAACTTCAGGGGCCAGCCACCCAGCCACACAGCCAGCTGCGGAGTCAGAGTAAGATTTACAGAGTGAAGAGAACGAGAAAAGCCCAGAGGCAAAAGGTAGATGGGATAATATAAGTTAAGGAAAGTCCTCTAGAAACAAGCAAACTAAGGTCAGGCATTTATAAGTAAGAATAAGCCTCCATGTGTGATTTGTTTGGTAGCTGGATGATGACCACCACCTCTCCTCCCTGTAAGAAACAACAAACAACAAGCAACAGTGTGCCATATAAGAGAGAATGTACCAGAAGGACTAGCTAGTGCACAGGCTGGTTGATACTCTTCAAGGATCAGTAGGAAGGCTTCTGTGGCTTCTTGATGAAGTGGGTAGTGAAAATCCATTGAGGCAGGAGGCAGGAAGAGGGTTGAGAATAGCTAGATGATGTGAGATCTTGTGAAAGGTAGTGGGGCATCGGCTCTTACATGAGCCAAGTGAGGAGCGTGGTGCAGTGAAGGGTGTGTAATAGGATAATATGACCCAACTTCAACTTTAAATTTTAGTTGAATCATCCCAGCTTTTTGTTGAGAGGTTCTGGGGAGTATTGCCTTTTTGACAAAGGAAAATCTAGGACACTGTCTTAACTTCTTTTCTGGTAGGTGATCGCAAAAGCAATCTAAGTGAAGAGTGTTTATTGTGGCTCATGCTTCAATGGTGCAGTCCATCATGGAAGGGCAGCAAGGCAAGAGAATCGGGGAACAGTTGGTCACATCCCATCACGGTCATGAAGCAGAGAATGAGGAATGTGTGCTGTTGTTCATCTCCATTTCTTCGATTACACAGTCCAGGATCCCAGCCATGGGATGATGCCATCCACGTTAGGTGCGTCTTCTCACCTAAATCAATACAGTCTAGATAATCCCTCAACAGCTTAGCAGGCATGCTCCGAGGCCTGTGTCCCTAGTTATTCTAGATTCTATCAAGTTTTTAATTAGCACTAACCATTCCAGATACACATTTAAATTTGAAATTTAAATAAACAATGAATAATTTTATATACAGGTGTTCCACATAATGTTAATTGACTACACATATGACAAAATGTTCACTACCTTAAAAATTCATTAAAGCTTTGCATGTTGGCCCATACCTATGATCCCAGCACTCAGGGAACTAGCACTCAGGGGCTGGGACAAGAGGATTGAGAGTTCTAGCCAAATGGCAAATACAGTGACATCTAGGCCAGTCTGTCTCTCTCCTGTACTATGTGCGTTTCTGCTTTTCACACTCTGTTCATCTTCCACCATAGAGGTTCACGAAAGCACTTTGGGTGTCCTCATCTGATTACCAGTGTGTCAGGACTCGTGGGTTGGAACAGGGAATCTCCACAGCTGCCCATGGTTCCGTGTTCTGTGTGAACAAAAGCATCCAACATCACCCACTCTTATGGCATTTTACATTTTCTTTTGGGAGAAACACAATAAACAAGTAAAGGTGTAGTTTTGACCACACACACACACACACACACACGAAAGGAAAACTTGGAAAGAGAATAGGAAAAGTCAAGAGTAGTGGAGAAGGTATTGTAATTTTAGGGTGACCAGTGAAGATCATGTTTGATGCCTGAAGGGAGTTAGGGGGGCCATGAGGGTGAGGGCTGGATGGTGGAGGAATGTGGGGGCTTCAGGCAGGAGGAGCAGCAGCTGTGAAAGCCTTTAGGCTGAAGTGTGCCTTAAGAAACTGCAGAGAGGCGATAGCCCTGAGGGGCGTCAATGAGAAAAGAGAAATGGCTGATGCCTAAATGCATATATTGAACTTCCGGGCTTTGTGGTAAGCTGGAGAAAGAGGTGGAGCCTGGGCCTATCTGTGACTTCCGTCCTGGGCCGCCGCTTTGTCGTCAGTCTTTTTAAAAAGTTGTTGTTTTTTTTTAAAACATTTCTTTGGTGTGTGTGGTAGGGGTGCGCGCACAGGCCATGGTGCGTATGTGGAGATAGAGGACAGTTTTGGGGAGCTGGTTTTCTCCTTCCATCTTGTGTGCTCTGTGGACAGAACTCGGGGTCAGGTCTGCAGCGCCCTTACCCACTGAGCCATCCTGCCAGCCCAGCAGTTTCTTTAGAGGATGGCGGTAACTCGAAAATGAAGTCTCAGACCAGAAACGGTCCCTTTCTTTCGCTTTTGCTTTCTCAGCTCTCTCCCACGCAGTCGATTTGTCATTTAAGACTTCTGTGCTCCCATGAGGCCGCTCTCCAGCTGCTCCCACCTGTCAGGTGGGCCTCGTCCTTCAGGGTGCCCTGGCTCCTCTGTCTGTCTTGACTGAACTTGGAGATTTAGAGATCCCTTCGACAAGCAATGGGAAGCTACTCTCTGTACTTTGTTCCACCATTCGTTCTTGACAGTCAGAGTATTACTTAATCCCAGCTAACAGAATCAGGAAATGTGCTTTTCTCCAGGAAGAGACTGAAACCCTTTGACTGACAGCTTGACTCAAAGATAGGCAGAAAGACAAGAAAGAAGAGGCTCAACTCCAAATTGAATAATACCAATTAGCAGGCTAAGATCACATTGAATATAATGTATGCTGGGAATCATGGGAGTCTTAGCTGGGTACTTCTGTGGAAAGGACAAGCTTAAGGCAGATCTGAAAGGAGTATTTACTGAGGAATAATTGGGTGGGAGTGCCCTAGGATGTTGTTTTGATGGGTTATATTAGTAGACAAGGGGGATGAAAGGAGCATGTCAGAAGCTTTACAATCTTCAGGGTAAATCCTGCCGCAAGAACAAAGCTGTATCTACACTGTTGTTGCCGCCTTTGAAATCCAGCTCAAAAAAGTAGGACATGTAGGCTCTCAAATTGCAGCTTTCATGTAGTAGTAATGAAACAGTGTAATCACTCTGAATAATTCTGCCACCTTTTACAGCTTTCACAGTTTGGTGTGTATATATTATCAAGGAACAATCCAAAAATCTAAGTGGTATCTCAGGGTTTGGTTTATTTTGTGTTATCTGCTACGTATTGAGACCTGCAAGAGAGTCAGAAAAGGAGTATGTTGTTAGATGACAGGATATTTAGCTAAGTTTATGATGATAAAGATGACAATTATAATAGTTAAGTTTGCAGTTCTTTGCACCTTTCCTGGAACTCACTTGGTAGCCCAGCCTGGCCTCGAACTCACAGAGATCCACCTGGCTCTGCCTCCAAAGTGCTGGGATTAAAGGCGGGTGCCACGACCACCCGGCATTCTAATAGTAATTTTATTTGCTGAGTATTTATAAGGTGTTTATGGTGATTGTTTCTTTTGAGTCTGGCTAAAATTAAAGATACAGAAAATTCTAATTGAAGCTTTCTTGACTTAAGTATAATTATTCTGAGAAGGAGGTGAAAAATATTTCGAGAGTTAGATGAACACTGCTGCATACATTTATTTGTAACTACCTTATTTAAATATATTTTTCTATAGAACAGAATTGTCTTGGAATTTGAAATTTAAAATTTACATCAAAGACTACTTAGATATTAAACATAGAAGCCTACCTAACAGTTGTCATAGTTAGCTTCAGGTTGCCAACTTGACACACCTGGGAAAGAGGGACCTTTAGTTGAGGAATTGCCTCCACAGGTTGGCCTGTGGGCATTTCCACGGGGTCATTTTCTTGATTGCCATTTGATATTGGAATGTCTAGCCCCTTGTTGGTGCTAGCTTTAGGCAGTGCTAGCTCTGGTCAGGTTGGCCTGGGCTTGGTAAGAAAGGCACCTGAGCAAGCCAGTAGAAGTAAGCTCCAAAGCCATGCGTCTGTCTTCATGGTCTCTGTTTTAGTTTCTGCTCCAGGTTCTTGCTTGAGTCCCTGCTATGACTTCCTTCAATGATGAACTGTGGTCTTGAAGTGTAAGCCAGATAAGCCCTTTCTTCCCCTTTTGGTTTTGGTCAGTGATTTCTCATAGATAAAGGAAATTAAGACTGAAATAATGAAGTAAACTACAAAGAACAAATGACATATAATTGTCACCTTTTGAATGTGACATTGAATTATAGATTTGAAAATGAAGTTAATTTTATTTCATAGAAATGGTAACAGTCATGGCAGTTTTAGGTATGATATTATTTAATTCATGAAGGCTTTGGTGTTTCCAATAACGGACAAAGATTTTTACTTATTAATGTCTAAACTCTAAGCAAGACAATGGTAAATTGGCTCGGGGAAAATCGTCTGAAAACTATGGTCTTTATTGTTCAGAACAATCAGCCAGTTAAGGATGAGGAAGTCAATCTTTTCTGAGATACCTCTTTTGACATTAAAAGAGCTGTTTACCAGGCATGAGAGGCCTTCTTTTGAGTTGGTGGTCATGGTTGTTGAAGAGACTCCTAAAACATTATTACCATTGCCCTTGGTTGCCCCTCAGAGGCGGAGTGTAAGTCCCTATTGCTGCAGACACTATGCACTACAGACCCTAGGGCACAGAGGCCCCTGAGCTGGAGCTGTCCTGAGAGCGAGCCTCTTCCCTGTGGCCTAGCATTCATGGTACCAGAAGGTGCTATACCAAGTTCTAAAGGAGGGAAGCAACCAACAGTCCTCCAGAGCTGTGATACCCATGAACCACATCAGTGACCAGCACGGCACAATGACCCTAAGGGTACAGTGGTGGCTTGCATCCCTTGGCAGTAACCAGCAGCCCTCAAACTGTACTTACTGCCCACTCAACTACAGGGAAGCCGTGCCTGGTGCTTGAAATCTAGCCAGCTACGGAGGTCTAGTGAATTTATGGATCTTGGAGGAGAACCTACAACCACCAGTTTACTAAACCAGCATCATTCCTAACCATGATCTAAGTATTTGTCTTTATAGTCCTCACTCCTCATCAAGGACACTTCTCTTTCCACAGGTAGGGAACCACAGCCAATCAAAACACAGAGTTATGGAGCCCAGTCCCAAAGGATACATCTACAGTACAACTCCTGTATCGAGGGCTCAGGAATCAGTGGAGAAGAGGGAGCAGAAGGATCATAACAGCCAGAGGATCAGGGAGTTTGTTGTGAGGTTTTATCTTCTAGAAATGTCAGAAGCTACACCCATAAAGTCTCAACGAGGCCGGGTGGTGGTGGCGCACGCCTTTAATCCTAGCACTCGGGAGGCAGAGGCAGGTGGATCTCTGTGAGTTCGAGGCTAGCCTGGGCTACCAAGTGAGTTCCAGGAAAGGCGAAAAGCTACACAGAGAAACCCTGTCTCGAAAAAAACAAACAAACAAACAAACAAACTAAAATAAAATCTCAACGAATATGACTGCCTATGCATGAGCTGAGCAGTAACAATAGACATGTGTATGTGGATGGAGTGGAGGAAGACCAGATGGCCTCAACCCTACTCAAAGAAGCACAGGCAACTAAGGGATGCTGAGAGTGGGAGACAATATCTTCCCTAGGGAAGAGCACACTAATTGGTTATTCAGTACCAATGGTCATCCCTGAAAACACACATACATGTAACATTATACAGACTGAGCATGTTGTATTTATGTATTTAGGAATATATACATATGTATGTGTATGTATGTATATAACAACAATTAATGAAAAAGAGAAAATAAGAATATAGGATGAGGGAGGTGGGTACAATAACAATAAAGATAGCTGAAAAAGCAACAAGGAATAATATTAATTATTTGCCTTTAAAAAACCCAATGATGCACATTATTATAATGGAATTATAATTCCATGTATAAATATACATATGTAGTTTTAATGAACTTTTCTTATCTGGGCTGATGGTGCTCACTCCAAGAGTGAAAGACCACCTAACAAAAGCTCCAGTCCTAGACATGAGAAACCCCCTTTTGAGTTGTTGGTCAGGGCTGTCCAAGAGACTGCCCCCCCCCCCAAACATACAGCCTATTGCTGTTGCCTTTGGCCTTCCCCTATTGCTGAGGACATTACCCACTTGAGAAACGGCCCAGAGGCCCTGAGCTGGAACTGACCTGAATGTTCCCTCCCTCAGGACTAGCTTTCATGGCACCAGAAGATGCCATGCAAGCTTCCAAAGGAGGGAGGTAGCCAACAGTCCTACCCAGCTTTGATGCCTGTAAACCCCATAGCAGCCAGCATGGCACAATGATCTCACAGGTGCACTAGTGGTACACATACCTTGGCAGTAACCACCAGCTTTCCAATTGGACTTCAGACCTGCTCAACAAGAGGGATGCTAACTAGTCAGTGCTAATGAAGTCATGGTTATTGGAGAAGAATCAACCACCACCAATTTAATAAACCAGCAAAATCTGTAAACATTTATCCTTATACACACGGGTAAGTGAATCTTCATCCCTCATCAAGAAAACGCTCTTTTCAAAAGATGGAGACCAGTATAGAAAACCAGTATAGAAAATGTAGAGTTGTAGATTCCAGTCCCAATGGGCACATCTACAAAATAGTCCCACAGCTTAGGTTCAGGGAACATTGAGGAAGAGGGGACAGAAAGATTGTAAGAGCCAGAGGATCAGGGAGTTTGCTGTGAGATTGTGTCTCCTTAGTAACATCAGAAGCTCCACCCATAAAGTCTCACCAACATGATCACCCAAATGTGAGCTGAACAAGGGTGACGCTGGTGAATGTGCCAATCTGGATGGGGACAAGCCCTACACAGAGAGCTATAGGCACCCGAGGAAAGCTGGGAATGGGAGAGGTGTCTTTTCCAGGGACGAGCACACTAACTGGTTGTCCAGTGCCATATGGTCAGCCCTGAAAACATACATATAAGTAACATTTTTCAGATCCAACAGGTTATAATTTAGGAATGTATATGTATATGCAAATACATATATGCAGGTAATAACAATTAGTGAGAAAAGAGGCCATGGATTTGAAGGAGAGCAAGGAGGGCTGTATGGGAGCATTTGGAGGGAGGAAAGAGAAGGGAGAAATTATGTAATTATAATCTCAAAAAAAAAAAAAGAAAAGAAAACTGCTTACTTAAGACTCTGCTAAGGGTAGTTGGTGCTTGGGTGATTAACTTGGTCATGAAAAGTTTGTTCTCTAGATTGGATGTTGGAAACCTGTAACCTGTGAGTTGGTGTGTGTGTGTGTGTGTGTGTGTGTGTGTGTGTGTGTGTGTAAGGTTTTGTTAGAACACAGCTATGCTGATTTACTTACATGTTGTGTAGGCAGCTTTTGATGCTCCAGTGGTAATACTGAGTAGCTGCTGTAGAGATCATATGAGCCACAAGGATTAAAGTTATTATTATTATTATTATTATTATTATTATTGTTATTTTTATTTTTTATTTTTCCGGAGCTGAGGACCGAACCCAGGGCCTTGTGCTTGCTAGGCAAGCGCTCTACCACTGAGCTAAATTCCCAACCCTTAAAATATTTTTGAGGTGACTCTTTAAGGTGATATTATAATCTCAAGAAATAAATAAAAATTGGTCAATATCTTTCTTTTAAAAATGTATTTTGAGGGGCTAGAGAGATGGCTCAGAGGTTAAGAGCACTGGTTGCTCTTCCAGAGGTCCTGAGTTCAATTCCCAGCAACCACATGGTGGCTCACAACCATCTGTAATGAGATCTGGTGCCCTCTTCTGGACTGCAGTCATATATGCTGTATACATAATAAGTAAATAAATCTTTTAAAAAATTAAAAAAATGTATTTTGAATTACAATAGAATTACATTACTTTCTGTGTTCCCTTCTCTCCCTCCAGCCCTACCCAGCCTCCCTCCCTCAACCCCTTCCAGGTCCCCTTTCCCAAGTTGGTAGCCTTTTCCTGTAGTTATTATATATATGTATATATTAATAATATGCACACACACACATATATATATGTATACATGCATGTGTATACACAAATATGCATAAATGCAAGTTGCTGAGAAAAAGATGCATCACTGTTTAAGTCTTGTGTAATTAGATTGTGCAGAGATTCTGGTGGCAATAGATGAGGTTTGCCTTGTATTTGATTATTCTTTGTCCTAAGACAGAAATCGTAAAACAGCTACATAAGACAAAACATGGTTACTGTGTTGTGAGTCTCCATTCTTCTTACCATAGTAGGGGTGATACACCTTCGTAGTACTGCAAGGAGTAAGTGAGAAATGCACATTCTAAACCGTGGGATCATGCTCTCCTTCTTACTTTTTGTGTGCCAATGCGTGTTCGCCATCTTAGTCATGTATGTGGTGTCTGTTCTTACTACAAATGTGACAGCAAATCTCGATATGTTTCTTGAACTGTGGTACTAAGGGTTCATGAAGGCCTGGTTTTCCTCTAGAAGATTGGATAGAGGATGGATTCCCACATTTTGAAGGGAACTTAAAAATCTAGCAATGATGAAATTGGTGCTGCAGTCTTAGGTAGGACCCTTGGTTATTGTCAAGTCCAAATTCTGCAAGTTAGACAAAAGCCAGGGTTCCTCTGGAGTTCGTGAAGCTGGTTCCCCTCTACCAAAGGATAAGGTTCCCTTACCACTGGCAGAAGGGACAAAAGGCTGTCTGTGGTGCCTGCTAGCAAACCAAAGCACATGCTGCCTCCAGGCTCCCTCAGTATCACAAGTACCTGTTACACATTTCAGGGACCCTCTCCTTTCATGGCCATGGCTCGTCTGCTGGCCATGTTCGGTGTACTTCTTTCTCTCTCTGCTCTGGACTCTTCCAGAAGCCTCTGGTGTTGCCCCCCACCCTCATACCTATAATAAAAACCTGCTCATTCATTCCATGGAGTGGTCATGTCCTCAGTTTATACAGTTACGTTTTTGTTTGACTAGAACACTAATTTTAGAGGCTGAGTTATTTTACTTGAAAGAGTAATTAGATCACTTTGAAACTTGGAACCTCATTCCTTCAAGTTACTGTAAAACCAACATTAGTATAGGAAAAACAACCTTACGTTTTTGAGATTTATTATTTTGTAGTGGTTTTTTAGTTCTTGATGTTTTCACAGTAACAATCCTACAGTGAGATAATATTAGAAGAAGCTTACATATTTTTGTCAGTGGCCCCACTTGAAAGATGTTGTTCACTGTAAACTTAATTCCATTGTAGCCCTACTAAGTTCTCCTGTGGATAAAGGTAGTAGAATTTCTTAGGAATGTTCCCCTCTTACAGCCACTACCTCAGTGCATTCAAACTAAATTTTATACATAATCATCTTATTAAAAGCAAAATACCCTTTTTGCATTCTTATTTTAGATTGGGCTGGGATTTCAACTCAGACATACATCAATCTCCTCTCTTCACACCCAGGAGACCAAGTCACACAGGGACTGAGTAGTTTTTTTTAAAACTGCCAATTGAGTCAGTGTAAGATTAGGAGTGTAAATGTTGAATTAATCTTGTTTTAGATATTTACAGAACCAGGTGATGAGGGCTGAAAAGTAATTGTATGTCTGGAAACAGGTATCATGGAAGGTTTAGGGTTGTTTCAGTTTCTTGAATTTTCCTGATATTGAGAGATTGGGAGTGTTATCTTGCTAGGGTTTAGGGATAGTGGGAGGAGGTGTAAGACTCAGTGAGGTACAGTTAGTATTGGCATGCTTACGTGGATGGGAAAAACCAACAAAGAGATTTGGAGGTGGAGGGAAAGACAACCTATTTACAAACAGCAAATTTTGCTTTCCATTCCTTGGTGAAGTTGCTGATTAACTCTTACCTGGCAGAGATGCATAGGCTCTTCCGCCCTTCTCGGCTGGACCAGCCATCACAGGAAACAGTAGTTGGCTGTTTGGAGTCCTCCAGAAGGCCTGTGTACTTAGCTGTGGTTTGTATGTAAGGGGGCCTGTGTTTTGTCTGCCACTGGCCTTGTTGCCGTCCGTGTCCCTCTCTCTCTTGCCAGATGTGCAGCCGAATTCCTTACCTCCTATAATAGAATCTTGTCTCCATGGTCTGCTTTTCATTTTAGGGCCTTCCAGAAGTCTGTTCCTTCATCTGGGGTTTCATTAGGCTTTTCTAATCATTCCAATTTGTTTGTGTTTTACTTCTCAAAAATCATGTTTAGACCAAAAAGGTCTTAGTTTTCTTGAGACTGTACAGGAGACCTGAACAAGCTGGTTATTGAAAGACAACACTAATTTAACAAGTATCTACGGTAGTTTATGCTTTTCCTTTCTGTTGTTTATGATTTTGGAGTATTTTACATTTTCTTTTTAATCGGCTTATTGCTGTGTAGACTTTTCTGTCCTGTGAACATTATGAATAATCTTATGGTTAATTTGGTTTTCTTGCAGTCCAAGGCGGTTGGCTTGTTAGATGTAGATGTGTACGGCCCTTCCATTCCAAAGATGATGAACCTGAAGGGAAATCCAGAATTATCACCCAGTAAGTACAGAGGAAATAAATAGTACCTACTGACTGTCAGGCACTTGTTTATATGTCATGTAGTGTAGCAGATCAGAAATCATGTTGGCATCAGTCTCTCTGGGTTTGAATCTCAGTTCTGTCATTGACCAGCTGTGTGGTTCTGAGCAATCCATCCTGTTTTGTTGTGCCTTGGCCCCTACGCATACAACAGAGTCACAGTTACTGTGAGAAACAATGTAAATGGAACATTTAGAACAATTCCTAGTACGAGTACATGATAAAAATATTAAGCGCCCATTATTTACAGTACATGAATGAGAATATTTGAGTAGAAATATATTTGTACTAAATGAAAATTATATTTTACAAACAGATTTTTGTCAAATTTTTCTTAGAGCATTTATAAGCTCCTCAAAACAATGGTTTGTTGCCGTATGGTTTTAGTGCCATCATCATAGGAAGAAGTAGCTTTTTGAATAAATCTTAAGTATTTTCACTGTGCTTGTTACTACATATTTGTAAGGCTACCAAATATAGAGTCTTTCTTTTCTTTTTCTTTTTTCTTTTTGTTTTTTCAAGACAGGGTTTCTCTGTGTAGTTTTGGTGCCTGTCCTGGATCTCCCACTATAGAGCAGGCTGACCTTGAACTCACAGAGATCTTCCTGGTGCTGCCTCCCGAGTGCTGGGATTAAAAGTGTGAGCCACTGCCGCCCAGCCAAATATAGAGTCTTAAGTATAGGAAATATAATCATAAAAATGGTAAAAACTGGTTATTAAAAATGGTTCTATGTGAAATTGTTCTAAATAAAATTGATTTCTAATTGTTATAATATATAAAATTGAATAATTTCTTTTTTATAGGCCTTCTGTTTTCCAGAACAAAATATGTGTATTTATATATTAGGTTATTGAGGTTATTGTATTGTTTTTATTGTAATTAGAATCTATTAGGCATTATTTGTTCTTTAAGGCAGTTATGTATGTGATTTATTTGCAGGCATCAATTATGCAGAAGTTTAGATTATTCTTTATGAGACAGCAGACCTTAGGGGTCTTATATGACCTTAGGGGTTTTACATGACCTTAGGGGTCTTACATGACCTTAGGGGTCTTACATGACCTTAGGGGTCTTACATGACCTTAGGGTCTTACATGACTTTCACTGCAAGCGGGCCCTCCTGTAGTTGTTTCCTTATCTCATGAGAACTCATGGAAAGGCCCCTCCTGTAGTTGTTTCCTTATCTCATGAGAACCCATGGAGAGGCCCCTCCTTTTGGTGCAGTTTGCAGACATGTCCGTGTCACCAGGAAGAGTGCTGATGACGTCAGGCACTCTGAACATCTGGGTCTTTGAGGACCAGTGTGAAAACTGACGACCCACATCACACAGGTGTGATACAGAACCCAACCCTCCTTTTCTCAAGCAACACTTGAAGTGAACTTCAGGGCACTAGAAACCTTGGAAAGCTTGGAAAACAAAACAAACAGCAGCCCAAGCTCGTTCAGTGCTGCAGGGTGACCCTGGTTCCCTGGGAAATAAACGGTCGACTTAGGTCTGTCTGCCTTGACAGTGTGAATTCTTGAAGCCCCAGCAGTAAGTTGTTTTTGCATCCTACCAAACTTGGTACCATCATGCTAGTAGGCCTTTTGACATTTCCGCACGTTGTCATGTTAACTTGCCCTGTCCGACTCTTACAGAGAATACAGCACAGGATAAAATTATCTAATTAACAATATGGAAAAACTGTGAGAGGTTCCAGTGACCCGGAAGTCCTCTTCCTGGATTGAGCTGGGAACCCCAGAGGCTAGTGGCTTCACTATTGCCTCTTTTCTTCATTATTTACATTGATGAATGATAATGTAGTTTTCATTTATTTGCTCATTTAAAAACTCAGTGGTAAAGTGCATAGATTATGCATTTTTCCTATTCTCCTCATAGTCTTTTCCTTGTTGAGAGAATTCCACAACTTGTGGAATTAGGGCCTTATAGACTTGACTACCAAGAGAAATTTTGTATTTGATCAAGAAAAGTGAATTTAGTAATTGATGGAAAAACACAGGTTTATAATAGTTTTTAGTTCTTTTTAGTTTTTTAATTTATTTTTACTTTTTATTTTTATTGAAAATAGATCCTTCTCTCATACAATACATTCTGATCACAGTTTTCCCTCCCTCTACTCCTTCTAGTTCAGCCCCTCTCTTCCCCAGATCTACTCCCCTTTTCAGAAAAGAGCAGACCTCCACGAGACAACAGCCACCAAACAGGACAAAAATACAATAAAATAAGACAAGGCAAAAGTCCTCATACAGAGGCTGGACAAGGCAACTCAATAGGAGGAAGAGAGTCCCAAGAGCAGGGAAAAGAGTCAGAGACACAAAAACACCAAGCTATCAGCCATGAGATATATGCAGAGGACCCGGTGCAGACTTATATGAGCCTTGTTTAGTTGATTCAGTGGGCCATGTTCTGACTCCTCTGACTCCTACAGTCTTTTCTCTTCCTCTTTTGTGGGGTTCCCAGATCTCTGAGGGGAGGGACCCAATGGAGACTTCTAATTTAGGCTCTGTCTACATAATGTCTGGCTGTAGGTCTCTGCATCTGCTCCCATTTGCCGCTGAAGGAAGCCTCTCTGATGATGAGTGGACAAGACACTGATCTATGAGTGTACCAGAATATTATTAGGAATAATTTTATTGATTTTTTTTCCCTGTTATGTTTGGTTTTATCCTAAGCCTCTGGGCTATCCAATTTCTGCTTCCTGGCTATCCAGGCAGTGTAGTGTGTGGGCTTCCTCTCATGGCTTGGTCTGAAGTTAAACCAAACATTGGTTGGCCACATCCATGATTTCTGAGTCACCATTGCCCTAGCATATCTTGCCTGTAGCACAATTTCTGGTTATTATGAATAAAATCACAATGAACATAGTTGGGGAAAATGTCCTTGTAGGATGGCACTTCCTTTGGGTATATACCCAAGAGTAGTATAGCTGGCTCTTAAGGTAGATTGCTTACCAGTTTTCTGAGGAACTGCTATATTGATTTCCATAATGACTGTACAAGTTTGCACTCCCACCAGTAAAGGAGGAGTGTTCCCCTTGCTTTCACCATCATGAGCTATCACTTGTGTTGTTGATCTTGGCTACTCTGACAGGTGTAAAATAGACTCTCAAAGTAGTTTTGATTTGCATTTCCATGATGGCTAAGCATGTTCAACATTTAAGCGCTTTTCAGCCATTTGAGATTCCTCTATTGAGATTTAGATTTGTACCCCATTTTTAATTGGATTATTTGTTTTTTTAATACCAAATTTCTTGAATTCTTCCTATATTTTGGACATTAGACCCCTCTCAGATGTGGAGTTGGTAAAAATCTTTTCCCATTTTGCCTCTTTGTCTGATTGATGTTGTCCGTTGCCTAATGAAGCTGAAGAGTGTAAGGACACCATCAATTGATAAAGTTCCATTTATTAATTGTTGATCTTAGCACCAGTGCTATTGGTGTTCTGTTCAGGAAGTTGTCTCCTGTGCCAAAGCTTGTTGTGGTATAATCTTTCAGCACACTGTGAAGATGTGTCTCTGCCTAAGGTGCCTTCTGATTGGTTTAATAAAAAGCTGAACAGCCAATAGCTAGGCATGAAAAGATAGGCAGGACTTCCGGGCAGAGAGAGGAACTGGGAGAAGATTCTTGGCCTGGGGATTTTACCAGCAGTCTTGGTGCAAATGGGGCATACCGTACTGAGGAAAGGTAAAGGCCACATGACAACATGGGTTAAGAGAAGCAGGTTAATTTGAGTTATAAGAGCTAGTTGGGGACAAGCCTGAGCTAAAGGCCAAGTTTTCATAATTAATAAGAAATCTCCATGTCATTTTTTAGAGGCTAGAGATCCAAAGATAGTCCAACAAGAAAGCTTGCTACAGATACTTTCAAGTCTGTTCTTCACTTTCTCTTCTGTCTGGTTCAGTGTGTCTGTTTTTCATGTTGAGGTTTTCAGTCCACTTGGACTTGTGTTTTTGTGGGGGGTGATAAATATGGATCTATTTTGTTTTCTTTTACGTGCAGCCATCCATTTTGACCAGCACCATTTGTTGAAGATGCTTTCTTTTTTCCAGTGTGTCTTTCTGGATTCTTTATCAAAAAAACAAATAAACAAACAAAACAAAACCAAAAAAAATCAGGTGTCTATAGGTGTGTGAGTTTATGTCTGGGTCTTCAGTTTAATTCCATTGGTCATTGTGTCTGGTTTTATGCCAATACCATGAGGTTTTTATTACTATAGTTCTTTAGTACAACTTGAAATGGGGGATGGTGATACCTCCAGCAGTTCTTTTATTGTTCAGCGTTATCTTAGCTATCTTAGGTTTTTTGTTTTTCTATAGGGAGTTGAGAATTGTCCCTTCAGGGTCTGTGAAGAATTATGTTGGAATTTTGATGGGGATTGCATTTAATCTGCAGATTGCTTTTGGTAGGATAGCCATTTTTACTATGTTAATCCTACTGATCCATGAGCGTGGGAGATCTTCCCATCTTCTGATACCTTCTTCAATTTCTTTCTTCAAATACCTGAAGTGTTTTTTTTTTTTTTAAGATTTTATTTATTTATTATGTATATAGAAGAGGGTGCCAGATCTCATTACAGATGGTTGTGAGCACCATGTGGTTGCTGGGAATTGAACTCAGGACCTCTGGAAGAGCAGTTAGTGCTTTTAACCTCTGAGCCATCTCTCCAGCCCCAGTTTTATTTATATATTTATTTATTTTTAATCATACAAGTCTTTCACTTGCTTGGTTAGAGTTATCTCAAGATATTTTATATTACTTGAGGCTATTGTGAAGGGTGATGTTTCCCTGATTTCTTTCTCAGTCTGTTTGTCATTTGTATATAGGAGTGCATTTTTTTTCTTTCTTTCTTTTTTTTTTTTTTTGGTTAATCTTGAATCCAGCCACTTTACTGAAAGTGTTTATCAGCTGCAGGACTTCTGTAGTGGAATACCATCTACAAATAATGGTACTTTGACTTCTTCCTTTTCAATTTGTATTCTCCCATTCTCCTTCAGTTGTCTTACTGCTCTTGCTACAACTTCAAGTACTATATTGAATAGATAAGGAGAGAGAGGACAGCCTTGCCTTGTTCCTGATTTCAGTGGACTGGCTTTGAGTTTCTCTCTATTTAATTTGATGTTAGCTATAGGCTTGCCATAAATTGCCTTTATTATGTTTAGGTATGTACTCCTAATCTTGTATTCCTGATCTCTCTAGAACCTTTATCATGAAGTGGTGTTGGATTCTGTCAAAGGCTTTTCCAGCATCTAATGAGATGATCATGTGTTTTCTTTTTTTCTTTTGGTTTGTTTATGTGGTGGATTACTGACACATTGACAGATTTTCATATGTTTGATCCCTGCATCTCTGGGATAAAAATCTCCTTTTTTTTTTTTCCTGGCCCAATCTATTTGGTGTTCTGTATTCTTCTTGTATGTTTATAGGCATGTCCTTCTTTAGGTTAGGAAAATTTTCTTCTGTAATTTTGTTGAAAATATTTTCTGGTTCTTTGAGCTGGGATTCTTCTCCTTCCTGTTATTCTTAGGTTTGGTCTCTTTACAGTGTTCCAGATTTCCTGGATTTTTTTTTTTCTTTTGGTCAGGCATTTTTTTAGATTTAACATTTTCTTTGACCCATCTGTCCATTTTTTCTATTGTATCTTCAATGCAAGAGCGTCTGTCTTCCATCTCTTATATTATTTTGGTGAAGCTTGCAGCTGTGGTTCCTGTTTTCATTCCTAAATTTTTCATTTCTGGAATTCCCTCTATTTGTGGGAATTTCTCTTATTTCCATTTCAAGTTTTGACCAGTTTTATTTGTTTCCTTCAACTATTTGTATGTTTGTTTTTTCTTGGCTTTTTTTTTGAAGGGATTTATTAATTTTCTCCCAATGTATTTGTTTTTCTGGCTTTCTTCAAAGAATTTATTCATTTTCTCCAATTGTTTGTGTTTTCCTGGATTTCTTTCGGGGATTTTTCATTTCCTCTTTAAGGATCTCTATCATCTTCATATTGTTGGTTTTAAGGTCTGTCAGGATATTCAGGGCCGGTTGTGGTAGGATGGCTGGCTCTGGTGAATGCGTATTCTTATGCTGATGTCTGTGGGGTGATTATAGATCTGGGTGCTGATTTCTGGGTTTATCTTGGTTGGGTGGGAATTTTATTCCTCGGTTTCTGTTTCCTCTCTGGGTTTTCAGAGATTGTACTGGCTGTGTGTTGCCTATTTTACGGACCTGCTAGGCTGGTGTGTTCACAGGGAATCCTTGCTGGTGTCAGAGGTGGGGGGAAGGGGAAGCTAGGGGAGATGGTGTGTTGCAGTGCTAGGGGTGACCCTGCAGATTGGGTCTCGGGGAGCAGAGAGAGTGGAGAAGGTCATGGCAGCCTACATGGTCATCTGGCTGGTGTTGCCTATGGTTAGGCAGGGGGTGTCTGCCCGAGTTGGGTGTTGGGACACAGCCATTAAGGGGTGAGGGAAGGCCAGCGGGATATGGTCTGTGGGAGCCACAGGAGATGTGGACAGGGAGCAGGGGAAGCTTTAGCTGGTGTTCTGTTGCAGTGCCAGGGGCAACCCTGAGAATTAGGTCTGGGGTAACAGAGTAGAGCAGGTCTGCAGGCAGCCTGCCTGTTCTTCTGGCCAGTATTTGGTTTCTTAATCTGAGAATGTCTGTTAGTTTTTTAGTGGAGATTTTTCTGTTAGGCCAAATCTGTAGTGTGATGCCTAGTCAGTCTGTAGAAAGCACGTGTACAGGAACGTCAGCAGGTTGACACTGTTTTGACAGCCAGTGGGTAGTTGCTGAAACTTGTGTTATGTCTGAATATAACCCTGTTTTTAAAAAGGACAAATGCCAATTGTTTTTCATTTTTGAAGTAACATTCCTCAAATTTCACATTCTAGTCTAGCCCAAGTATAATCTGAGGCATAATTGACAAGGGGGTGTTTCAGTTGAAGTGGTAAATAAATCCCAAGTGGTAGTCGCTGTGGTCACAGATAACGTGCCGGCACACCTGGGCTTCGTGCGGCTGCCTGGCATCTGAACTCAGGCCCTCTATAGGAAGCGCTCTACCCACTGAGCCACCCAGCCTCCTGTTCGACAAGGTTGAGCTTTTCTCTAAGCTTCCTAAAGTGACATTCATTGTCGAAATGTCTGCTTTTGTGTTTTGTGACACTAGTTTACTACCGGAATACCTGTAGATTTATTGGGTTTAGTTTTATTGAGGAGTGTCTTTAATGTACTGAGCTAATAATGTAGGAAAATTTTAAGACCTGCAGAAAGAGGTTACTAAAATGGAAATGTCAGATGATTTTATTGAGGATCTACATACAGTGTGTGTGTTAATGACTAAATAGGAAAAAAAATTGAGGAAGATCCACGAGTCTTCTATTGTTGTGAGATGGTAATTTTGCATTACATTGTGGGTTTCTTCTGCTCTATCTAGGGGTGGATGCTTATGGGGCTTAAGGGAATTTGGAGAGTCAGCACGAGAAAATAACCTTTAATAGCACTTAAGAATATGAGGAAGGGACAAAGGTCACCCCCCCCCCCCCAGGTAATTTAAATGTGTGAAGGATGTGGGTCAGTTCTAGTTATAAAGAGATTTTAGGGGTGTTGGTAAAGCTGTTAATATGTCTGTCTCAGTCTGACTCCAGGGTGGAGAAACCAGCTTCTTCTGACTGACAGTTTGTTTTGGGCACTGGCCTTCATCTGACCCAAAGCTCCTCTGCTTATCTTGAGGGAGACCCAGGGCTACATTTCAGAACTCTTTTGTTTTTGCTTTACCTGCTTGTCAGGATCCTGCTCTGCTGTTTTTCACACTTGGAATATCATGGCAAGGTGATACTCAACATAAGAATCTTAAAAGATGTTTGTTCATGCTTTAGACACCCTGTCCCTGAAGTATCTCAGAGACAGGTCTGTGAAGAGTTTCCTCGTTGTAGTTTATCAGGGCCAAAGTTCATCCATGTTTCTACTTGGTGTATACGCGTGTGTTGTGATTTATTGGATACACTTGACCTAACTACCTGTGTAGCATGTAGAATCCACTTTCCTTTGACATCCTGGAGCTAGGAATGGCTAGCTCTGCTGCACACGGTCTCGGTGGGGTCCTGACCTGGTGTGGTCAGGGCAGGAGCACTTGTTAAGCTGTCAGTAGCTTTTAGTAGCTCCTGTGTGTCCCACTGTTGCTTTGGTAGGTTGACAGCGAACGGTGCTGCTTAGATACATCTGTCCATTCTGTACACATGTGGCATAGCCCACAGAGCTTTGTGTTGGGGCTTAGCACCAGCCCCTGGAGGACACCGATGTCCCGCCACTTCAGACTTTGCTCGGTGCATCCGAGGGCTCGCTTCAGAATGCATAATTACTACAAGTACACAATGTTTGTCATGTGACCTGTCTGTTAAGATCATGTGCACCTTACATTTCTCTATTACAGTCTAGTCTCAGCTTAAACCAAAACAAAAGATCTTCTCAGAACCTTTGATCTTTTTAAACGTTTCTTGAAATCTTGAAGTTCTAGTTTTTACTATCCTTTCTGGTGAGAAGAACTTTTGTTAGGTAGAGGAAAGATAAGCATGTGAATTTATTAATAACGCTTATTTATGTGCCTTACGATGCCTCCACTTTTGAATATTATGCCCATTATGGCTAATCCATAGTTACCGTAATAGTTCACTAGACACCTTAAAAATGCATGTTTTCATTGAAGGAAAGTAGTCGGTTAAGTAGGGTGTAAATTGAGTTCTGAAGATGTAAGATTCAGGGAATATTCACCCATGAATCAGGAGACCCGTAGGAAAAGGCATGGCATAAACCATGGAGAGTTTTGATGGTCTGGGCTTTGCAAGGCTAATCCTTCCAAAAGAGAAAAAAAGAAGAGAAATTATGTGACACACACACACACACACACACACACACACACACACACAAAGCGGTGGGGTGGAGGGGGGAAGAAAACATGAATTTTGGATTGGGATGGGAGAAGATGGATTTGCTCCGGTAATATTATCATGCAAAACAATGCTGTACTCTGCATAACAGTACAAGGTTTCTTCCATAGTGGCCATGGTAGTGACTCAGTGATTTGTTTTTTAAAGGGTGTTTATTATGTGACACACCAGAGGAACAAGAACCTGCCGTTTCTCTGAGAGATTTAGTTTAGCATTACCCTTCTCCGGTTTTCGCTGTGGAGACCTCACTAGCGCACTAGTTGCTGTCCATTGTGGCCTGCAGTTGTATGGGCCCTTTCGTTCTCATGAAGAGGGGCAGGCTTCAAACCCTTCACATCATTACAGCCAGTGTTTGTAGTACTTGTTTGTAGTACTTGTCCTTACCAGCAGCAACGCTGATACCGCCACTCGCCTTGCTGCCTGGGTCCCTCTGCTTCCTCTTACACGGCCTCTGGCCTGTCAGGACCGTGGGGCGGTTTTCTCTCGTCATGGACGTCATGGACGGCCTGTGCTGCCACCGCCTTCCTCCCCACTCGGTCTTCCTCACAGCTCTCCGTTGGAATTTTCTTCTTCCGTGGTTTCAGATGTTGGCTTGTTTCCTCTCATGCTTCATATGTAACGTGTGTGTAGTCAGTCATACTTGACTAATTCTCTCATAGTTACTCTTGCTATATTTTAGGTATGCTAGCCGAAGAAGTTCTCTGCTTTGTGTACTTTAGATAAATTGCAGGGCTTTTTTCTCTCCCTGAATAATAAAGATAACTTAAGTACATTTTCTTAGCAGTTACTCTTTGTGATATATTTGACTGACTGTCTTGGACTATTTTATTTTATTTTTTTTCTGAGACAGGGTTTCTCTGTGTAGCCCAGGCTGGCCTCAAACTCACAGGGATCCACCTGCCTCTGCCTCCTGAGTGCTGGGATTAAAGGCGTGCCCCCAAAAGCAGCTTAGCAGGCTCACAGTTCAGAGGAATGCCGTCCATCATGGTCGGCAAGACAAGACCTGAGAAAAAGCCTTTTCCTTTTTCCCTTTTTACTCAGACCAGGACCCCAGACCCTAGGATAGTGTCACTGTATTCAGGATGGGTGTTTCCTCTGTTAAACCCCCAAAGACATACCCAAAGGTAGGCCTTATTAATGTCATAGGTCTGTCTTTTCTTTTTTCCCTTTTATATATATATATATCTCTGAAACAGGATGCTATCATGCCCAACAATGTCATAGGTATATTTATTGTTGTTTTGAGATAGATTCTCACTGTGGAGTTTTTGGCTGATCTAGAAGTTGCTCTGTAGACCAGGCTGGGTTCACACTTACAGAGATCAGTCTGCTTCTGCCTCCAGAGTGGTTGGATGAAAGGGCATTCACTTGCTTCTTGTTTTAGCACCTTGGTGACAACCAGCTCTTAGGAGGTTCGAACCAGCTGCACAGAACAGTCGTCACAGTAGCTGCTGCCTCAGGCCTGTACATTGTGTGCCTTTCATCAGCTCCCATCCAGAGTGAGACCCCATCTCTAAACAACACAATGTCTGGGCCTGAGAAGATAGAGCCTTCTTTCCAAGTATCGACGCCCTGAATTCAAAGAGATATAAAAGGTTTTGAATGATCTCACACCTATAGTCCAACTCTTGGGAGGCAGAGACAGGCGGATCTCCATGAGTTTAAGGTCAGCCTGGTCTACAAAGCGAGTTCCAGCCATGGTGTATACACAGAGAAACTATGTCTTGAGAAATGGAAAAAAAAGAAAAAAGAAAAAAGTATGTATGTATATATAAAATAAAGTATTTATAAAAATGTAAATTTGATGATATTAAAGTCTAAAGCTTGCAGGGCGGTGGTGGCGCACACCTTTAATCCCTGCACTCGGGAGGCAGAGCCAGGCAGATCTCTGTGAAGTTCGAGGCCAGCCTGGTCTACAGAATGACATCCAGGACAGGCACCAAAGCTACACAGAGAAACCCTGTCTCGAAAAACCCAAAAAAAAAAAAAAAAAAAAAAAAAAAAGTCTAAAGCTGAAAATTTATGTTTGATCCCTACTCTGAGGTTTGTGTGGTAGAAACATTAGGATGACCTTGGGAGACCCAAGGACAGTGACTGTAAGTCAGTATGGAGCTTGCAGAAGACTCCTTGGAGGTGGTAGCACTTGAGCCAAGCTTTGCAGAGTGTGCAGGCTAGGAGTGGTTCATGGAAGGGCTGCGGAGGCGCAGTGATGCTGAGGAGGCTCAGTGATGAGGGCAGCATAGCCCGAGGTAAAGAAGGGGCCAGTTGGTTAGCTAGCTCCATGATCTAAGTGAGATGTGATTATCCCGATTAAACACGTGGTAGTAGAAGTGGAGAGTAGACTTAAATGGGTGCTGTTAAAGAAACTGCACGAGAGTTGGGTGTGATAGAGTATGCCTGTAATCTCGGCCCTTGGGGGCTGGGGCTGGGGATCATGGGTGGCCTGGACTCTATAGAAAGAGCCTGAGAGAGGGAGTGGAGAGGTGGTGGGGTGGGCTATGGAGCAGAGGAGGGGGGTGGGGTGAGAATACGTGCTTGGTACTTTACTATTGATGAGTAGTAGAGGTACTTAGGACTTCAGATAGCTGTGTCATACATCCAATAGAGCTGATAGAAAAGGAATGCATTGAAGTAGAATGTGGTGAATGAAGGCTTAAGTATGTTGATTTTGACATCTGGAGGGTTAGAGGGGGTTGACTATTTAGATTTCAGGAGAGCTCAAGAGAGAGGACTGGGTGAAAGGTAAGGATTTGGGAGTTAGTAGTGTGTGTGTGTGTGTGTGTGTGTGTGTGTGTGTGTGAGAGAGAGAGAGAGAGAGAGAGAGAGAGAGAGAGAGAGAGAGAGAGAGAGAGAGAGAGAGAGTGAGTGAGTTTGGTTAAAATTCTTTTCTGATTTCAGCGAAGTTCTCTCCAGGGAACCAATGAGTTTATTGCGTCTACTTACAGAGCCTAAGTGAGGGCTTACTTACCGGTAGTGTGGCTGTTCTTCACCAGAAAGGCCACACCTAGAATGCTTTTACCCAGTAGAGATGAGGGCTTCCCTATAGCAATGAAGATACCCCCCCCTCCATTCTTCCTGGGAATATATACTTTCTCTCCTCCCTAAGGCACAGGCAATTAAGGCAGAGTTGGAAACAACAGAGAGTGGGGAGCATTTTGTGCCTCCTCTCCTTGAGGGGCTGTAACAGTCAACTAAGTCCAGCTAGCATAATCCTTTGGCACAGCTGTACAGCCGAACTCCTCAATATAGTAGTTGCTTGGCTCAGAGGATACTCATGCAACACAGTATGTATATGTGCATATATATGTTCGTGTATTTGTATGTGCATGTATATATGTGGGAAGTCATTAAAGTTAGTTTAGATCCAGTGGACCTTAATCAATGATAATTTTGCCACTCAGGAGAAATGTGGCAATGACGGGACATTTTTGATTGACATAATGATAGAATGCTATTGGCGTCCAGGGCACAGAGGCCAGGGATGCTGCTGAAGACTCTACATGCTCAAGACACCCTCACCCAGCAACACATCTGGCTAAAAAAAAAAACAGCTGCTAAAGTTGAGAAAAAGATTTAAACAAAGTAGCTCAAAAATTTTAGAAAGTCAACTATTTTACCACAAATAGAACTTAGGGAAATATGAACCTACAGAGAGCTGAGAAAGAGCGATTGAATACTCAAAAAGAAGACAGAGAAATAGTGGCACTCAGAAGTAGGGGAGGAGATAATTTTGGGTTGAGGTGTACAGCAACATTAGGTGGCTAGATATGAAACGAGAATGGAAAGTTATATTGTAAGCTTGCTCATATAGCCATAGTTTCAATGAACATAGCTGTTATTTTTAAGACTTCTGAGTATAGCTTGTATTGTGCTTCTTGAAGGAACATGTCTGACCTTTGGGAAATCCATCACTTAGGAATCATTTACTGGACATCTCTATTATAGTAGAGTGATTTGGTCTAGGGGAAAAGATGGGCAAGCCATGCATCCATACTAAAAGAGTCCAAAGTCTAACAGGAGAGATTAAGAAATGCAGCCCAAACATGAGTGCTATGCCTCTGTAGGATAATTTGAAATCGGATATGGTGACACCTCCAATGTAATTCCTTTAAAAAAAAATAAGTTTGTTTGTTTGTTTTACATCCTGGCTGCAGTTTCCCCTCCCTCCTCTCCTCCCAGTCCCTTTCTCCCAACCCCCTCTGTTCCCACCCCCAATCCTCTCCTCCTCCATTTCTATTAAGGAAAGGGCAGGTCTCCCATGAGTATCAACCAAACATGGCAGATCAAGTTGCAGTAAGACTAAGCACCTCCCCATGTATTAAGTCTGGACAAGACAACCCAGTATGAGGAGTAGGGTCCCAAAAGCCTGTAAAAGAGTTGTAGACAGCCCCTGTTCCCACTGTTAGGAGTCCCACAAGAAGACCAGGTTACACAACTGTCACATGTATACAGAGTGCCTAGGTCAGTCCCATGCAGGCTCCCTGGTTGTCAGTTCAGTCTCTGTGAGCCCAGGTTAGTTGATTCTGTGGGTTTTCTTGTGGTGTCCTTGATCCCTCAGGCTCCTACAATCCCTTCTCCCCTTCTTCAGGATTCCCTGAACTCTGCATAACAACATTATTCTTTTTGTTCCAGATTGTTTTTGTTATCCATGGTCTTTTGTCCTTCTATGAGAATTTTAAGTTTTTCATTTCTGTGATTCCTTTGATTGGAATTCTTATGGGAACTGTATTGAATCTTTAGATTGGTTTGCTAGTATAGCCATTCCCATCATAATAATTCTTAATAGTAATAATAATGATAAGTCCATGATTATGGGAAATCTTTCCATCTTCTAGTATTTTCCTCATTTTTTTCAGTGAATGTGTGTGGGCCTTGAACTTAGATTTTTAATTTGAGTTTAATCTTAAATTACATTTATTTATTAGTGAGTATATATGTGTGTGGGCACATGTGCTACACAGTACTTCAGTGGAGGTCAGAGAGCATCATGTAGGAGTTAGTTCTGTCTTTCTACCATGTGAGTCCTTGGGATCAGACTCAGGCTGGGCAGCAAATGCACTTGCTCTCTAAGGCATTTTGCTGACAAGTTGTAGCATATACATGGTTTTATAGCATCATGCATTCATCATTTGAAGAATATTAGTTAATTGACTTATACTGGTCTTCTAAAGTTATTTTATTTTTAAAATCACATTTGTTGATTAAATTATTGTCAAACAATTCTTTAAGTATTAGGACTTTGTCAAATTTGTGCTCAGATACAGGGTTTCTAAAGATTTTATTTACTTAAAGCCTTTCTTTCTCTCTCTCTTTTTTTCTTTTTTCTTTTTTGAAAACAGGATTTCTCTGTGTAGCCCTGGCTATCCTGGAACTCACTCTGTAGACCAGGCTGGCCTCAAACTCAGTGATCTGCCTGCCTCTGCCTTCTGAGTGCTGGGATTAAAGGAATTCGCCACCACTGCCCACCATCTTTTGTTTTTAATAGACAATAAATAGTGTCAGTTGTACTTTTGAAGCAATTGTTTCATTTTGTATGTCAAATACCCAACTCCCAGTGGCCTTTATTGTCTGTCTGCCTCCTAGGTAAAGATGATGCCCCATGAAGAATAGTTCATAGCACTGTGCAGGGCTCTCTGTGGGGGACAACCATTGTAATTCAAAGGTGCCTTGTTGTAGCCCCCTGTGTCACACACAAAGTCAAGACTTGTTCTCCAGAATTGAGATTTAATATATCAAAGTACTACACAGTTCACCACATTTTCAGTGGGTCTGTTTTTCCCTGTTAGTACCCGGCAGTGAAGAACACAGTGACTATAGGCTGCCACTGTTGTGACGGAAAGACCGCCATCTTTACCTTTCATGCTGTGTCTTTTCAGTGGAAAATAAAGCTGGGTGAGCGCCCAGTACTGTGGCTTCCCTCCAACATGCTGCCACTCCTGTGGGAGCAGTCACGCCTGTATTGTTATGTTGGAAGGTTTTTGGTCATCTCTAGAGAATCAGTAACCATTTTCAGTTAACTGATGGTTCAACCAAAAGGCAGAGGTCTCTGGTTTAGTAATGGTTGTTATGAGTTTAGGGTACTGTGGAACAAGGTTTTGTTTCTTCTGAAGTTCCGTGGAGGTGAGTGCTTTATAGGCAAAGCAGTTACATCTGGAGTGTGGAACATCAGCTACGCTGTGCGAGTTCTGTGGAGAGTCCCCTGGGTCCTTTCTTTCCTTTTTACTTTCTAGTGGTGTTGAGTTGTCAACTGTTGAAAAACCTCTAAATACACTGTCAAAGCTATTATACTCCAATACGATGGTAATAAAGCTCTCAAGTCTTGTTGGAATAAAGATGAAAATTGTCCCCAAGCTGCTTGCAGTTGGTTAATACACACAGATGCAACAGTGTAATGAATTGCATGCTAGCACATAAGTGCTCTAAATACTACGTAAGAAATCAGAGGAGGGCAGGATTGAGGACTGGGGAAGTAGAGAATGGTTCCATGAGGATGATAGCCTACACCAGACTTTAAGGGCAGTAGGGAACTGGCCTGGGATCTTAATGCTGTGACAGGGTGCTATGGTAAGACCTTGGACTTCAGAGTGAGATTGACCCGGCCCCCAGTTACGATGATGCACTTAAAGAGCATCTGTGGGTTGAAGGTCACTTTGTCTCTTCCTGTGACTTGTGAGACCTTTCCTCTGGCTGATGGGAACATAAGCTGTCTCTGTCTGTGTGCACTGTCTGGAACTACACAGCTGCCCCTCCCTGGTGATCTTTTCCACATCTCACTTGTTAAGACTTGTCAGCTTCCTCCTGCAGCTCTGGGGTTTTCTCTCTAATTAGCTCTCACCTTTTTGTACCCTATCTCATGAATTCTAGTTCCCTTGGTTTCCCCTAAATTTGACTCTCTTTCTCAGTGTATTGAGGATTTATTGTCCTCTGTTTTCATCTTGAATGGCCGGAGTGGTGAACTTGGTATGCTGTAGGTCTTGTCTGACTTACTTTTCTCTTTTCAGGGTTTGTAGTTTTCTAGCTTATTGACCATGGCCTTCCGCAGACTTTTGTACAGTTTCTTAGTGTTTTAAGTGTCTTTGTATTTGTGCATGTATATATGGACAAAGTTTCTGGAATAAATCCCATTCTATTAACTATTTTTAAAGTTTTTCTACATTATCTTATCTGTCTCTCCATCTGCCCATCCTTCCATTCATCTATCTAGTATCTGTCTATCTATCTATATCTATATCTATGTATCTGTCTTTCAATATATCATCTATATATCTATTATCTATCATCTGTCTATCTATCTATCTATCATCTATCTATCCATCCATGTATGCATTCATTCATTTGTCTGTCTGTCTGTCTGTCTATCTATCTGTGTACACATGCTACAGCATGCTTCTGGAGGTCTGAGGACAAGTTGTATGAGTTGGTTCTTTCCTTCCACTGTGTGGTTCTGGGGATCAAACTTAGTTCATAAGACTTGGTACCAAGTCCTCTTAGTCATTGAGCCGTCACTGGCCCTCCTGTTAACTCTTTCATGGTCAAATGTTCTGCTCATAGTTTTCACTACTACATATTTTTCTTATAAATTCTTTCTGTGGCATAAAGAAAGTCAAGATAGCAGGATAATCTGTTATTTCTTTCCTCCCTCTCTTCCTTCTTCCTGTTCTCTCCCTTCCTTCCTTCTCTCTCTTCAGAATCATACTGTTGTGTAATAATCTTTTTACACACTGAAAAGAAGTGCCATTTGGATTAGTTTAATAAAAAGCTAAACAGCAAATAGCTAGGCATGATTTTGGGGGCAGGGAAAATGCTGGGAAGAAGAAGGGCAGAGTTGGGAGGAGACGCCAAGGACACACAGCAAGCAGCATGGGCATTACAAAGTAAAGGTAACTCAGCCATGTAGAAGAAGTAGATTAAAAGAAATGGGTTAATTTAAGTTATTGAGGTAGTTGAGAACAACTCTAAGCTATCAGCCAAGCTTCCATAATTAATAAGTCTCCATGTAGTTATTTGGGAGCTGGCAGGTGGGACAAAAAATTTTGCCCAGATCATATTCTGTAGCCCAGGCTGGCTTTGAACAAACCCATTTGGACCTCTAGGTTCATGTCTCAGCCTTCTAAGTGCAGGGATTATAGGTGTGATCTACCTACCACTTCTTATCAGTTGCTTTCCATGAAATCTCACACACACATACACACACGCACGCATGCACACACACCTCACATTTTATTGTGCTCCACATTTAGTATTTTCTTTTGAAGGTTTGTGATAACCCTTACTTGCTTGCCTTATGTGACACTCTTGGTGGTGTGTTCCAGCAGCATCTGAGCCCGTATGTCTGTGTCCCATTTTGGTAGTTCTAGCAATATTTCAAATTGTCATCATTATATTTAATGGTGGAGTGTGACAAATCGGCTTTGTTGTTACTGTTGCAATTATTTTAGGGTGCTGTGAATTGATAAATGGTGTATCCCTTCTTTCTCCTCCTCAACCTTCCTATGCATTGAGACAAAATGTATTGAAATTTGCCCAGTGAAATTTGGCCCTTGATGGCCTCTGAGTGTCGATGTGGAAGGAAGTCACAGCTCTCTCACTTCATATCCAAAGCTAAAAATGATTCAGCTTAGTGAGGGGCATGCCGAAAGATAAAAGGGCGGAAGGTTGGGCTTCTTAACATTGAGGAGCCTAGTTTTGAAAGCAAAGGGAAAGTCTCAGAAGGAGGCTAAAGCAACTGCAGTGAGCATGGGCGACAGTAAGAACCTGACAGCCTGTCACTCATGTGGATCTGGATAGATGATCGAACAGCCGCAACATCTGCTTAAGCCAAAGCCTATTCCAGACAAGGTCTGATTGTCGTCTGTTCTAGGAAGGCTGAGGTACCTGAGAAAGCTGCATGGCAGAAAGTTGGAAGCTATCAGAGGCCGGCTCATGAGACTTAAGAAACTTTCACCATATGAAAGTGCACGGGGAAGCAGCCAGTGCTGATGATGGAGTTACAGCTGCACCACAGGTTTACAGTATAGATTAAATAGCCTCCTACTGTATACACCACAGGTTTACAGTATAGATTAAATAGCCTCCTACTGTATACACCACAGGTTCACAGTAGAGATTAAATAGCCTCCTACTGTATACACCACAGATTGACAGTAGAGATTAAATAGCCTCCTTCTGTATACACCACAGGTTCACAGTAGAGATTAAATAGTCTTCTACTGTAAGAAGACAGCTAGCCTTTCATAGGACAGTGCGTGGCTTCAAAGGGTAGACTTCTTATCACTTTATTTTCTGGTTTGGTCTCCATGAGAACTCCCTGGTTTAATTCTACTTTCTTTGATAACCTTTGAAATATTTGTACACTGTGATCATGGCTTTAAGTTTTTTCTTAGGTGAGCAATTTCAGGTCATTAGCATTTCCTTATTTGATGTATTTCTCAATACATTTTAGTTATCAGCATCCCTTGAACAGTGTCGCCCTTAAATGAGCCGGCGCCGCTGCGAGCCTTGGTCTCTGGCACGTGCTGAAAGGAGCATGGTCAGTGTGTTTTCAGTCACCCAGCACTAACTAGTGAGCGCCACAGTGGACTCGGAAAAGCTGCGCTTTGGCCCTGTCTCTACTTCTTCTTGTTCTTGTTTGTTTTGAGGTTTGTTTTCTGAAACAGGGTCTTGCTGTGTAACCAAGGCTGGTCTCCAACTCATGGCAACCCTCCTGCCTCATCTTTCCAGGAGCTGGGACTGTGATAGGTGTGTCAACCATAACTGGCTACTTCATTCCTTTATGCTTAAGCTTATATAATTCCCGTAATTATGAAGTAGGAAAATGCAAACTGTGTCAATCACATCCCTTCTATCGTTTCTTCTCCTTTTGGTTATTTTTATTCTCCACTCTCCCCAAAATGTCTAGGTTCCCTATCCCAGAGGAGTTGTCCAGCAGTTCACCACTGTGGGATACTTGAATCTCTCCATTGCAATTTCATTTATGTATATTCATTAAGAACAACTCTGCACTCTTGGAAGTTTGGTTATGATATTTATCTTCCCATTTTGCTATTTAGCTAGTTTTACCCACACTGAAAAATGTGGACTGTCTCTCAGCATTACTTAGATATTTAGTTTCCTTTAGAAAGAGATTATCTTCTATCTTTTATGGTTAGTTAGGTGTCAGGAATCATTCTTGATGAGGGTCAGCTCTTGGAACTGTGATTTATGTCATCTAGTTGCTGATTATCATTTTCTAACAGTTATAGCAGTGAGTGAGCTAGAATATGATTTCTCTGTTGCATCTTCTCTGTCAGCAAAATGAATGTGCTGTGGTGTTGGTCCAGATTAGAAAGACGAGAAAAGACAGAGAAGCCAGTAAAGAACTTAGATAAGCTTGAGTGTTGTGAGAAGATCTTGTCCATTGCTGTCTAGAAAGCTCACACCTGGCTGCAAAGGACAGCCTTCCATGTCAATCACACTGGCTTTCTGGTTCTGTTCCCGTGAGAATGATCTGTTGTAATTCTGCTTTCTTTGATAACCTTTGAGATATTTGTACACTGTGATCATGGCTTTAAGTTTTTTTCTCCGCTGAGCACCTTCAGGTCTTCAGAGAATGTCATCAATTGAAAGCAGGTAATTAAAAGTTTGTGTTGACAGAGTGGGTAAAAACCTGAAAGGGTATTATGCTGTATTGAGTTGCAAGAAAATGTATGGATTTGAAAATTCTTAACACCATTAGCGGGAACTTTGAGGCAGGATGATCTTGAAATAAACCCCTTGATCCTGGAACTCTGTCGTGATTTTCTGACTAATAATCCAGATTCCTACAGCATATCTTGATAGCACCTTTAGAGATAAAGTCAATAAATACATCAGGTTTAACATTATCTATTAATAATTGTGAAACTAACTACACATGTCTCTTATTAAAGATGCTTGAAGCCTTTAAGAAGACATAACTGGAGAAGCTGAAATGTTAGCTTTTGTTTGTTTTTGAGACAGGATCTCAGACCAGGCTGGCCTCGAACTTGCTATGTAAGTGAGAATGACGTCGATCCTCCAGATAGGACCACAAGCAGGTGCCTTCATGCCTTGTGCAGTGTTGTGCATTGAACTCAGGGCCTCTTGCATGGTAGGTAGGCTCCTTACTGCTGAGCTACATTCCTCAGCCCTAGCTTGATTATTTTAATTACAAATGTTTAATTACATTAAAAATATGTTGTATATTAGCTCAGATAACATTTGGTTGCAAATGAAAGAAAGTCCAATACCATAGCAGTAAAAATCAAGAAACTACCACAGGAGAGGTTGGTAGCCACCCAGTACTGGTGCAATGTTTCTATTCCACAAAGTTACTAGGGGCCCAAATCTCTTCTACTTCACCATTTTATTATACTTTGGAGGGTTTTAATTTGAAAGGTATGAAACAATTTGGTCAAGCTCTTCAGCCGTGTTAGAATGTTTAAGATGAGCTGGCATTAAGATAATTGAATTTATTCCACTTATTAGCTGCATTAAATTTATATGAGTTGTGTATGTATTTAGATAAATTTTGTTGTTATGATTTATAAGAGAATCATGGATACAGTTGAGAAGCTTTAGAGAATTAGTGTACTTCATTTGTAAATATAGTTTTAAACAACTTAATTTTACTAGTTTTATAATTGAAGATAATTGTTTTGGGGAATTTAATCTATAATGAATTGATTGAATGAATATGAAGAAAATATCCAAGTAATTTTTATTTCAATACTTATTTATTAACTGTATAAACAACAAGATTTTCATGGCAAACTAAAGGCCTATAAAAGAGCTTGAAAACATGTAACCTTAGATATTAAATATAAAGAACTATAGTATAATGGTTAGTTTTGGGGGTGTTGCTTTTTATTATTTATTTTTTTGTTTTTTCAAGACAGGGTTTCTCTGTGTAACTTTGTGCCTTTCCTGGAACTCACTTTGGAGACCAGGCTGGCCTCAAACTCACAGAGATCCGCCTGCCTCTGTCTCCCGAGTGCTGAGATTAAAGGCGTGCGCCACCACCGCCTGGCTGTATAATGCTTAGTTTTAATTGTCAACTTGACACCATCTAGAGTCACGTGAGATGAGAATCTCAATGACTGATTGTCTGGATCGGGTTGGCCTGTGGCATGTCTGTGGGTCATGCTCTTATTTGCTTTAATTGAGGAGGAAGACTCCCATCCCCCATTGTGGGCAGCACCATGTTGGTGTTTGGGTCCTGGACCATATAAAGTGTAGAGAGGGGCTAAGCACAGATGAACACACAAGCATTTGTCCTTCTCTGCTCTTGGGTATGATGAGATTAGCCACTCAAGTTCCTGCCTTGACTTTCCAGCTAGGATAAATTGTGACCTGCAATTGTGGTTAAAATAAACACTCCCCCTGACTTGCTTTTTGTCAGGGCATTTTATCACAACAGCAGAAATGAAAGTGGGACATATAGATAACAATTTTTGCATGAAAAGGTTTCCTAAGTTAACATTAGAGAAGTAAGCATTAGGAAGCAATATGCACACATGCAATTAGGCCTTCCAAAATTAAAACAAAAAACAAACAAAAACAACTTTCAAGTATATATACACATTTCTGTTTTGTAGGAGCAGATAATGTTTTTAATCTGCATAAAAGTTATCATTATACTTTGGTAAGTTAGGTGTTTGCTTTTAGGAGATTGAAGTGAAAAACTCACTCCTTCATGGGCAGTTGTATGGTCAGAAATATCAGCCACACTCAGAGGAAGTAGCCAGACATGAGTGATGGGCGTCCTGATACATCCCAGTGACTGTATTTATATACAAAGAAGCAAACTAACTCAGCATCTTTTGGAAATGAAGAACATTTTCAGATTTAATGTGCATTGGTACTTCTTAGAGACCCAAGTATTATTAAAACATGTGTGTTTTAAAACTTTTGAAATATTGACTTTCTTCCAGATATTTGGATGTTTATTTAAAAGTCAAGCTACCTCATACCCTTCCCCTAGGTTTTTTAAGTCTGAGTAATATTTCTTGAGGAAGAACTGTCTTACAATTTTCTGCTCTTAACTGATGGAATGGGACAATGTATTTGCAATCCATGTATGTGACAAAGGGTTAAACTCAAGAGTCATGTGAGGAATTTGAAGCAAGGAAGCAAGCAATCTGACTGGAAATCGGGCCAAGATTTAACTAGACACTTCTCAAACAAGATACACAAACAAATGGCCCCACAGGTGTATGAAAAACATACACCACCACGAATGCACAGGGAGAAGTGCTAATTAACACTACAGTGTGGTATCACTTCACATCTGGTAGAATGGGATGTTCATAATGGTAGGTAGTAGTGTGCTCTGGTAATCAATAGGCAAATACTAAAGAACATGAGACAGGAAGCTGAAGTCCTGAGTTAGCCTGGGCTACATGAGATTCTGTTGGAAAAAACACAAACAAAAAAATGAGTCATGATGTGGATGTGGAGAAAGTGAACCCATGCGTACTGTTGGTAGAAATGTAAATTGTACATTGATAATGGGAAACAGCACGGAGGCTACCAAAAACATTAAAAATAGTTATCATATATTCTAGAAACATGTTTGGGTATATATCCAAAGGAAATTGCATCTGTATGTTGATGAGTTCTGCCCTTCTGTGTTTGTTATAACCTTATTCAAGAAAATCAAGTTATAGAAAAAAAGTCAGCAGATGAATTGATACAGAAAATGTACTTTATATTCATAATGGAATACTACTCAGCCATGGTAGGGTAGCCTTCCATTTTTAGCCACCTGAATGAATCTGGAAAATATTGTGCTGAGTGAAATAAGCCAGAAAGGTAGACACTGTATTATTATCTCACTCATATGGAATCTCCAAGAACAAAGCTGAGATTCAGAAAGAACAATGGCGGTTACCAGGGATTGGGGGGTGGGCAGCAGGGAGATGTCACGTGTGCTGAGTTGTCATCAAGCAGGAAGAGGTGGCAGGCTCAGAGGTCTGTGGTGCAGGGTAGTGACTGCAGTAGTGATGAGCTAGTGCTTGGGAGGGCTCGATGTACAAAAGGAAGCACGCGAGGCAATCAGTATGTTAGGTTGCTTGAATAACCTCACAGCATATATGTGTGTATCCACATATCACTGTGTATACCACAAGCAGAGAGTCTCATGCTCATTGAAAATCGGAGAGTAACAATACCTTTTCTTTAGACAAATGATGCTTTTTAGACAAATGCTGGTTTTTCCTCTTTAGCAATAATATTTCCAATATTATTATAAAATTTATAGGATCATTAAGTTTTTAGGGTACTTTAAAAATTGTGATGTTTTCACAAAAAAATGTCTGGGACTAGACCAGGTATATGCTATTCTTTTTGGGCTGGTTTTGGCTACAGGCTCTTCTGTAGTGATTTTGTGGGTAGTGTCAATATTTATTTCCACCTAGATTTTGTATTTCATGAGGACGTACGTGTCTGTCTGTTTTTGCCCTTCTATCTGTCTCTGTTCTCCGTGGCTTATGTAAGCATTCAATAAATATGCAGCAAGTGAAGAGAAACCATTCTTCTGTATGGTGAGGATTAATTGAGCCTCTAAATTTTGAAAACAAAAATAATTGACATGTCTTTTTTTGGGATATAGCTATTTTTATTTGTGTGTGTGTATGTGTGTGTGTGTGTGTGTGTGTGTGTGTGTGTGTGCGTGTGTGTGTGTGTTTTGAGACAGGGTTTCTCTGTGTAACAGTTCTGCCTGTCCTGGAACTCAATTTGTAGACCAGGCTGGCCTTGAACTCACAGAGATTCACCTACCTCTGCCTCCCAAGTGCTGGGATTAGAGGTGTGTGCCACCACCGGCTAGAGGGTATTCTCTAGAGCTGTTAACAGCCCTGCTGGTTTCATGTTCTGTGCCTGATGTCACGAGTCCTCCAGATTTCACTTGGTCATGGCGTCACCAGTGTTGGTGGTTCTGTGCTTATTTCTTCAGTACTTTCATTTTTGATCTGGCTGTGCTGCCATATGGACCATGTAAGCTTTCAGACCAGATGGTAGTAGAGTAAGGCTCCTCATATCTATACTAGACATTTGTGCCAAAAATTGTCTCTTAGTATTTATTAGTAATGTGTTGTCTTTTATAATTTTAATTATAACATGTTTATTTGCATTCTGTACCTATACCTTATATATCACTTTTATTATGCAATAATATGTTATAGTTCTCATCAGTTTTAAAATAAATTTGCATTTTTATGCTTTGTGTCTGTCTTAGTTAGGGTTCTGTTGCTGTGAAGAGACATCATGACCACAGCAGCTCTTGTAAAGGAAAACATTTAATTGGGGCTGGCTTACAGTTCAGAGGTTTAGTCCATTATTGTCATGTCAGGAAGCATGGAGGTTGGAGGCACACAGGCAGACATGGTGTGGAGAGGGAGCTGAGAGTTCTCCATCTGGATCAGCAGGCAGCAGAAGAGAGAGTGACACTGGGCCTGGTGGGAACATGTGAAACCTCAAAGCCCACTCTCAGTGACACACTTCCTCCCACAAGGCCACACCACCCCAAGATGCTACTCCCTGTGAGCCAGTGGGGCCCATTTTCATTCACACCACCACAGTGTCTGTTCCTTTTCTTTCAAATCAGCTGTTTCTGTCATTCTTGTAAACCACATGTTTTGTCCGTCATAGTAAGGCTGATGCCATGTCATTGGCTCTGTACCTGTTAGGTTCTGTTTAAGTCCTCCATCGTTTCTTTGTGCTGGCAGTCATGCTGCCAGGCTTGTGTTATAGTGTACACGTCTGTCAGCATTTCAGTCAGCAAAAGAGCACCGTCTTGGCTTGGACTATCTTTTCCATCCTTCTGTGTCCTACAACTTTTTGCTGTCTCTCCTCAAGGCCATGCCGTAGAGACTTTCAAATTCCAGCTCAGGAATCCTTTGAACCCATAGCTTCCAGTTCCTGCTGAAAAGGAATCATGTTGTTTGAATAAGAATGGCCCTATATATTAGAATGCTCTGTCATTAGAGTATGGCACTACTTGAGAAGGTAGGAGGTGTGGCCTTGTTGAAGGAAGTGCCCCCCTAGGGTTGGGCTTGGGGTTTCAAAAGCCCAGGCCAGTCACAGCCTCCCTCTCTCCCTGCTGCCTGTGGATCTGGATGTAGAACTCTCAGCTCCTTCTCTAGCACCATGTCTGTGTGTATACTACCCTGCTCCACACCATGATGATAATGGACTAGACCACTGAACTGTAAGCCAACCTCAGTTAAATGATTTCTTTTAGAAGCTTGCTGTGGTCATGGTGTCTCTTCACAGTAATAAAACACTGACTAAGAAAGGAATTTTAGAAGAGAGACCAGTTTAGAGCCTGAAGATGGAACAGGTGCTTTCTACTCAAGCATGCCAAGCTCAGTTTGATCCCTAAAATCCACATAAAGGAGAGAGTGGACTCCACAAAATTGTCTTTAATATCTGCACTTGTACTATGGCATATGCTTGCCCACCTTAATAGAATAAATAAAAATTAACGGGGGGGGGGCACTTTTTGAGACAGGTTCTCTATGTATTCTGGCTGTCCTGGAACTCATTATGTAGATAAGACTGGTCTTAATCTCACAGAGATCCACCTGCCTCTGCCGATGAGTGCTGGGATTAAGGATACCTGGCTAATAAAAATAATAAAAAATTTAGCCCAAAAATGTACACCAGTTTTGCATGTCATATAAATTTTTAAGAAGGTCAGAAGTGTTACCGTGTAAAGAGAAAGATTGGGGATAACAGAAACTCAGTAAAAATTTGCCCAATAAACAAAAATGTCAATTGTACTTTTTGCTACTAGTAGTCTAGATAGGATCATTTCATACACTAAATTCACAGACAAGAACATGAGATACCAGCATTCCTTGTGTGTTCTGCCATTTGTATTCTAATGAGCTAGCAGTTTGTCTTTAAATGAACTTAAGTTTTTGTTTGTTTGTTTAAAAATAGTACTTCTTTGAAGTTTTTTTAGGTCAGCATGAAAAGTGATGGGTTTGATTAAAGCATCCTCCTGTATACTGTTCATTGTAGAATGGGTTTTTATTTGTAACCCACCTCTGCCTGCCCTGTTCTTTTGAGAACCGTTTGGTTCATTAGATCATTTATTGAGCAGATGATTCAGCCTAAAGGATTTAGCCTTCTTGATGGTAACCCCTGGTCTGATACACAGTTGGCAAGGATTTTTACTGCATGGACCACATCTTCATCTTCATTGTGGTGAATATTTCCTTGGCTGTGCAGATGTGTTTTAATTCCATGTAGCCCCATCTGTCAGCTCCTGGGATTATCTCCTAAGATATTGGAGTCCTTCTCAAAAAGTTTTTGCCTATGCTAGCATTCCAAAGTGTTCCCTCTACCTTTTCCTTTAGCACTTTCAAAGTATTTGTCCTTACATTTGATCCATTTTGAATAGATCTTTAATGGACTGTTTTTGGGGTGGGGTGGAGTATAGGGCAGGGAAGATGGATCTAGTTTTCCAGCACCCACAAGCCTAAGGTGTTTTTTTTTTTTTAAGCTGAGGATCGAACCCAGGTCCTTGTACTTTCCAGGCAAGTTCTCTACCACTGAGCTAAATCCCCAACCCAAGCCTAAGTTTTTAATGTAATTTATTTGAGTCAGGTTGTTTTCTTAATAGAATCTCAATAGATCTGTACCCCATTTTTAAATTGGATTATTTGTTTTTTAATATCTAGTTTCTTGAGTTCTTTATATATTTTGCATATTAGACTTCTATGGGATATGGAGTTGGTAAACGTCTTTTCCCATTTTGTAGGCTGTTTTTTGGCTAATTGGTGGTGTCTTTTGCCTTACAGAAGCTTTTCAGTTTCATGAAGTCCCATTTGCTGTGGAATAATCCCTTTGTACACTGTGAAAACTTGTTACTGTGATTGGTTTAATAAACAAGCTGACTGGCCAATAGGTGAACAGAATGTTAGCCAGGAAAGCCAAATTGAGAATGCTGGAAAGGAGAAGGGTGGAGTCAGAGAGATGCCAGTAGACACAGAGGAAACAGGACATTTAGAAAATGAGATAAGCCATGTGCCACATGACAGAGGGTAGATAAGAAATATGGGTTAAAGTGTAAGAGTTAGCTAGTAACAAGCCTGAGCTATTGGCCGAGCATTTACAATATTATGTGCCTGAGTGGTTATTTGAAAATGGCTTCCAGCACAGAAAAACTCTGCCTGCTCCCATTTATTAATTGTTGATTTTAGTTGTTGACCTGTGTTATGGGTGTTCTGTTCAGAAAGTTGTTTCCTGTGCCACTGCGTTTGGCTGTTCCCTACTTTCTCTTCTATCAGGTTCAGTGTGTTTGGTTTATGTTGAGGTCTTTGGTCTGCTTGGACTTGAGCTTTGTGTGGGGTGATAAATATGGATCTATTTTCATTCTCCTACATAGAGGCATCCGTTTTGACCAGCACCATTTGTTGAAGATGCTTTCCTTTTTCCAGTGTATATTTCTAGCTTCTTTATCAGAAATCAGGTGTCCATAGGTGTGTGGATTTATGTCTGGGTCTTCAGTTTGATTGATCAACTTGTCTGTTTTATGCCAGTACGATGAGATTTTTATTAGTATAGCTCTGTGGAGAGCTTGAACTCAGGGACCTTGATATCTCCAGTAGTTCTTCCATTGAAATCCCAACACAATTCTTTACAGACCTTGAAAGGAATTTTCAACTTTATATGGAAAAATAAAAAAAAAACATGATAGCTAAAACCCTGAATTATAAAATGCCTTTTATTTAAATTTGATGTTTCTCTATTTATTTTTCATCCAATTTATCTATAAATTTAGAGAAAGGGGAGTATTTAGAGTACAAGGTTTGATGGATATGTTTTATGCTGTTTGTATTTTGGAAATCCAGTTTTCCTTTTCCTGTAACTGTGGCAGATAGTTTTGCATGGGGCAGTAATCAGGGTTGGCACTTTTGATTTTCCAATGTAATTTTCCAATTACTGAGAAATTAGCTTTTATTCTGATGGGTTTTCCTTTCCATATGACTTACATTTTTTCTCTTGCAGCATTCAGTATTCTTTCTGTGTTATATGTACTTAATGTTTTAGCTATGATACCCCATGTGGAGTTTCTTTGCTTGTCTATCTGGTGTTATGTTGCCTCGTGTATCTGTGTGGGTGTGTCTTTCCTTAGTTTGGGGAAGTTTTCTTCTATGATGTCCTTGAACATCTATTTTTATCCACTGACCTGGGATTCTTCTCTCCCACCTATGCCTATAATTTGAAGATTTGGTCTTCTCATTATGGCCCACAGTTCTGCACATTCCTTTCCTTTGCTGGTGTGTTCCCATTCCTCTATTTTAGTTTTGAATCCTGATTATTTTAACTTCTCCTCGATCAGTTCTACTTGTTACGCTTTCCCTTGAGTTTTCCAGCTGGGTTATTGAGTTTTCAATCCCTTCCTCATTTCTACTTGAGCTCTCTTCAGTATTTCTGTCTTCCATTGAATTTTATTTTCAAATTCTGGGTTTTATTTGTCATTTCATTCGGTCCTATGTTTGTCTTTTCTTAGTCATCACACACTTATTTTCTTGAAGTTCATTCTTTATGAACTCATTGAGCTGTTTCTTTGTGTCTTTCTTAAATGTCTTCAATTCTTTGATGTTCATGATTTTTTTTTTATATTCTGTGGTTTTAAATTCTGTGTTTGTTCTCATTGATAACATTTCTGTAAGGATGGTGGATTTTTTGGGGGGGATATTATCTTGATCTTTTATATTGTTTGTGCTTTTGCAATGAGACCTGGGCATGTGAATTTCTTTGGTTAGTTCTGGGTCTGATATGGGCACAGAAGTCTGGACAGAGCATAGGGCTTGTAGGTCAGGTGGGCCTATGGTATAGGTGTGATAAAGTTAGGTGGTCTGCTATACAGGATGTGAGTGTTGTTCCAATTGTGGAACTTTGGGGTGGCTGCCTGGGCTGACTACATTAGGCCAGAGCACAGGATGTGGCACCTGTCCTAGATCTGGGGATTGGAGAGGGTACATGGTGGGGATGGTCTGGGCACTTTCTAGACTGGGTCCCATTGCAAGATGTGCAGGGTTTACTGGGCCTGGAGGCTGAATGTGCAGAGGAGGGATGAAGTTAGGTGGTAGGAAACTGTCTTTGCTGGTGGCAGGAAGCACCTCCTAGCCAAAGTTTAGAGGTTGGGAGTATCATGTGCCCTGGCCAAAGCTTGGAGATTGGGAGTGATACTGCCCGAACTAGGCTGGGGCACCAAGATGCTAGACCTCAGCTAGAACTGGGCCTTGGGGAGGGTATGTGGATGATAGGATTAGGTGGACCCTTCAGACTGGGCCCTGGCTCAGAGCATGTAGGAGTACCACACCAGTCAGAGAGGTTGGATAAGGGAGAGGTGAAGTCCTAACATCGTGTGGTGAGAGGCTGTAGCTAGTGTTCCTGCCTGGCCCAGGGTCAGGACAAATCTCTCTCACTTGCCTGTCCCATAGCCGCTCAGACCCAACCAAGTAAACACACAGAGACTTATATTATTTATAAGCTGTATGGCTTCTAGCTAGCTGTTCTTATATCTTAAATTAACCCATTTCTGTTAGTCTATAAGTTGCCACATGGCTTGTGGCTTACCGGTGTCTTACATGTTGATACTCATGGTGGTGGCTGGCAGCGTCCCTCTGACTCAGCCTTCCACCTCCCAGAATTCTCTTCTCTGCTTGTTCTGCCTATACTTCCTGCCTGGCTACTGGCCAATCAGCATGTTATTTATACAGAGCGCTATCCACAGCAAGAGGCCAAGGATCATGTTAGTCATTTTCCTCAGTCCTGTGACGGAATACCTGACAAAAGGCAATTATGAGGCAGAGAGAGTTTGTTTGTTTGTTTGTTTGTTTGCTACAGTTTGAGTAGATTTTGTCCATTGTGGTGGATTTTGTCCATTGTGGTGAGGAAGGTGTGGCAACAGAGTGTGGTGTGGCTGATCAAAGTGCATCCACAGTCAATCTAGTTTATCCAATCTGAGACCTTTGCACAGGATGCTGCCCACATTCAGGGTGGGTCTGCCATCCCCCATAAGCTTCCATGGAAACACCCTCCTAGCCACAGCCAGAAGAGTGTTTGCTAGGTGGCTAACCAGTCAAGTGACAATGAAGATTAATCATCACCAGGGTGAATAAGAAAAAGAATGATTTTAGTCCAAGGGTATGTGGTTTCTTAATCAAATAACGCATGGTACCGTTTAGGCAGTGAATAGTTCCAGGGATCTGTTGAACCACATTATTATGTACTTCAGAATTGCCAAAAGTAGTTTAAGTGTTCTTACCCTAAAGAAATGATGAGTGTCAGAGGTGATGGATATGCTGGTTAGCCCAGGTTAACCATTCTACAACCCACATGTGTATAAAGTGAAGAAAATGTGCTGTGTGCAATGCTATACTCTTCTCACAGAGATGTTTTCCTCTTATTTCAGACAACCTAATGAGGCCTCTTTTGAATTATGGTATTGCTTGGTGAGTGTATTTTTAAAATTTTGTATTTTCTGAAGAGTGCTATTAACTTGTGCAAGCGAGTTATAATTTTGGATTGCTGTTGCAGTATGTCTATGGGATTCTTGGTTGAAGAGACTGCACCACTTGTTTGGAGGGGCCTTATGGTGATGTCAGCCATTGAGAAACTATTGAGACAGGTAAGCATTAAGTATTTAATGTTACATTAAGTATTATTTTACTTTGACAGAGTTGTAGTTAATGCATTTGCCAATGGAAGAATTGTTAAAATTTGCAGCCAGCACTGAGATATCTGACTGACAAAGAAATCTGCTTGATATTGGAATGTGTAGTGACTGTGGCACTGAGACCGAATTTCACTGACTTGATCTTCCCACTGCGAATGAGCGTAACAATCTGTTGTTCTACTTGATATTGTTTTCTGAGTCTCTTGTAGGAAGAGCAAGTCTGTTTAGGTTTATGGTTAATCTCACGGTGGTCAGTAATGAATTATAGGGACCGTGTAGAAATTCTTCAGATGTGGATGAATATATAGAGAGCCAGGACGGTTCCTGTGATTTAAATTCTATCACAACAGTTGTGACCGTTATTATTTTTACTGTATATGGTTCTGTGGTTGTTTTTTTTTTTTAGTACATGTTCTGTCAACTTCATTCCCAACAAAAGCTATCAGATATGATTGCATAATCACAGTTTACCAGGTGGGCTATATTTCATTTATTGTTTGCTTAGAATAAACTACCTTTTCTCGGTAGATGAGAGGTTATAATTGTGTTTTAGGTCAATGTAAATCTGTCACACCGGTTTCCGGTTACTCCTTATTTGTTCACAGTCTACATTGGGTCAGGCATCACACTATGGGTTGCCCACTATGGGATGTACAAATGATGAATATTTCTGGCTTTATTGTCGGATGGTTGTGTGACTGATGAAATAGGCCATGATCTCTAAGACTCTGTCTTTGTAACACTTGTGCTAGTGAAGTTTTGGAAATGTCCTTTTTGATCATTGGACCAGAGTTCTCCTACTGTTCCCAGTGTTAAGCCTTTGGCTGCATCTCCTCCTGTTTCCACCCAGGTCCTGGTGGTTAGTGTAGTTGTGGGACCCAAATGCCTCCTCCTCCCCAGTTCCTCTGTGCCTGTGACCTCTGTCTGTCAGAGCCCAGCCTTTCTATTCTTTATTGCTGAATACTGTCAGAAAATATAGAATAATTGTGTTAATTGCCTGCATTGCACAAATTGGATCTCCAAAGTTAGTCACCATCTGAACACTTCAGTCAGCTGATTTTACTCATTCTCAACATTTGGCAAAAGCTCAGTTTAGAAATCTTTTATGAATTTGGGGAAAAGAAACAAGTTGAACAGTATGTGAAATTTGGTCATTGTAATCTTTTATTACCTTTTAAGGTAGGCTGCAGCCTGTGGCAATGTCTTCTTTATCCCTAATATTAGTTATTTGTTCATTTTTCTCTTTTATTTTCTATTGTTCATAATCTGTGCTTCAAAGAACCAATGTTTGGCTTTTAAAATATTCCCTATTCTGTGTTTCTACTACTTTATTGCTTCCTGGTTTCCATCGTTTTCCCTGCTTTTCATCATGGCGGGCTTAATTTGCTGTTGTTTTTCTACTGCCTGAAGGTAGACTCTTAGATCTCTGGGCTTTAATGACTTATCATTTTCAACGTTGGTATTTGTTTATTTATTGACTTTTTGTATAGCTATGAATCTGTATGAATTTATGTGCACTCTGTATGTACAGGAGTCCATAGAGGCCAGAAGAGGGTATCAGATGCCCTGGAACTGGAGTTATAGGTGCTTGTGAGCCAGCATGTGAGCACAGGGACTCAAGCCCAGGTCCTCTGCAGAAGCTGTCAGCAGTCCTAGTGAGAGTCCTCTCTGCAGCTCCTGGAGAGTTCTTTCTAAAACAGAAGCAGTTAGCTGGGCAGTGGGGGCGCACGCCTTTAATCCCAGCACTCAAGAGGCAGAGTCAGGCAGATCTGAGTTCGAGGCCAGCCTGGGCTACAGAGCGAGATCTAGAACAGGCACCAAAACTACACAGAGAAACCCAGTCTTGAAAAACCAAGAAACCAATAAACAAACAAATAATAAAATAAAATAGAAACAGTTAAGGATGTACTGTTATCACCACACTTTGCTTTGAATCTCATAAATTCTTATTTTCTTTAGGTTTTCACTGTTATTCAGTTCAAATTAATTTCTAATGTCCTTTTATTTATGGATATATGTAGTATGATCAATTTCTAAACATTGCTGAATTTTCCTAAGAGTTTAATCATATTTGTTTCTAGCAAAATTTCTTTTGGGTAAATTTCCTTCACAATCCTTTAACAGGTTGGGAGATGTTGTGTGGGTCCGTGTATGTCCATCTTTGTTGATACTCTGTGTGTTTTGGCTAGTTAGGATTATAGTTATCATGGCTAATGTTCTCTATTTTTCATTTAGATTTGGTTTATTGACAGTATTGTTCAAATTTCTTAAGTCTTTATGGATTCTGTTTGCTTTGTCATTCTATAACTTTGTAACTAAAAGATTGAGATATGCTTTATGTATTTGAAATTTTATTAGATGTACATATTTAGCATTGTTATACCTTCCTTGTGAACTGACCCCTTTATTGTTATGAATTGGTCCTCCATGTCTCCGGCAAACTTATTTTGAGGTCTGCCTGATGCTCACACAGGAGAATGGACACATGTCTCGATGGTTAATATTGACTGCCAAGATGGGATCTAGACTCGCAGAAGAGACGGGCTTCTGCGCATGTCCATGAGGCCCTGCGTAGATTAGCTGGTTGAGGCGGGAATACCCACACTAAATGTGGGCAGCATCATCAGAAGGGCTGGGTGCCCGGACTGAATGAGAAGGGGAGAAGGAGCTGAGCACAAACACTGATTTTTTTTTTTTTTTTTTTTCCCCTGCTTCCCGACTGTGGTTTCAGCATTCCTAGCTGCTTGAATCTCTTGCAGCTATGACTTCCCCAGCGCAGTGAGCCGGACCCTAGAAGTAGACACCCAGATAAACCCCTCTTCAGGTGTCAGGTGCTTCATTGTTCCAACTGATACACAGTCTTCATGTAATTAAACAAAATTCCCTTCCTTTTTATTTGACCTCTCAAAGCCAGCTCATTGAGCCACACCCTCCGACCCTCGGATCATTAAACATCAGTTTGGTTATATTTAAAGGGGGTCAGTAGACATCTAGCTGTGTCTTAGTGTTTTATCCAGTTTAATAATTTTTGCCTTTTAATTGGATGCTGAATTTATACATGGTGTAATTGTTGCTATGATTGAATTTAAGTCTCCTATTTTGACTCTTCCCATAGTTGTCACATGTATTTTTTACAAATTAATTTTATATTTTTGTGTTGTTTTGGATAAATGAAATAATTTTCTATATTCATTTGAATTCTCTTCAGTTTTTTCTTTTAAGATTTATTTATTATGTATATATCATGTAAGACTGCAGGCCAGAAGAGGGCACCAGATGTCACCACAGATGGTTGTGAGCCACCATGTGGTTGCTGGGAATTGAACTCAGGACCTCTGAAAGAACAGTCAGTGCTCTTGACCTCTGAGCCATCTCTCCAGCCCAAATTCTCTTCAGTTTTACCTCCTGGTATTATTATTATCACTGCCTTAGGGTTTATAATATGTTTCCTTGGGTTTTCAAAGTCTTCAAGTTAATATTTTAAAAATTCCATTTAAATTATTTTTAGGTTTAATGGTTAGTATTCTTCTCTAGCCATTTTCGGGTTATATTTTATTAACTTATCACTGTTTCTTCAAGTAATGTCAGTACAGCTGAGTGTGGAGGCAGGAAATCCAGTGTTTGCAGTTGTCCTTGCTACAGAACATGTCTGAGTCTGGCTCCTGAGACAGGAGCCGAGAAATGAGCAAACAAACAGCCCTGACCCTGTGCATTATAAAGTGAAGGTTTTTGCAGCAATATAGCTCAGTTTGCCTTTTACTGTACTTCATAATATTGTGATATATTTTTAATGTAATACAAGAGTAATATTATAAAACACTGCTATATAATATTCTTAGTTGTATTTTAAATTAAGAATACAATTTCTTATATTCGTTAAAAGTTTTTTTTTTTACTTCAGTAATTTTTACTTGTTTAGGTCTGAGTTTTATTCAGTGTCTCTTTTCTTTACACTAGGAATTTTCTTTTGTATTTGGTGTTTATCTGCTGCTGACATTTCTTCTCATGGCTCACTTATTGGGAATGTATTTTTTCTATATTTTCACTGTATCTAGAATTCTGATGTGTCACTATTTTCTCAAGGTCTTAAGAGATGTTCTGTTAGTTTCTGGCCCAGGTCTTTTGTGAGGAGAGATCTTCTATAGTTTCTCTAATGTTATCATGTGAGCACTGTATTCTTAGGCAGCTTTCTGGAGTTTCCTTTTAACTTTTTTTTTTTTTTTTTGGTAGTTTATCTTTAACTCTTTATTCTCACCTGCCCCATAAATATTGACATCCTGGATTTAAGTCCACAGAGCAGTAGACTCTGGCCTCATCCGCACGTTTTATAGTTGTGTAACTCAGCCATACTCCTCTGAGCTTTGTTTTCTTCATTTGTAACATGGGCTTAGTGTTAGCTGCCTCACTGTGAAGAGTATGTGGTTAAATATGTATTACACTCGGGAAACACAGCATCATAGAAATGTTCATTGATGTATTTTATCAATCACTATGTATCTTTCTCTTCACGTTTAACATGAACAACATGTTGATGGCCTTTTAGGATTGCTTCATCCCTGGAACAAAGTCAGGTTCTTTCTATGAGGTTCTGTTGTGTCCCCAGTACTTGAGGACATTTTGAACCTGAGGCAACTTCCACTAAATTTTCTTTCAAATTCCTGGGACTACTCTGGTTGTATGAATTCAGAGTGGAAATGTGCACTGCCTACTTGTGGTTCATCCTAATAAGAAGATGCCAAGATTCTGTTTCCTTCTACCAAGGCAAAGGTTGATAGATGGATTTTTTTTCTCTCTCATTTTTTAAAAAAAATCTAAACATAACTGAAATTATGTCACTCTGAAGGCCTGTAGCCTACAAGGACAAGCCTATCACTGGAGCCAGAGTTAGAAGGAGCAGGACAGGAAGTCCAAAGGGAGAAGATCCAGTCAGTTAATGAGCGAATCAAGGAAGTTAAGTTCTGTTTTCTGTAAGCCACAATGTCAGGGGGAATCCAGCGCCGAGGTAAAAGTGATTGGATCAAATAATCCAGACTCTCTCGTGATGTGGAACGGTGTGAGAAGTAGCAAGTAAATTAGTTGTGTTCACAGAAGTAAGGGCATTAGAACCCTGAGGCAGTTTAGAAAATATGTAGAGTTAAACAGAATTTGGAAGTGGGGCTGTGTGAGGACGACGGTCAGGTCTACCACACCGAGTAAAGAGTCAAGGAGCCGAGGCACCAGGCAGTGGAGCAGGAACAGGTTGTCAGAGAAACTGGGGCGCCCAGCTAAGTGTGAGTACTACCGATGCATGGGATAATTTAGGGCATGTCCATACTTTAAAAAAAAATCTGATATTTAAACTTGATGGAGTTTTCTGTAGTTTTTCTTCTAAATCTGGCACCCTTAGTAGGAAGTGATCCTGTTAGTAAGGGAACAATGAAAGAGGTTGGGAGGAGCTGGGAACGCTGTTTCAGCATGGCAGAGTCCCCTGAGAACCAATTCAAAGTTGCACCAAGGACGGTTATGGAGCTCAGAATGCAGCCAGGAGTCACTGCGATGCCCTGAATGCCAATGGGGGGGTGGGAAGAATTCCAAGGGGGTGGAGCCCTGCCAGCCTCGTCCTAACTCAGTGAGGGAGGGTTTGCCAGTTAACCAACTTACACCAACTTCTGAAGGATACCTTTATCTCCAGCATACAGAAGTGGTAGGATTGGAAGTCTCTTGGTTTCAACTTGCTGGTTTCTAATACCCTATCTGTATAGTTTCACCGTATCTTCTTGGAACCTCACCAGTCAAAAGGAAGGGAAAAGATTGGTAAACCAATACGGTGTAAGTGTGGAATGCATCTGTGACGCATTGCAGAACAGCATGTTGGGATATAAAAAGAGAAGTAGAAAACCAGGCAGATAAATGCTGGAATGTCATTTCAGCACAGAACTTATCACTGTGTGTTTCTTTTTATTCTCCACATAGTGAAATAATTTTTTTTGTTTTCTGTTTTGATCTTAATCTTTAAAGGCAGAAACATTTAGTGTGTTTCACTCAATGAGTAACTACTGGTTTTTAATTTCTCTGTTAATATTTTCAAGGAAGTTTTTTTTTGTGTGTGTGTGTGTGTGTTTTTTTTTTTTTTTACTTAGAATCTTTGAGTTTGGAAATGTAGGATATTGGAAAAATAATTTCAGTCATTAGAGAAAGAGGTTGAGAAGGGAAAAACTTCAAAGGCTGGTGGATGGGGACCCCCGCTGCGGCGCAGCACAGACTCGGAGCCCAGGGATTTTGGCAGCATCTCCAGTGGCTTTAGTTCAATCTCTGGTATCCCAAATGTGGAGCAGATGCCAGTTCCCTTCTCCAGGGCTCTGATAATGGCATGTAATGAGCGGCTGTTTCCTAGCAACAAGAGAAGTGGTTCACTTTAACTGATCTGGCAGTAGGAATGAGACATTTCCCCTTGATAGTTGGTGTTAGTGATTTCCCTGACAATGGGATTTCACTTTTGAATAAGGAATGTTCTCAGCCCTGGGTTCCTAAAGAATCTTGCCTTTGAGTTGGGCTAAACTCTCCTTAATCCTGTATAAAATGAAAAACGAAAATGTTTGAACTCCCCTGAGTACCTCTCTTGGGAAGAGCCAAAGGAGGCCGATACATAGTTTTTCAAATGGCAAGTGATTATACAAGATGCTCTAATAGGAGTGTTTTTCTCAGTGTTTAATAGGATAATTAACAATCGAGCTCCTTTCTGTATTTAATGTTTGCAACAATGGAGGTTTATTAGGTAATGACTAATACGTTGTGGAAATAAATATGAATAAAATTTTATTACCAATACCATTTCAGTATAAAGTCTGTATAGCAAAAGCATGTATTACTCAGTTGATGCAAACTGCTGTCTGAATCAGATCCATTATTATACCCATAGATTAAAGGCAGGCACCTATTAGAGTTCAGCTTAAGGTTGGTAGTTGTAAATATTTGCATTTAACTGAGTCAGATTCTGAAAGTCTTCCCACTGGACAAATAGTAACTGTGGGACCCCGTTATGATATATGGAGGTAGAAAACATGGCAGCATATGGCTTTCCTTGTTGTCCTTCATAGTCAGCCACGTTGTAAGGAAATTCCCCCTTTGTCTCCTTTTGACATATAAGTAGTACAAAACGTTTTGATATACCGTAAGTTTCAAAGGTTCTTTAGACAACTCAGCAAAGAGATACAATATTAAATGATATTTTTAAGATAATTAAGTTGGCTGTATATAAGTACAGGAGAATGTATTGCCTTGCAGGGACAGGTTCTCTGAGGCTGATTCGTTGGCTTGTGAAGTCATGGGTGCCATCTTGATCAGTCTAGGGCATCTGACCATGTTCATTCCTCCTTGCATGTTTACTTCCTCAGGTATTCTGAATATTTAAAAGGAACTTTGTGGGTCTCTGTGAAGCACTAAGTATCAAGATACTACAGTCCTCCCTCTTCCAGCTGAGCTCTGGAAGTAACAGACATGGTGTGGCACCCAGAGACACTGGGAGTGTGCCCAGGAACCTCACAGGTGTCCTCATGACACTGGTTAGAGCGTGTTAAAGTACAGGAGTCACAGCTAACCGGATAACACTACTTGCTGTTCTGGCAGAACAATAATAGCTCTTTAGGTAGAAAAGGAAAAGAAACTGAGGTGGGGAGACGCTTCAAGGGTCAACTTGGCAGAAGGGTATGGGCGAGGAAGCAGAAGAACCACAAAATCATGTCTTCATGTATGTCATATGCCATTTAACACATAGGTGATGATTTTCAAATACAAACATAAAAAACCAAGAAGAATTAAGAATACTGATTCAGTTGGACAGAGAATAGTCTTTCAGCACTTAAAACTGGTGGTTTAAAGAATAAGATCTTTAAAAAGTAAAGCATGGCTGGGCAGTGGTAGCGCACGCCTTTAATCCCAGCACTCGAGAGGCAGAGGCAGGCAGATCTCTGTGAGTTTTAGGCCAGCCTGGGCTACAGAGCGAGGTTCAGGAAAGGCACAAAGCAACACAGAGAAACTCTGTCTCAAAAAAAAAAGTAAAGCATGGTTTCTAAATAGACTAGCTTAATTACTCCTATTAGATTTCTTTGGAAACAATCTAAGGCTAAAGAGTCAATTGTGCTGAGCCCGGTTATGAGTTTCCCCTTCTGTTTTGAAAGTATAGATTAGATTAAGACTCTAGAAATGGATTATGACTAAAGCCATTCTTTGGGGTCTTGTTTGTTTTGTTTTGTTTTTGAGACAGGGTCTCGTGATGTGGCTCTGGCTGTCTTAGAACTCACTGTAGACCAGGCTGGCCTTGAACTCACAGAGATCTGCTGCTGATTATCACTGCCTCCTGAGTGCTGGGATTAAAGACGTGTGCCACCACGCTCAGCTTCTTTGAGATATTTTTAAAAGGCAGCATTACCAGTAAGAAGCAAGTTTGATGAATCTTTCCGATATTGTGCATTCATTCATTAACCAAGTATTTATTTTGCCAACAGCAGATAATTCCTGCTGTGCTTTTAATGTCCTAAGATTTTGTCATCCTCAGCAGTTGACATTTGATGTTCACTTACTATGTTTTTTTTGGGTGTTGGGTAGATGCCAAGGATGGAAGAATGCACACGACAGTTAATAGACATCCCAGTTGTGTTACAAACCGGTTTTGACTTGTGACGGTGACATTTATGTAGACCGGGAGCCTGATGACTTTCACACACTGTTGGATAGTGTTTCATTCAAGGCAGTCTAGGTTGGACTTACGGAGCAAGCTGTCACAGCATTGACCAGCCCGGCTGGTGGGATTGCTGTAGGAGAACAGACGTTGTACTCTTATTTAGATTCCATGTCAGAGAAGAAACCCTGTGGTCAGCTTCCCAAGAACAAGTTGTCAAAGGAGTTAGAAGCAGCCTATTAAATGCTATTATTTCTTCCTCTTAAAATGCCTTTTCTCCTGTGAATTATTGGAGATGACACATGAGAGCCTTCAAATCGCCATGATGATGGCTTATAGATGTAGTTTTGAATTCTGTACTGCAATGTTTTGCATGTTACTATAACAGATTCTAGAATCACAAGCTACTGCAGTGTTTTTGTTTTGTTTTTTTAGGCTGGCACCAACTGTTTACAAGTCATTGGTGCCAAATTGCTTTACTGTTAGAGTAGATCTGCCATCCCTTCACCAATTTACATCTGTCCTCTGGCCCCATCAAGGCAGAGTAGAGACCCCTTTTACCTAGTAAAACTGACACTTGAGATAGGTAATTTTTTACCAAGGAAGCAGTGGAAACAGAGCAATCAGATGTGGAAAAGGGAGTGACCCTGGCTCTGGGTGCTTGGGGGTTGGGGGGGGGGGGGTGGGTGCCGTCATTCTGATCGCCAGGCACTGCTGCTCTGTGTTTCCACATGGCCTCACATCAGTCCCACCTTGGGCTCCTTTAGAGATGAAGGGACTTTCCTCTTCTTGGCCACGATGTTCTCCGTAGGCTTTAGGTCTCTTGAGAGGCACATCTTGTGCACTAATACTAACATGTCACCTGTTTCCCACTTGGTATGTTGGTAGCTGTTTCTTCACACTGACTTCTGTGGCGATGTTGACTGCCTTACCTAGTCTTCAGCTGCACAACTTCTTACTACCACATTGTGTTTTTTCCCTGGGTCTTTCCCGAATTTCCCAGCCCAAAGTGTTTGCTTGTCTTGGGTAATATTGCTGTGGCAAATACGTTCGGAGTCGTAGGTAGGCCTTTCCAGCCTGTGAGCTCAGGGGTAGGTGTGCTTTCCCATTGTTGGCATGAGTGCTTCCTTACACAAGTCTGCCAGGAGACTGGAGTGAAACAAAGACTGTGCTCTCCTAACAGGCCTGCATGTAGAAACAGAACAACAAAGCAGGGAAATCCAAGTTAACCGTGGTGATTTCAACTCTGCAAACCTTTTCCTGTTCCCTTCTTGCCTATGCACCAGAGCAAAGTAATGACCCAGAGGTCATGGACAACCGCTTCCTGTTAATGGTAGGTTGTAACTGCAGCTCTAATGTGAGTGGGTAGCATACCTGTTTTTTTTTTTTTTCCCCTTGAGAAATGATAAAAATGGCAGTCTCTTATTTAATGATGTTCAGCAGTTAGAATGAGTGTAAAACATAGCGTTGTTAGGAACTGTACCACACAATGGAATATTCTGATCAAAGGAGAGTGGAAGGAGTAGCCATAATTCATTAGCATAGATGCCAGGAAGGCTAAAATAATTTCCCTTTGAGATGAATCATTTTAAAAAGTAGACTAGCTGTCAAGCCTTTATAATAGTCCATTTCTCCCTTGGATGTGTCCAGAAGAATTCCTCACTTTCCCAGTCAGTTCTTTCCTTAGTATAGACGTTGAATACCTTGGAATGGTTTGAGCTGAGTCTGTGTGGCAGGAATAATATGTCTTGTCTGCTGCAGTGGTAATGAAGAAGTCTCATGAAGGTCATGAAAGATTACTTGCTGATCCTCAGGAAAGCGTCTCAGAGCTGTAGTCTCTGGTGGACAGGCAACGGCTTACCTTGTCTCTAGGTGCAGATGAGGGATCAGAGTCAGATGTCTTAAGCCTGCTGTAGTTGCTCAGACTGCATGGAGTCTTGAACAGATCCCACATAGGCCTTGAGGAGTTATGACTATTGGGGATGTAATAGGACTGGAATGCTTTTTTTACTTAGGCAGATACATTGATTTCCATGCTTAGTATTTCTGAAATTAGAGTGAATTGTGTAATTAATAACGTCATGGCATTGTCTCAGTATCACTTCATTTTCTTTTAATTTTAGTTATTATTTTCTTTCTGGGTGCTGCATAAAATAGTTGTATGTTTTAAGCCCATGGTTTTTAGCTATAATGAGATACAGTATCTATTTCTGGTGAGTATTTGAATGAGGATAGACATATACTTTGATCTTTATCACTTGTGGTAGTTCTGTTTCTGTTGCTTGGAGAGCTTGGGGAAGAAATGGTTTATTTGTCATAGTCTTTCACATCACAATCCATTATCAAGGGAATCCAGGGCAGGAGGTCAAGTCAGGAACCTGGAGGCAGGAACTGAAGTAGTAACCATGGAGAATGACTGCTAAACTGGCTTGCTCCCCCTGGATTGCCCAGCATACTTAACTTCTTCCTTTCCAATTTGTAGCTCCTTGATCTCCTTCAGTTATCTAATTGCTCTAGCTAAGACTTCAAGTACTATATTGAGTGGACAGCCTTGTTGTGTTCTTGATCTTAGTGGAATTGCTTTGAGTTTTTCTCCATTTAAATTGATGTTGGCCATAGGCAGACTCATTGAAAATTGCCTTTATTATTTTGAGGTATGTCTCTTGTATCCCTAATCTCTCCAGGTCTTTAATAATGAAGGAGTGCTGGATTTTGTCAAAGGCCTTTTTTATATCCAATGAGATGATCATGTGAGTTTTTTCTTTCAGTTTGTTTATGTGGTGGATTAGAATTATTGATTTTCATATATTGCACCATCCCTGCATCTCTGGGCTGAAGCCTACTTGATCATGGTGGATGATCTTTTCTATGAGTTCTTGGATTCAGCTTTCAGGTATTTTATTGAGGATTTTTGCATCTATGTTCATAAAGGAAATTAGTCTGTAATCCTCTATTTTGTTCAGTGTGATTTGGGTATCAGGATAACTGTGGCCTCATAAAATGAATTAGGCGATGTTCCTTATTTTTCTATTTTACTGGAATAATTTGAAGAGTATTGGCAATAACTCTTCTTTAAGAGTGTGATAGAATTCTATGCTAAAATTGTCTGGCCCTGGGCTTTTTTTGGTTAGGAGACTTTTAATGATTTTCACTAGGGGTTGTAGGTCTGCTTAAATTGGTTATATGATCTTCATTTAACTTTAGTAAGTGGTACCTAGTGAGAAAATTATCCATTTCTTTAGATTTTTCCAATTTGGTGGAGTACAGGTTTTGAAAGTTTGTCCTTAGGATTCTCTGGGTTTCTTTAGTGTCTGTTGTTATCCTAACCCTCTCATCTCTATTTTGTGAATTTGGATATTCTCTCTTTACCTTTTAGTTAATTTGGATAAGTGTTTGTCAATCTTATTAAGTTTCTCAAAGAACCAACTCTTTGATTCATTGATTCTTTGTCTTTTTGTTTGTTCGTTTCTATTTTATTGATATTATCCCTGAGCTTGATTATTTCTTACCATCTACTCTATTTAGGTGTGATTTCTTCTTTTTATATTGTTAAGTTGCTAGTATGAGATCGTGCCAATGTTTTTACATAGGCATTTAGTTCTTTGAACTTGCCTCTTAGAACCTCCTTCATTGTGTCCCATAAACTTGAGAATTTTATGTATTCATTTTCATTCACTTCTAGAAAGTCTTTAATTTCTTTCTTGCCCAGGTTTTCATTTAGTAGTGAGTTGTTCAGTGTCCATGAGTTTGTAAGCTTTCTGTTGTTGTTGATCTCCAGTTTTAACCCATGGTGGTCAGATAGCATGCAGGGTGTTATTTCAGCTTTCTTTATGTTATTATTTCTTTTTGTTGAGATTTGCTTTGTGTATGTCCCATACTACCTATGTTATTTTCCACCTTATCACATACTCAAAGGTGGCCAGATAGATTATTTTTCCCTAAAGCAAATTCTCCTGTTGTCAGTCATTTGAAAGACTGTCACTATTACTTTTTAAGGACAACCTTCTTTACTGTTTTACACATTCCTTCAATTAGTTAGATTTTGGGAATATTGCTATAAATAGAAAAGTTATGGAACCTGGGCCCCAAAGATCCTTTTGCCTACTGTCGACCTTCTCTTACTGATTCAAAACACTGTTACCATTCTATGATTATTCACAGTTGAAAGTAATAACTATATTACTTTCATTCTTAGGTGTTTGGTGGTTATTTCACATAATATTGTTGGTGTTTATAAGTCACCTTACAAAATAAGTGGCAAATGGACATTTTAAAATCTTTTTTTCTCTCTTGTGTGCCTGTGTGTTTATATCCTACCTGTGTGGCCATGTAAACCAAGGTTAGGTCTCTATAGTCACTGTATTGGTAGAGTCAAAGTCTACCAAGTGCTACCTGGATATAGAAAGTATCAATTAAACAGACTGAGTTAATGTATTATCCCTAGGTAATTCTATACTGCTAAAAGTACCCGCTCTTTAAGAAGTATTTGCTATATGCCAAACCTTACTCTGTTTATGTATAGTATTTCTTTTAACCCACAAAATCCTGATAGTACTATTCTGATTTTAGAAATGAGGAAACTGAGACAAAAGAATATACACTAAGTAAACGTGGCAGTGTGCCACAATGTGTCTTACTAGTTCTCTGGGCTCTTAACTGAAACAAACACCTCAAGTTTTAGAAGTTCTAGATTTTCCCTTAAAAGTGTAAAAACACATTTGCATAATCTTAGAACTACAAATGATATTAAAATGATTGAGTTTTCTTTTTGTAATCTGGCTGAAATTTTTGTTTTATACTTAGTAATCTAAAACTTTATGTTTTTGTGTATGTGGATGTGCATGTCATACAATGTTTGCAGGCCAGAGAACAGCTGGCAGGAGTTGGTTTCCTCCTCCCACCATGTGAGAGCTGGAGAGCTGATCAGGCTGTCAGGGGAACCTCCCACCATGTGAGAGCTGGAGAGCTGATCAGGCTGTCAGGGGAATCTCCCACCATGTGAGCACTGGAGAGTGGATCAGGTTGTCAGGGGAACCTCCCACCATGTGAGTGCTGGAGAGTGGATCAGGTTGTCAGGGGAACCTCCTACCATGTGAGTGCTGGAGATCAGGTTGTCAGGGGAACCTCCCACCATGTGAGTGCTGGAGAGTGGATCAGGTTGTCAGGGGAACCTCCCACCATGTGAGCGCTGGAGAGGGGGTCAGGTTGTCAGGGGAACCTCCCACCATGTGAGTGCTGGAGAGCTGATCAGGATGTCCAGCTGCTAGTGCCTTTTCCTGCTGAGCCATCTCTCTGGCCTTGAACTTCTTATTTTAGAGAGTAATTCTGGGAAATACCTTTGTAAATCTCTTTACTTTGATATTCATTATTTAAATACCCCACTTTTATTCTTGACAATTGCATTTTTTTTTTTTTTTTTTTGTTTTTCAAGACAGGGTTTCTACCAGTAGCTTTGCGCCTTTCCTGGATCTCGCTCTTTAGACCAGGCTGGCCTCAAACTCACAGAGATCCACTTGGCTCTGCCTCCCAAGTGCTGGGATTAAAGGTGTGTGCCACCACCACCTGGCAACAATTGCATTTTTATTAACACAGATAATATGTTATTTGGGAGAAGTTTTTATATAGGGGCAAATTATAAAATTATTTCTGTTGTGTTTGACATCAGAAAGTTGATAAATATTTTGTTATTATTTCAGTAACTATAGTAATATAATTCATTTAGTAGCTAGAAGATTAGATTTTATATGTTCTTGCACCAAAAAAGAGTATATACAGTGACGGATATGTTTTCTAGCTTGATTTAATTATTTCAGTGTCAAAATATGTCTATGTTAGAATACTGTATTATACTCCATAAATACATAGTTATCATACACGAAAAATAAATTCACAAAATTGAATTAATTCTTTTTTTACCTTGTTCACTGGATTTGGTTACATAGCGCATAGACACAGTGTGTTTCTTAGTTACCTAGAGCAAGCATCATTCAGAGGGGAAGGACCAATGATAGTAGATACTCATGTATATTGGTTTCATCAAGATTAAAACTGTAATTTTTTTCTTAATTACTGAGATTTCTGAATTAGTACTTTTTCTCTTGCTGTGACAAAATCAACTTAAGAGAGAAAGGGTTTCCTTGGCTCCCAGTGTGATGGTATAGTCAGTCATGGTGGGGAAGCCATGGCTCCCAGTGTGGCGGTGCAGATAGTCATGGTGGGGAAGCCATGGCTTCCAGTGTGGCGGTGCAGATAGTCATGGTGGAGAAGCCATGGCTCCCAGTGTGGCGGTGCAGATAGTCATGGTGGGGAAGCCATGGCTCCCAGTGTGGCGGTGCAGATAGTCATGGTGGGGAAGCCATGGTAGCAGGAATCTGAGGTAGCTGGTTACATTGCAGCAGCACTCAGACCAGAAGGTGATACATTCTAGTTCTCAGCTCACTTTCTTCTCCTTCAGTCCAAGACCCTAAGACCATGGAATAGTGCCATCCACAGTCAGTAACCCTGCCCTAGGTAAGCCTTCGAAGGCAAGCCTGGAGACCACCCTTCTCTAGATAGTATTGACAGACAAGCATGGAGACCACCCTTCTCTAGACAGTATTGACAGATAAGCCTGAAGACCACCCTTGTCTAGACAGTATTGACAGACAAGCCTGGAGACCACCCTTCTCTAGACAGTATTGACAGACAAGCCTGGAGACCACCCTTGTCTAGACAGTATTGACAGACAAGCCTGGAGACCACCCTTCTCTATTCAGTATTGACAGACAAGCCTGGAGACCACCCTTGTCTAGACAGTATTGACAGACAAGCCTGGAGACCACCCTTGTCTAGACAGTATTGACAGACAAGCCTGGAGACCACCCTTCTCTAGACAGTATTGACAGACAAGCCTGGAGACCACCCTTCTCTAGACAGTATTGACAGACAAGCCTGGAGACCACCCTTCTCTATTCAGTATTGACAGACAAGCCTGGAGACCTGCCTCCTCAGTGATTCTAGATCCAGCAAGTTGACAGAATTAGCCATCACTACTCCTATACTGTTCCTAGGATTAATGGAGGTAGATAGCCATTAACACTTCAAAGCAACTAGTTCCTATTGTGTGACATCTTCAGCTAACCCTGCTCACTAGGTTCTTTTCAAATCACTCTGTCCTGTGAATAAGTAGATTCAGGGAGAAGAGATGCTGTGAATAGTTTAGATCTAAGAGTGAACTAGAGGGTACAGTACCCACTGCCTGTTCTCTGACATTGAAAGCCCAGGGCTTCCCTTAGGTTCAAGAATTTGCTAGAAGGCCTCACTGAACCCACTGAAAGCTACTTCTACTCCTACTTCTGGTTTATTAACAGGAAAAAGGATACATATTAAAATCAACAAGGGAAGAGCTGCATGACTAGAGTCTGGTAAATTAGCAGATGCAGATTTCATTGCCTTCTCTCTGCAGCGACGCGTGACGGTACCCACAAGGTGCTGCCAAGCAGAGGAGATTGCCCAGGCCTCGAGCCTAGGGTTGAATTGGAACTCCAGGGCTTGAACATAGTTCATTATTCAGGTGGCTGATCCCGTGTCTAGTCTCCTGACTTTCATGCATTCTGTATGGCTAGCTCAAGGCCTGCAAACAAGCAGAAACTGTAGAGACTGCTGCTGAAGCTGAGCCCCAAAGCTGGTGATCATGTGGCCTTCTCAAGCAAGGTTAAAGTTTTCACTATAGAGAAGTATAGGCTGAAGATCTCAAATCAGAAAAATCAAAATTCAGAGTGTTCCAAAATTCCAAAGTTTTTGGTACAGAAATCAAAACATAATTGCCCAAGTGGAGAATTCCCACCTGACCTCATATGGTAGTTTATAGTGAACATGTAGACATATTAAAACCATTAAAAAATTTTCAGACAATGTATGTAAGGTAGGTGAGAAATATAAATATATTTTATGTTTAGACTGGAGGCCCAACCTGAAGGTCTCATTATTTATATGCAAGTATTCGATACTTTGAAAAAAAAAGTGTGTGTGTGTGTGTGTGTGTGTGTGTGTATGTGTGTGTGTGTGTGTGTTTGTGTGTGTGTGTGTGTATGTATGTATGTATGTATGTGTGTATGTATGTGTATATGTGTATACTTTCTTTAGTCTTACTCCAAGGTTGCTGGAAGCTACTAGAGAAATCTTTATAAGTGCCCTTTGGGTAGACATTAACTTATTAATATGAAGATTTCTATTTACTATATGGCACATTAGTGAATACACAAGATTATGTTTCCTTTTTTAAAAAAAATTTATTTATTCATTATGTATACAGTGATCTGCCTGCATGTATGTCTGCAGGCCAGAAGAGGGCGCCAGATCTCATTACCGATGGTTGTGAGCCACCATGTGGGTGCTGGGAATTGAACTCAGGACCTCTGGAAGAACAGCCAGTGCTCTTAACCTCTGAGCCATCTCTCCAGCCCCAAGATTATGTTTCCTTAATTGACAAACAAGACACAGTTTAATACTTTCTGTTTGATTCTGCTAAGAACTGCAACCACCAGTCTTCTGGAGGCTTCACTTTCTCTCCTTGTCTAAGACGCAGCCATGGGAATACTGCCAGTGTTTAATAGTAAAGCACATTTTGTTAAGTGCCGCCACTGGACTTGGTTAAGGATGACCTTGTTTCCTCTGACCTCGTTTTCAGTGCTTGGCTATGTGTGTCTTTATTATTAGGTCCAAGGTCTGGTCAAGGGATGGTTCTGTGTGTTCACATGGAGTGTTCACAGAGGGATGTGAATATACTCGAACTCTGCTTTGCCATCCTGGTCATCCGAAGTGAAGGACCTGTGGACTTTTGGCAAACATAAGCTAAAGGCTGTTGTTAGGTTGGAAATACGCATGCATGTTTCAACTAGTTTCTGGTGTTTCAACCATTTTATTGCTGCTGTGTGGTGTATCAAGACCTTTCTCGGGTGATATGGTAAAAGAGAGATGAGGAAAAACGCTTTAAAATCTGCTGTCAGGAACACTGCTTCTCACACGGTCCAGTCTGTGATTTCTTAGCTTCATCTGCTTGGGCAGAACAGCAGGGCAGTAGGAAGGTGTGCAAGAGGAAGCCGCGTCTCTCAGACAGGATGCAGAGATGACTTTAACATTGCCCAGCAACCCCCAGGTTTCTTTTGTTCTATTTTTTCTTTCTCTTCCTTAGAAACTGTAAACATTGTTTTTATTACTATTAGTTATATATGTTGTGTGTGTCTGCGTGTGGACATGTGCATGTGAGCACAGGTGCCCACGGAGGCCAGAGATGGCAGAAACCTTGGAGCCAGAGTTACAGACAGTTGTGAACTGTCCTGTGGGTGATGGGAATTGAACCCAGGTCCTCTGGAAGGGCAGCCAGTGCTCTTAATCACTACACCATCTCTCCAACCCTTCTTAGAAGCTTGTTATCCTAGGTAGTCTTCACTTGCATTGTAGGTAGGAATTATTTTTAAATCGTCTTTGTTATTCTGAATATCCATGTTTCTACTTGCCCCTCTACCCCAGACTTTTAAAATGAGTAATTCCATTTTCTGCTTTAGAAAAAAAAAATGTTCATATTTTCTATTTCCAGCAGGCCCCTTCCCAAAATTTCGGTATATGAGTTAATATTTTTAGTCTTTGACTTTGTTCCATTTTACCAAATCTTTCCATCAACATTTGTGCATGAATGTGGCAGACAGCATTGGCTGGCTATGTAGAAGTCACTTCCAACCCTATCTTCCTTCAGAATTTAGTGGAAAGGTTTACTAATATCTCTTTGTGTCTGTCTGTCTGTCTGTCTGTCTGTCTCTCTCTCTCACACACACACACCCTGCTCTTATAACCAAGATAACCATGTGGCCCATTTGTAGCCAATGGTATGGGGGGAGGGGCTCAAGGTGAGTTATTTGCCTTCCTAATAGAGGAATGCACAGTTTTTTCCCTTTATTTCTCCTCCTCCTCACATCTGAAGGTGTCTTAAGACGCAGAAGTTTGTCCCGGTTAAAACAAACACACGAACTAGAACCATAAAGAAGCAGTTCTGACTTGCTGACTTCACTATGCACCAGCCTAATTTTCTGCATTATTGCAAAGGTCTTAAAAGGTTTTCATACTTTGTTTCTCCATCATTTACCATACTTTCATCAGGGTCTCCAAAGATTCTTTTAAAAAATAAAATCCTGGTCTGGGGAGATAGTGGGTAGAATGTTTGCTGGACAGGCACGAGTACCCGAGTTCAGATCCCAGTTCTTACAGAAAAGCTGGATACCCTTTTGTTACACTAAGCAGAAATAGATGGGTCCCCAGGGTTCACTGACCAGCCATTCTGCCAGTTGGTGAGTTCAGGTTCAGTAAGAGACCAAAAAATTAAATTAAGTGGAGAGTGATCAAGTCCTCTAGGTTCCATGCACATGTGCATGTACATGTGCACATATCCTATACACACACCACACCCACACCCACACCCACACACACACACACACACACACACACCCTATACAGTTTAGCTCTATAATGTCTTGTGATTTTTGTCTCTCTCTCCAATCCCCCATAGTTTATCCACTTCCAAAATCCAGACACGTATGTTGAGGCCCAGTGTGCTGAGTCCTAGGTCCCTCCACTTGACACACTGCCTATTCAACAGTTCTCCTTGTCAGTCCCAGGGATGGTTACAAATCATAAAGTCTGGGTGAAAACTCGTCACTGTCTTACACAGCTGAGGTTCCTTCCTGTTTGTGACAGACACTTGGTATTGGAACTGCTCCTCTTTCCTCCTCGTTGCTAATGTTCAGAGTACCCTATTTTCCACCCTCACCACTGCCCACTCATCCCTTTCCTTCACTGAGGTAGCCGTCTCTTCATACCCTTTCTGTGCATGTCTCATGTATGCGGAGCTGGCCTCTCTGACCTTCCCTGTGAAGCTGCTCTCCTGCTTCGGATGCCTCAATGGTGTCTTGTTTCCTGTGCAAAACGTTCTAACTCCGGAAATCAGGCCCTGATCGATCCGGCCGTGGTATAGTCCCCACCCCCACTCCGTCCCAGGGTCTGAGCATTGCTGGTTCTCCGTTCATTTTGCTTCCTCTTTCCTCCGAGTCTTGGCTCTTTCTGAAGTAGTCTGCTGTGGCTTTGTCTCGTCCTGATGTCTCGGCTGGTGTCACCTCCTTTGGGAAGCCTTCTGTGAAACTCTTCCCCCATGTAAATTCTCTTGATGCTTGGGGTGCCTGGAGAGGGGGTATCTCTAGCTTCAGGGGCTCTGCCTTCTGAATCTGGATCTCCCCCCTTTGCTCTTCTTTCTGTCCGTACCTAGTGATGGGCCTGGTCCTCCTGCTTCGTGGCAAGAAGGTCTTGTCTTCACTTCGTGAAACTGGAAACAATATTGTTGTGTTCTTATGTTTCAGAAATTTAGAATTTTCAACAGTTATCTTTTAATTTGTCTTCTCTCTTAATTTAAGCTTTTAAAAATAAAACCTAGACTCCTTTTCTGGCTTTATGCTTCTCTAAGCAGACTGACATTGCCCAACTTGAGAATTGATTTAGTGCCAGAAGTCAGCTGATTCTGTTTGTAAAAAAGAAAGGGGGAAAAAAAAAGGTATTTTCAGCTCTCAGCCCCAGCTACTGAACCTGACAAGTTCTGACATCTCTTCTCTTGGCTGCCTCTCACTCCTTTTCCGGTTTCCATGGAAATGGACATCAGACTACAGAAACATAGTGAGATTCTGGTGGCTAATTGCTATTGCAGATCTCTGAGTTCTGTTTGTCTGTGGTGTGATTATTTCAGTGACTTTGCCTGCTCTGTTGTATGGGATAGTTAACCACACATCTGAGGCAGCTTCTAGGGTTGAGAGCTACATTGTGTGTCCCCAGTGTGCATCATTCTCTGGGGAATTGCAAGCTTGTCATGGAGGGCTCCAGACTTCAAGGGAGGAGGCCTGTCCATCTCCCAGATCTGCTACGGCCTCACTGTCTGACCTTGGTCAGTTTTCTCCTATTTATTCAGTGAGTCGGTTGCTGCCGCTTATCCTCAGGCTTACTACAAGAAAGCTGGAGAAAAGCCACCCTCTGTCAGTGTGTTTTCATAGAAAAGATACAGATACAGTAATAACTAGTTTGAGTCAAGTAAGTGAAACTGTGTTTCTAATCATCTAAAGTGGAGCCTCACTTCTAGTTGTAGCCTTTTCTTTCTGTCCAGTGGTCAGATAGCTTCCTGTTTGTTTTGTTCGTTTGTGGCTAAGGATGCTGTTCTGATGGCATCTGATGCTCTTCCCTCGCTACTTGAGTAATACTACCCCGGTCTTATAGCAAAGTTCTGTGACTAAAATTAGAGTGAAATTGCATGTGCAGTTTCTGTTTAGTGAACAGAGGTATTCCATTGCTTGTTGAATTTGATTTTTCTCATTCAAATGTGAGGATGTCAAAACTGCCTACCTCTGTGATAGGCTTATCTCTGCTAGGTCAAGATTTCTTTGTAACTCTAAATTTAGACCTTGGCAGTCTAGGTTTTGTTAAGTACAAGAAGGCTGACATGTACCTATAAAAAGATTAATATCTGCTGAGCTGTTTCTTCAGCATACAGTGACTGCTGTATATCATCTGAACTTGAGTAATTGAAATTGGGTACGGACAGAGTAAATCTCTCTTTTTGTGTGACTACACAGAATAAAATAATAGGCATATGCTGCTTTCCCCTTAGAGTTGCAAGTATATGGTCATAGCCATACATGTGTTTTGAGAGTTCCCGTCTAAATCAGGGGTCCAGTACCAGAGTCACTACCAGCCCTGCCTAATGGGAAATGAAGGGAAACTAACCTGGAGGTTTGCAGTTTGCATGGACTCTACCTTTACCTGACCAACAGTCTAATGCCTAGCTGTTCCGCTTGTGATCAGGGGTTCCTAACATGGCAGCAAACATGTTTATACTGGTGCACACTCTGTGGCATTTGTTCCACACCTTCCTCGTTTCTGCTGGCCTGGCAGGCAGTCAATCGTTCTAGCACTGGGAGTATGACCTTGTATTCTCACTGGAATTCCAGGTTAAAAGATTTTTTTGTTTTGTTTTTGTTTTTTTTGTTTTTCAAGACAGGGTTTCTCTGTGTAACTTTGAGCCTTTCCTGGATCTTGCTCGGTAGCCCAGGCTGGCCTCGAACTCACAAAGATCCGCCTGCCTCTGCCTCCTGAATGCTGGAGTTAAAGGTGTGCCCCACTACCGCCTGGCTCAGGTTAAAAGATTTGTTACTTACAATTCCTGGACGTAGGGGTCTTAACCATGGAGACAGTCTGTTGCCACTGAGTCAGAGATGGGGAGAAGGAAAGAGGAAGAGGAGGAAAAAGGCCCCACAGTTCTCTCTGGCTGTTGGCTTATGCCATTTGGGAAATGGCATCTACTTCTCATACATAGGCAGCAACTATTACTGAACAGTGACTTTTAAAAAATGCTAAGACTTTAAGAATGAATTTAAATTGAGGTAGCTTTTTTAATGGGAAAAAAAACCCTGATATTTGATGTAGCATGAATTCTAATTGGTCCTAATAATAAAAACCTGGAGCCAGATATTGAGGTAAATGCTGAAAGATCAGAGAAACAAAGGAGGCAGCCACAGCCACCTCTTACCTCACCAACTTCTCAGCCTGAAAGAGGGCCTGAGCTCCTGTCTCCTCACACCTTATATTTCTCTCTTTGCCCAGCCATATCACTTCCTGCTTCCTCCTCCCTAGTGCTGGGATTAAAGGTGTGTGCCACCACTGCCTGGCCTCTATGGTTAACTAGTGGCTAGCTCCGTCCTCTGATCTCCAGGCAAACTTTATTTGCTAGAGCACAAACAAAATACCACCACAAGTTTGCCACGAATTTAATCTCATGTAGACCCTGCAATAGACTTAGGATTTGGTCTTATCAGTTCTTCTGTGGAGTAGCTGTGGGCTTCATTAGATCTACTTTAGGAACTGTTTTTAGATTCACAGCCTCAAAGCAAATGTTTTACTGTGTAAATAAGACACCCCATACTTGTAGTATTAATCAGAAAAAGGTTCAAGGTAAAACTGGACAATGTGCAGAGAGACTTTGGGACACTCAATCCTAAGTGGGGTGTTGCTATCTTACTCGTTCCCTTGGGTTCAGGCAACTCTGCAGAAGAGGAGGCAGAAGGCTTCTTAGAGCGATAGGGGATGGTGACACCAAGGACACAGTGTCTTCCAGACACCACAGGACTGACACACGAGAACTCACAGACTCTGTGGCAGCATGCACAGGGCCTGTGCACATCCAAGCCAGATGGGGTCCCAGCACTGAGAGGAGGAAGTGGTCATGATCTCCCATCCCCAACAAAGAAGCTATTTCCAATTGACAACTGTTTGCAAAGGAAAAATTAGTTTTCTCCAATAGAGTCTCACTGGGTATGCTCAGCAGTAGATGGTCAACAGAAAATGAACTCAATGGTGTCTTTGTAGATTTTTGTCTCTATTGCTTTGTTTGGGCTTTTTTTTTTTTTCTTCCTTAAATGTTATTGGTCTTTGCTTGTTTATTATAGCTTCCAATTTTGTGTTTTTATGGGGTTTGTGTTTGTATGTGTCTCTGTGTCTGTATGCATTTTCCTTTTGCCTTTCCTTTGTTTTCTTTCTATTCTTTTTTTTTTTTTTATAAATTTCCCCCTTTTATTTATATATCTTTACTTTCAAGTATTCATTGAAGAGTCATGTGTGTGGTTCAATGCCTCTGGTTTCTGCTACACCACTGATACTGGCCCTCACTGGTACCCTCTTGGATATCCTATTGTTGTCCTGTGTCATGGAGATCCTGCAGCTTTGGGTCTGCAGGACTGGTCCCTTCAGATCTGCTCCAGCAGATCATAGATGGGATGGATGTTGGGGTGGGCCAACTCATAACCCTGGTTCTGGGCTTGGGTGGTTGCAGGGTTAGTCAGCCTGCCTGATCTCCCCCGTCCTCAGGACCAGTTCTCCCAGTCTTTGTGATGATGTGCAAGGGTCAGGGCCAGATCTCCAGCTTTCATTTCCTCAGGGTCAGCTTATCAACACATACACCATCAAGGCCAGCTCTACTGTGTTGCTCAGACGAGGTACAGGGGCCACTCTCCAGAGTACTGCAGCTGTCGAGGGCAGGGATAGCTCTCCTCTTATGACCTCAGGGCCAAATCTACTCACCACAAGCTGCAAAGGGTGGGGAGGGGGGGACTCTTTTTCCTGTCCATGCCCCCATATGGTCAATGAGGGGCAGGACCAGGTGTCCCATGCTCACATTCTTGGGGCCAGTTCGCTGGCTCCCCAGTCAATAGGGTCAGCTCTACTGTGCTACCCATGCGAGGTGCAGGACCTGTTCTTCTCAGGGCTTCAGCTGGCGAGAGGCAGGACCAGTTTTCCCTATTATTGCAGCCAGTGAGGGGCAGGGCCAACTCTGTACAGCCCTATTCTCTCAGGCTTCAGTGGTATCTGGAGCCATGGACATTAACATAGACCATGGCTGCAATAAGGCCATGAACCCAGACATGAGCTCTGGCAGCATCCCAGGCCCAGATATCACCATGGCCCTGAGTGGCAATGAAGTCATCCACCTCAGCCTGCTCCTCACTGCTTTCACCTCTTCAGATATGCCTCTGTCCAATGGACATGAACCACCCTATCTCTCCCTCCCATACCACACCACATATTTGCTAACCATAATAGTGCCCGACTGACCATTCCAGGCATGTGTGTGAGTTCCCTTGTCCCATTCAGTCTGTCTTGGTGCTGGACAGAACCATGCTTTGACCTTTTTTGATAAATTTAATAAAGAGGTAGAACCTTTGAAGAAAAGCCAAAATCATATATTATGCAAAATTGAAACAGAAAATTCAGCAGAAATCTTTACTGATCGATTAGATTAAGTGAAAGAGAGAATACAAAATATGGAAGACAAGGTAGAGGAATTGAATCAATCAGACAAAGAAAATGCCCAGTCCAAAAAACTCATGGACTATAGTGGAGTAAAACTTGACATTAATAGCAACAAAAGCCATAAGAATAGACAAATTAATTGAAACTAAACAACACACTATTGTATAACAAGTGGGTCAAAGAAAGAAACATAACAATTCCTAGAATTGAATGAAAAAGGAGAGAGATAGAATGAAAGCCATCCCCGTAGTCAGACATTTTCTGTTCTGCAAGCCTCTCCAAAATAACCACACGGAGACTTATTATTAATTATGAAAGCTCAGCCAATAACTTAGTCTTGTTTCCACCTAGCTCTTATAATTTAAATTAACCCATATTTTTGCTAATCTACATTCTACCATGTGGCTTTTACCTCTGTCCCATTTTGTGTGTCAGACTTGTTCTGCATATGGCTGGCTTCTTCTTATGACTCCACCCTTCATCTTCCCAGTGTCCTGTGCCTGGAAGTCCTGCCCAGCTATTGGCCATTCAGCTTTTTATTAAAACAATCACAGTCATATATCCTCAGACAGTGCAGAGGAATATTTCACAACATATCTCAAGAAGAGCGTTTGTAGCATTATGTGCCTAAAGTAATAAAAAATAAATGAAAGATCTCAATAACTCAATGATGCATCTGAAGGCCTTGTAAAAACAAGAACAAATGATACTTGTCCAGAAAAGAAGTAGATGGGAAGAGGTAATGTAAATCAGGGATGAAATTAATGAAATAGAAACAGACAAAGACCATGCAAAGAACCAATACAATGGAAACTTGATTCTTTTGAAAAATCAATAAGATTGATAAACTTCTAATCAGATTAACCAAAAGAGAGAGAGTGTCCAATTTAATAAAAAGTAGAGATGAATAAGGAGATATTACAGTATGTACTGAGGAAAATTAGAGATTCTTCAGGCATACTTTAAAAAATGTTATTTCACCAAACTGGAAAATCTAAAAGAAATATATATGTATAACCTAGAAAAGTTAAATTAAGTGAAACAAATAATTTACATAGATACTTAGCATCCAATGAGATAGGAGCAATAATTAAAAAATTAAAAATCTCTCCCTTCCAAAATGGCCCAGAGCAGATGGATTCAGTACAGAATTCTATTAGACCTTGAAAAAAAAACCTCTTAAATTATTCTGCAAAAGAGAGAAGAAAGGAACATTTTCAAATTACTTGTATAAAGTCAGTATTACCCTGATACCAAAAGCAGAAAAAGGCCCAACAACAGCAACATAGACCATTATCACATTCTTGATAAAACTTGCAAACCAAGTTTAATAACACATCAAAAAGGTTATCTGCCATGATCAAGTCAGCTTCATTCCAGAGTTGCAGGGATAGTTGAACATCCATAAATAAATAAACATAACTCCCCATATAAAGTACAGAAAGCACATGTTTATCCTGTTAGATATAGAAAAGGCCAATGACAAAATCCAACATCCTTTCATGATAAAAGTATTGAAGAGTCTAGGGGTATAGAGACAGATCTCACTTCACATAATAAAGACGATATACAAGAAGCCATATCATGCTAAATGAAGAAAAACCTAAAGCTTTCCTGTTAAAGTCAGGAACAAGGTAAGGATATCTGTTCTCTCCCTTTCTGTTAAACATAGTACGTGAAGTTGTAGCTAGAGCAATAGGACAAGTGAAGGAGATAAAGGACATATAAATAAGAAAAGAAGTCCATCAAAGATACACCAGAAATCTCCTATAGCTGGTAAATACATTCAGCAAAGTAGCATCCAATGGTCTCTTGATTATTGATTTTCTGTGTTGTTTATGAATTTATGTCACAAAGTCTAGTTTATTATTATAGCTATTCCTGTTTGGTTTTTATTTCTGTTTGTATAGAGTATATTTTTCCAACCTTTTATTTTTAGTCTGTGTATGTGTCTTTACTGGTAAAGTGAGTTTCTTGTCGTCAGCATTCTGTTGAATCTTAATATTATTTCTTTTGACTATTTAGGTAAAGAATATCTTTTAATTGGAAAATCTAGTTCATTTATGTTTAATGTTATTGCTACTAAGTAAAGCTTAAAAAATTTTTTTTGTTAATTTTCATCTGTCTGCTTCAGATATTTTTTGTTCTTTTCTTGGTGGTAGTTTACTGTATTGATGAGGTTTCTGTTTGTCATATGTGAAAATGCTTTGCTCTCGTGTTTTATGCTTTTATTTGTTTTTAATGACAGTAATTATTTTTCTTCTGCTTCTGGATTTATAACTCACCTTAGACAGCTTTTGCAGAGCCATTTATGTGATGAAGAATTCTCTGTTTTTGTTTGTTTTGAAGTCTGTTTCTCCTTTCCTCGAGAACAGCTTTGGCAACAAGTGTATTCTTGTTTGGCATGGTTTTTTGTTTGTTTGTTTTTCTTTCAGAACTTGGAATATGTCATTGTTTTCTCTTCAATCAAAATATGCTGTCATATCACTGAGAGTTCTATTACATAAGATGTGCTACTCTTTTCTTGGCATTTCTCAGTATTGTACTTTTCACAGTTTGACTATAATCCTCTGCAGTGAGACCTCTTCTTGTCATGTCTATTTGGATTCTTATCTATTGGGGTCTAGATGGTCTGCAGTTTCTTTCTCAGACACAAACTCTGACCTAGGTATAGCCACATGGTGGTATAAAAAATATAGGGATAAGGTCTAAGAGCAGTGTCTTCCAGGGCAAAAGGAGGCCACAAAGGCAGAGAAGCAGTAAGGAAGTCTTTAGATAAGGGGGTCAGAGAGATTGTTTTCTTAAGCTCTGTCTGCAATGCTATCTTTAGTAGCTAGCTAAACAAAATTACTATATAGGTGAGCATAAATTACCATTATATTTAACTTTGTTGTAAAACTAGTTCTCAGTAATGACAGCTTATTGATTGGTTTAAAGCATGAAAGTTATCCCTGTCTTCTGGTAGCACAGTGCTATAAAAAGAGCACAAACTTAAGTAAAGAATGTGATCTTGGGAAAATAGTGGTAATTTCCTGAGCGCATAGTTTGACATATATAGTTTGAAGATAGTATCGATGTATTTCAGAGTATTGTTCTTAAATGTCACAGTGTATCTCAAGTGCCAAGCATACTGTTTTATACAATGGTAATTGGTAAATATTATATATCCCCCATAAAAATAAATATTGTAAGTCTGAAAAAGATAATTTAAAAATGTATTTATCAACTACTACTTAACATATTTTTTGGAACCTTAGTTATTACTTATTTCTTCATAATCTTTAGGATCAGTTCTTACAAAGAGCTGTCTGAAGCACTATAGAATTGTATTAGCTTTTAGGAGACAAAGTACATAGTGGTATGATAGTTGTCTTTAAATGTGTCAGGACTGCCATAGAGAGCAGGAATTGAGCTCTGTGACTCAGGAGAGTGGAACTATGACTCAAGGGTGAAAACCACCAGGTAGATTATTTCAGCTCACTAAAATAAAGCCAAAAATGTTGTGTCAGTGGAACTATTTGTAAATAGTTAATCAGATTTCCAGAATGTGTCAGACACTGGGGATTTGATTTACCTTGAAAATCTTGATAGTATCAGATTCACCAAAACTTCAGCCATACAAGATCACAGTGCCCTCAATGTGTAGTGCTGTGCAGTGAATCACTGAGCCAATCTTCTCAGTGCTTATGTGGATATTTTACTCCCTTTTTCTATAGTTTGGTACTGACTTTTTGGTTGGTAGTTTGAATGTTTATTGGGATCACAAAGAAGAGAAAATATGGCCAGTCTGTGTGTGGTAAGGAAACAGCAGTGTAAGGCTTCTGATTGGAGATAGTGTTAGTCTTTTGGGCTAATGATGCCTTTGCACAGGTTCTACACTATAAATGTTATATTTTTAGTAGCATCTCTGGCTACTAAATAATGAGAAGCCAATAGGACATGAAAAACACCAGTTATGACAATAGAAGGTGTCCCAGACATTACCAGATGCCCTTTGAGGGTTGATTTTACCATGTTGAAATTACTGAGTTCAATAGTAACTCACTAGAGTATACCCATGCCAACAGACAATACCTCCATTAGATAAAATTAGAGAGTGTTATGAAAACCCATTTTACGTTATTTAAGATAAATCCTCCACTGGCTTGATTTGTGTGTGGAAGCAGGTATGTATTTTCTGTATATTGATTATGCATTTCTGGCTTGCTTTGAAATATAAATTCAAGTTGATTCTTTGGTTTTAGCTTCCTAATAACTGAAGATTTTCCTTGTATTCTGGTTGAATTCCTTGCACTAGGTTTTCACTCTCAAACTACTTTAAAGTTGTTATATGTTCCAATACAGATGTGGAGAGTTCAGTGGGCCTGTAGAAGTAGCAGCTCTTAACTCTTAGTGATAGACACATAGGAGGCCTAACAGAAGGAGGAGCAGCAGTGACAGGCTGACCGAGAATTCCAGAAGCAGTTCAAACTCTGAACATATGAATTACCTTTCCTTTTTGGTCTTAGTCTAAGGGTTAATCATCACGTGATGGATGTGGTTTCAAGAGTGACTATGGGATGCATTAGCCATATTGGAAGTTGGTCACTTTCAGACCACACTGCATTTGTACTTGCTGACTCCCTACCCTAGTATTTATGTTGATATTTCCTGTTGTTTAAATCTAATCTCAAGCTTTTATAAATCTCTGCTTGCATTATATTTTAACTCAGTGCATTTTCTTATCATACTTTTTTATAATATTATACTGAATTATTCATGATTATGATTTAATTATAGTCCAGGCATTCTTACATTTTAATATGCAACACTTGCGTACATTCTGTGGTGAAGTTGTTTCTAAAATATAGTGGTCTTAGCAGACGTTATTGTAAAGAAGCATCTGTCAGCATTTTATCATTATAAACCCTAATTCATTTTTAAGGAATTTTTGACTTGCCTATTTTTAAATTGCTTTGGGCTAAAACCATGTATAGAAATTGTCAGCTGAAATCCAAGTTTTGTTATATTACAAAAGGAAAAATTGAAGCTCATGTTTCTAACTTCTTTCTGTCACAGTATTTAAACATCATATTTTTAGTGGATTCAGGTGCTTTAAACTTGATATTTATTTATTTCCCATAAGCCCAAGTGGGGACATGGAATCTGACAGCCACTTAGATAGCACTGTCTCCTTTCCTGGTGTGTGCCCTAAAAACTTCCATAGACTGAAGTAGATGCAGTAGATATTTTGTTGCAGCTGTCTTAGAGCATGGGACTGCATGAAGCCTTAGATAACTGGGTCCAGCTTTACTGTGAGCATAGAAACGTGAGCAAGCATCCATCCTCTGGTCACTGCTTGGGTGGTGAAGACTGCCGGTGCTCTTTGTCCCTTCTTAAATGGTCTACATAGGGTCTAACCTGGATGTTTGTTGTTGCTCCCTTTTTTAAAATGATGCTATTAGTAGATACTTATTTTAATAGTTATCTCACGGCCTTTTGAATTACTTGAAAACCAAAGTTGTTACCTGTTTGAACCTGAGATTTGGGATCATCTTATGAAAGTGAACTTCTAAACTTTGTAACTGTAGGATTTCATATTAAATTAAAAGTATTGTGAAGCTCCTCATAAAGTGAATGAGTCCATTCACTTATAGTTATTCAAATCTCTTGCCTTCTATATGCAGAATGTTTAAGTAACTAAAACACAGTCTTAGTCTTTATTGTCTTTGGTCTAGTAAGGGAGCTGGGTGATGCACAAACTATAGTAAAATAAAAAGAACCCATTCATTTTAACCAAATATAGTGACATTTGAACTATGATACAGATAGAAACCTACATTTAAGGTTCCAAGGATTTTAAAATTTGGGACTGCATATTAAAAAATGTGACATTATTTAAGCCTAAACTCTGATTTGGACATACCTCTCTCATTTACTGTGTTTTTATTAGTAATTGGTATTATCTAGGCACTTGATTTCTGTGTAGCTTCCTGTGTTTGGCCGCAGTGTTGTTAACAGTGTTTCGGTAGACATCCCGGATATCCCGAACGAAGAGCTCCTTCCTTCCTTTTCCCATCACATCGTCCAGCATCAGCAGTTGACTTTTTGGCGGGAGCCATCATCGTACACAACTGTGTTGTTTTTGTTATTGGTGGTTCTGTTATTTCTCTTCCTCTATTATGTAATGATGCTAATTATAGATTCACGGTAGGTCCTGTTAGTTATTTCTTTGTGTTGCCGGTTTACAGAGATGCCATTATTTAGAATTAGCAAGAGTCTGTGTGTACAGTGGTAGTGTGGGTGATAAGAACATATAAAAGATTCGGATAAAATATGAAAAACATTTTACAGGCATCTAGGGGAGCTTGAGAATCTATAGAAAGAATTCTCTTCTCTCAGAACACTTTATTGTAAGGGTGGCTTTTACTCATAGCTTATTAGTGTTGGCGCTACCTTCAGAATATGCCTCACAGGTCAGCATTTGGGTCTGCTCTGGGTAGGAACCTTGACTCTGAGCTAGAGCCACAAAAGGCTGTTCCTGAGAACAGGAGTGAGGCAGCTCTTGGCTCTTCCAAACCTTGCAGTAGGACTTTCATGATCTGTTGGGTGGGACTTCTTAGGTTTAGAACTTAGATGAAGATAGAGCCTTCCTGGGTCGAGGAGGTAGCTCAGGGCCAGAATGCTTGCCTAGCATGTGCAAGGCCCTGGGTTTGACCATCAGTACTGTATTAAATAACCAAGGGAGAAATGATGGCTGTACTTCCAAAGCTCCAGCAGAAGCAAATGGGAACTCCCTGTGGAAGAGGATGTCCTCATCCACTTCAACAGCTTATTCTTTTCAAATAATTTTCAAAACTACCATGCCCTCAGCATAGGCAAAAATAGGGACAGGACACCAAGAGAGCTTGAGTAGCTGGGGTTACAGCAGAAAGTAGGGTGTGCTTCAGTAGAGAGGAGGTGGAAAACCTAGACACAGGCTACAAAACAACGAACTTGTGTTCAGAGAAGTAACGCCAAGAATGCAAGTCCAGTAAGGAATTGGGAACCAGAAAAAAAATTACCCAGAAGATCTGTAGACAAACCAGATAATCAAAAACCTAATATGCCATTTAAAATTTAGTCATTAGGTTTTATGTCAGATTAGACATAAATACAACTTGAAGACAGGTCGGGATAAACAATCTGCGGTGCTATTATAGGACAGTAGGAAGTAGGGAATCCATGAAGAGGGTCGATAACATGGTGCAGAGAATCAGAAACCAGAGAGCCACTTGAAATGCCCAAGTCTGTCCATGACCTACAGAGTAAATCAGGCTGAAATGCCTCGCTTTTTGTGTTGAAGTTTTCTGCTGTATCTTCTCTCCTTTCATCCAGCCATTCACTGCAAAGATGCATTAAGTATTTCATGTTTGCTAGCCCTGTGGTAGGTACTGGAAATGGATATAGAAGACAGTGTGCTCACAGGACACTCAAAGATTGCTCTGAAAGTTCAGTTTAACAGCTACAGCTGATCCTGGGACTCCGAGAGCTCTGAAAGCTCATGTCAAATAGGCAGGTAGTCAGGAGTCAGTGAGGTTGAACTGTCCATATTTGCAATTGCATTCAGGAATAACATTCACTGCTTTTCTAGCCTTCCTCAGAATAGACTAGCATTGGATGATATTCTGAATGTTGTATTCAACTTGGTCAAATACATAAGCTAAGGATGGAGATTAAAATTCACGTCTGCTCCCCCAATTGGGATTGCTTTGCCTTGAAAGGCCGCTGACATGAAGGACCCGCTTGCTATGGCCTGTGCTGACCTCCCTGTGCTCTCCTCAGTCCTTTAGCTAGGGTTTTCAGAGTGCTTAAATCCAACTCTAGCAACTCACTCAGTTAGTTCATGTTTCAGGATTTTCTTGCCAAAAAAAAAAAGCAAATTCTTTATGTACTCTCACAGCTCTTACTCTGTTTAAAAGTGTGAAATAAAATATATTCTAGATTCTCAAAAACTCAGGAGACTTGAATTTTACTAATTCATTGAGATTTATGGCAGTGATTTGAAAACCTTTGAAATTGCTGAACTCAATCAATTACATTAGTAGTTATTTTTTGTGCTTAATTAATTTCACATTTTCAGGATATGTCCTTGTCACTATTGATTCAGTGCATCATATTTTAAATTTAAGGTCATGTTAGCATTTTCTTTTTGTGCATGTATACTCTCCAAATTGGATGAACTCTTCCTTCAGACTACCGGGACCAGATGACTTTTGGTGTATGCGTGAGTCAGCAGATCACCCTTCGGTTGCTGGTGCTGCTAAGGTTTCTTCCTGTTCTTATATCAGTTTTAAACATTTTTGTTTTCTTAGTAAGTGATCCATTTTATTCTAGTTTGAAATTTTTACTGGCATGATATCACATTTATTATTTTCTTATAATATCAAAAACTGGGGTGCACAAGAGATAGCTGAGTGGATACAGTGTTTGGATTCTGCTCAAGTCTGGAGACCCAAGTTTGGATCCTCGGAACCCACATAAACCCAAGTGCAGAGGAGTCCCATGCAATCGGAGTTTTGAGAAGCAGAGATGGGAGTCTTAAGAGCTGTGTGGAGGGCTGTTCTAGCCAATCCGTGAACTCTGTGTTCAGAGAGAGAAGTGTCTTTAAAAATAGAGTAGAGAGCAATAGAAGCAGCACTTGTAATCAGCCTCTTGCCTCCACACATATGTGCCCACACGTGTGTATTCTCTCTCTCTCTCTCTCTCTCTCTCTCTCTCTCTCTCTCTCTCCCTCTCTCCCCCTCTCTCCCTCTCTCTTAAATAATCCAGAAAAATGAGTGTTGTCCCTTCTTTCTCTCTTCCTCCTTCCCTTTCATTCTTCCTTTCTTGTGTGTGTTTTTTTGATGTATACATGTGTCTAGTGGTGGCACACTCTCCTGGGTGCAAGTTGACCCAGGGATGTCCTCAATTCCTCCTCTTCTTACATACATTGGTCTATCTGTCTGTCTGATGACTGGCTGTTTGAGGTAAGGTCTCTCTCCCTGGACCTGGATCTCCTGTTTTGGCTAGCAAGCTCCTGGAATCTATCTTGTATGTCTCTGTGCCCTGTGTCCTCTCAGCCCTGGGGTTGCTGGTGTATACCCCCACACCTGGCTTTTTATGTGAGTCCTGGGACCAAATTCAGGTCTTTAAGTTTGTGTAGCACATACTTTACCTGCAGACTCATCTCCTAGCTCCCCCCCATTCCTGTTTCTTTTACTTAGTGAGATTCACCATGATCTCATTGTATTAGCCTTTTCTATGAAAAGATCTTATGGTTTTATTGATTGAATTTATATGTTGTTTTGTTTGTTTTCCTGAAATATAACATGAATAAAATGTGAGAATGAGAAGTGAAGATTTTGGTGGATTTATGGATGTTGTGTGCAGTCATGTAGTCAACATCTAAAACAAGATGAAGAGCTTTTCCAATCATAGGAAGTCCCTTTCACATCCATTCCCTCCCCCACTCCCAGAGGCAACTACTTTCTAAATATTTTTGTCATAGAGTAGTTTTGTCTTTGGTCAACATAACGTTTTTGACATTCACACGTGTTGTATGTATCAGTAACTTTTCAATTTTCTGGGTAGTGTTTCATTTTAAGAATACACTGGGGCTGGAGAGAGGGATCAGCTGTTAAAGGCTAGGCTCACAACCCCTCCCCCTCCAAAATAAGATTACACTGTAAACTGTTAATTGCTTTCCAGTTGATGGACAGCTACGCTGTTTACACCTTTAGGGGCTGTTGTGGGCATAGCTGCCACTACATAAATCATGTGCAAAACTTTTTGTGGGCGGATGCTTTTCTTTCTTTCTCTGAGTAAGTGTCTAGCAATAGAAGTGGTGTCTCAGTTGTGTCTAGAGCTTGGCATTTCTGAGATGATCAGTGGACACGAGCGTCTTTTTCTGTGGTTACACACCATTGGAATATCTGCTTCTGTGACGAGGCCTTACTCATTTTGAAAAACTGCTAAGTTGTAGACACTCTTTCATATTCTTCATGTGAATCTTTCCCCCACTTTGTGTTTTGGAAGAGAAAGTAGATGGTGGAGGAGAAGAGAGAAGGGAGGAGAAAGAGGAAGGAAAGATTCCGTGATACCTCTATCTCTGCCTTACCTATTTATTTTCTAATATTTTAAGAGTTCTGCCCATGTCCATGAGGGCTGTTGGTCTTTAATTATCTTCTTTTATAATATGTTTGAAGCAGTTTATTTCAAGTTTAAAACTCCAGCCTTTTTGCTTTATATTTTATACATTTCTTTATATTAATTTTCTGCTTTCCCAACATTTATTGTGATTTGCTAATTTTTCTAGCTGAATTTTTTATTATAAAAATTTATATATTTTTAATCTATAAATGCTTCTTTGAATATTACTTTGGTTACCTCATTTTAAATATAGCTGTGCATCACGAAACAGGTTATAGTCTGAGAAATGCACCATTAGTTACTGATATCATTGTTTGAATATCATAGGATGTTTGTACAGAAAGCTAAATGGTGCAGGTTACATTGTATATTTATGGTATTTCCTGTTGTTCTTAGAGGCATGGTGAATAATGCCGTTCAACTATAAATTAAATGAAATTTAATGAGAGAAAATGATGCACACATTAAGCTTTAAAAAATAAACCAGGAAGAATATATTCTAAAATAATGATAAAACGTATACCTCAGTAAATACATCTGCCAGAACAGTCACTTACTCTCCAACATCATGCCCTGTATGCAATCCCACACGCTGCCTCTGTCTCACCGGATGTGATGGGTTTGCTTGTACCAGCATCACCATGACAACTGAAGAAGGCATTGTACTGCAGCCTTCAGTTGGCCGGTGTCCAGAGGTCATAGTTCTCATCTCCAGTGTACTTTTACAGAGCTTTTGGTTATAGATGTTGGCTATAGTTTAATGACAAGTGTTACCACAGAAATACTGTATTCCTTGATAACTTGGCCAGCTTTTATGTGAATCTTAAACAAGCTAGAGTCATCTGAGAGGAGTATACCTTAATTGAGAAATGGTCTCCATAAGATTGGGCTGTAGGCAAACCTGTAGAACATTTTCTTAATTAGTGATTGATGGGGGAGGACCCAGCCCATTGTGGGTGGTGGTGCCCCTGGGCTGGAGGTCCTGAGCTGTATAAGAAAGCAGGCTGAGCTAGCCATGATAAACGGGCTAGCCAGCAGCACCCATCCATGGCCTCTGCATCAGCCTCTCTCCAGGTTTCTGTTCTTTTTGAGTTCCTGTCCTGACTTTCTTTGGTGATGAAGAATGATGTGAAAGTGTAAGCTAAATAAACCCTTTCCAAGTTACTTTTGGTCATGGTGCTTCACCACAGCAGTAAAAACTCCAAGACACTGGGTCTCGGGCTCCACTAATGTTTCTCTAGAGAGTCTGGGTCTCTTCTAGCTGTCTTCCTTCCATGAATTTGGATTATTATAGATATGGCCTTTGACCTTTAAGTAATAACTAGAGAAGACAAAATAGGATGATCAGGTGACATAAAAATTTTAGTCATGACAACTCTATGCTCAAGATTATTATTTCTTCTTCTTCTTCTTCTTCTTCTTCTTCTTCTTCTTCTTCTTCTTCTTCTTCTTCTTCTTCTCCTCCTCCTCCTCCTCCTCCTCCTCCTCCTCTTCCTCCTCCTTCTTTTTCTTCTTCTTTCTTCTCATTCTTATTGTCATTCTTTCCTTCTTCCCCTCCTTTCCTCCCTCCTTCCGTCCCTCTCTCCCTCTCTCCCTCTCTCCCTCTCTCCATCTGCCTGCCTGCCTTTTTTTCTTTCTTTCCTATTGACATTTTGAACTGGTAGTTCTTTGGAGAAAAAGAGCGTTGGCTGTCATGTGTGTTTGGTGTTTAGCAGCCTCTCTAGTTTTGATTCCCTAGATGTTCCTGATTCAACTAACAATGTCTATGGACAATATCGCATGTCCTAGAGCAAAAATAAGGCCAAAATTGTACCTGCTAGACAGCCATTTCTCTCGGTCATTTCTGTCATTCATTGTAGTAGGTATTAAGGCTTTTATTTATTTATTTTGTATTTTTGTGTGTATGGTGTTTGTGTTTTATATATGTGGGGGTGTGCTTTTCCATAAGGGCATAAATGGAGACCATAAGTTGATACTCTGTCTTTCTCACTGCTTTCCACAATATATATAAACAGTGTCTTCCTGACCCTGGAGCTTTCTGTTGTGCTGGATTGGCTAGCCAGCAAGCCCGAGATCTACCATTGTCTTGCGTCTTAGCATTGGGATTACAGAGGAGTGAGTGCTGCCATATCTGGTCTTTTTGTGTGTGCTGGGGATCTGTCTGGTTAGCTGGATCTGTCAGCTTGACACAGCCTAGAGTCATCTGAGAAGGGAGTCTCAGTTGAAGGATTGCCCAGGTCAGGTTGGTCTGTGGGCATGTCTGGGGAAGACTGTCTTGATGGTTAATTGATATAGGTAGTTCCAATGGTAGACACCATCATTCCATGGGCAGATAGGCCTGGGCTATAAAAGAAAGCCAGTCATACATGAACATTATTCCCATGGTTTCTGCTTCAAGGTCCTGTTTGAGTTCCTGGCCTGACTTCCCTTATTGATGGACTATATTATCTGTAAGCTGAAATAATCCCTTTCCTTTCCTAAGTTGCTTTTGGTTAGAATGTTTTATCCCAGTGACAGAGAGGAAAGCAGAACAGGATCCATGCTCAGGTTCGCATTTACCCACCGAGCCGTCTCTCTAGCCCCTGTAATGCTTTTTAAATGGCAAACCAGGAAGGATAGAGCCACGTCAGCAAATAGCACTTCTGCCTTTGGATGTGACAATTGAGAGCTGAACTGTGGACTTAGAAGTGTGGCTCAAATAACTGAATATTTTGACACAAACTTAAAATTTCCACCTCAGGGGCTGAGGCCAGAGGACCAGGCGTTTGAAGTCAGCCTGCACTACATAAGGAGACCTGTTCTCAAAACAAAACAAAAACAAACAAACAGAAAATAAATACCCTAGGAACCAACTCTGAAGACTGCAGGAGATGGGAACATCTCTATTCTGAGACTATGGCCCAGGTGTCTCCCGGGACATCTACGTTACCCGAGGAGAACTTCCCTAGTTTTAAAATTCAAGGTGAATACACATCTGTAATCTTGGCTAGGCAGGAAGCACATTACATGTTTATTGCTCGTGTGATAAGTATCTGGCACAAGCTTTACAAACTACCCTGGTGAAAATAGACTATCTCAACAAACAGCCTGCAGTCACTGTAGATTTTAGGATGAGTATATGTTTCTCTCTCTTACTAACTTTACTTAATTCGTAGAAATACAATGGGATTTCTTGGGCAATTTTGCTTTTTTCCCCACAATAAACATTACAAACAGTATTTGTTTGAAAGTTATTTTATGCATATACTTTTGAAAATTATGTTGTCTTTTCACTGCTGAGTACTAAGGGGAGTACTCTACCACCGTTGTCCCTAGCCTAATCTGAAATGTTACTTTTCTCTCCTGACTTTTTGGACATACTTTTCACCTTTCATCCCATTACCCTACCTTTGAAAAACAACAACAAAACCCCAAATGTTGAAAGTTATGTAATGACAAATAATATAAGAAGATAGGTTAATCTTAGTATGTTCTGCCTAATCACATAACCCCACCACTGTCTGAATATTTATGTGTTTGTGAGGAACTGGGCACTGGAGGTCAACCTGAATACCATTCTTGTGAAGATACCCTCTTTGTTTTGAGCCAGGGTCTCTCAGTGGCCAGTGAGCCCCAGGGACCCACTCCCTCCCCCCACCCCCAGTGCTAGAGTCACAAGCATGTGTCTCCATGCTGTTGTCACCGGCCCACAGGCTCTGAGGAGAACTCGAGGCCTCACTGTAGGACCAGCACATCATCAGCTGCACTTCCTTCCTCTACAGCCCTGGCACATGCACAGTGGTTCCTATTGTGTATTCACCCTCATTGCTCCCACACGTCACCGTTAGCAGAGTCTCCTACTTTGGGGCTTTTACGAATAAAGCTGGAATAAATATTCTTGTGTGTGTTTCCAGTAATTAGATATACTCGGTCCTTCCTGGGATGGCCGCTGGCTTTGGGTTTGTGTGTGTTACACTTTTCTAAGCGCTTTCCAAAGAGGACACATCCACAATCTCTAACTCTTAGAAGGAGGTTTGATTACCAATACTTTGTATGTCTGTCCCTCCGCAGTTCTGCCGAGTGTGTTTTGGTGTCTCACTGTGGTCTTTTTAATTTTAAAACTTTATGATTTTATGTGCATGAGCATTTTATTTCCATGTATGTCTGTGCACCTGTATATACGTGTCTGTGTAGGTCAGAAAGTGTATACCAGGTCCACTGGACCCACAGTGACAGACGGTCATGAAGCCTCGTGGGTGCTGGGAATCAAACCGGGTCCTCTGCAAGAGTAACAAGTGCCCTTAACCACTGCGCCACCTCTCCAGCCCGCACCGTGTTTTATAAATACAATTTTCTGTTGAATAATGCTTCTTGGCTTTTTGGCTATCCTTTTCTGTGAAGTGTGTGTCTGTTTCATTGGGGGCCATTTTTACTGCTGGCCTTTTCCTTCCCGATGTGCATGGATTCAGTGTGTACTTTTTCCCACGTACCGCAGACATCTTCTCAATCTCTGCATTGTCTCACTCTTCACATGACAAGATTTCTTCCAATTTACTTGAGTTTATTGAAGCTTTTGAACTATTTATGTCTGTTATTAAAGAAATCTTTCCTTAACTTGTATTTCTTTACAGAAGCTTACTCATTTCAGCCTTTATGTTTAGGACTATAGTCACTCCCAGATTATTTTTTTAGTGAGAGTAAATGAAGGGTCAAGGTTAATCACATATTCCATATGGATATCAGGTTGTTCCAACACTGTATTACAGCGACATGCTGGTTGTAAATCAAGTGTTCATACATGTGGTGGTCACCTTGATATTTGGCCACCATCTCCATGAGTATCTCCCTACACCTCTTTATGCTCCCCGTGGTCACAGCTCTCTAATTATGCTCCTCCTAGTTGTGTTTAAAAGCTGAGTGTTCATTTCTCCCTTTTGAGAAGACTTAAGTCATTGGAGTCCACCTCAGACCTCCTACATTCTGAGGTACCACAGTTTGGAAACAGTTTTCTCATTTTCATTTTTAGATATATGTCTTACTTAAGAAATGGCTCAGTGATCAATTTGTATAAATCCTGCATGTTGCCTTAATATATAAATATGGGAATTTGGTAGCCTTAATTTTTGGTAGCCAATCTTTAAAATAACTATTGTTGCTTTTAATTGACATATTCTGAAAGTAGTGTTGAATATATTGGCTGTCACTAAATTATTTGGACTGGTTTTATTTTAGGCCATACCACAGACACAGCAGGCACTCTAGCAACTACCAAGATAAGAAAATAATGGGAAGTGAGGCTTTTGGGATGGGAACATAAGAAGTTGCAGTTAATGGGCTTTAGGGAATTTCTTTTCACAAAAGGCTACAACCTTTACAGCTGTTCTTGGTGACTTTTGTAGTGTGGTTCTGCCTTTTTATAGACTAAACTCAGTGAATCCTGTCTACATGATTAGTATACTCTATTATTTGGCTCACTCTCGGCTGCTTCAAGGAATGGACTTAAACAATATCTTTGGACCTTTTTTATGTCTAAAAGCCAATGATGACCTGGACAGCCCAAGGTCAGAATGTGTCTCCCTGAGGTCTGAAGAGAGAAAGTCCTTTCAGATTCCACTATAAAACAGACTTCTGACATCACTTGGGGGCACTTACAGCATTTTTTGGTTGGGAAGTGGGTTTTTTTTTTCCGTATGAAAAAATATTTCTAAAATTAAAGAGACTTTCTGATTTTGCTATATACTAGAGTCTTTGTGGTAGTGATTTGTAAACAGATGTTCATTATAATTATTACTTTTATCAAATAGGTCTATCTCTTCTTTGTCTCATAAAGGAAGGCTTTAGGAAGAAAATGGGGTGAGGAGATGAATTGTATGTGATAGGAGTTGGCTTAAATGCTTAGAGGCTATTTAGCAAATGTTTCTATTCTACCTGGTATGAGTGAAGTCCTGAGTGAATGTATATTTTAACATGAGCAAAGCCCCTTGTGGACTTCAAGACAAACTGGTCCATGGTAAATTGGCAAAGCCATTATGTAGCATGAATCTTCAAAAGGTCTTATTAATAACAAACCCGGAGCCAGGTATTGGGGTGAACACTGAAAGATAAGAGAAACAGAACAAGCAATAGCTAGCCTTACCTTGCTAACTTCTCAACTGATCCTGTTTCCTCAGACTGGAAGCCCCTAAATCCTCATCCGAATGGATCTCAGCTGAACTGTGCTGCTAAAAGCCTAAAAGCTTAACCAGGCTCTAGTTCCTGATCCTCACACCTTAAATACCTTTCTGCTTCCTGCCATCACTTCCTGGGACTAAAGGCATGTGGCACCATGCCTGGCTGTTTCCAGTGTGGCTTAGCACTCACAGAGATCCAGATGGGTCTCTGCCTCTGGAATGCTAGGATTAAAGGTGTCTGTGCTACCATTTTCTGGCTTCTATATCTAGTAGCTGTTCTGTTCTCTGACCCCCCAGATAAGTTTATTGGGGTGCATGATATATCAACCACACCATTACCCATATGGCCAGGCTCAAGAGGAATGGCAGAGCTTCCCTGAGGACTTATGAATAATTGACCAGTGTGTGTAAAGAATAGTGTTCTCATTAGGGTTACTATTGCTGTTGTGAAACACTGTGACCAAAAGTGAAAGGGAAGGCTTGATTTCATTCACCGTTCTACATCACAGGTCATCATCAACAGCAGCGAGGACAGGAACTCAAGCAGGGCAGGAACCTAGAGGCAGGAGCTGATGCAGAGGCTATGGAGGGCTGCTGCTTACTGGCTTGCTCCCCACGGCTGCTCAGCCTGCTTTCTTATAGAACCCAGAGCCACCAGTCCAGGGGTGATACCTCCCACAGTGGGCAGGGCCCTCATGCTCAATCACTAATTAAGAAAATGCCATCCTAGAACCCTCATCCAGTGACTGAAGGAAGCAGATGCAGAGATCCATGGCTGGGTCCCAGGCAGAGCTCCAGGAGTCCAATTGATGAGAGAGGAGACGAGATTGGACAAAGTAGAGAGACAACTAGCCAAACTAGTGGAAGTACATGTATTGTAGACCAATGGCTGAGGAGCTCCCATGGTACTGGACTAGCCCCTCTGAATAAGTGAGACAGTTGTTTAGCTTGAACTGTTTAGGGGCCCCCAGGCAGTGGGATCGGGACCTGTCCCTGGTACATGAGCCAGCTTTTTGGAGCCTAGTGCCTGTGGTGCGAAACTTTGCACAGCTTTGGTACATAGAGGAGGAGGGGCTTGGACATGCCTCAACTGAGTGTGCCAGGCTCTGCTGACTCCTCATGGGAGACCTTGCCTTGGAGGAGGTGGGAATGGGGGGAGGGTGGGTAAGGGGAAGGCTGAGGGGTGGGAGGGAGGACACGGAATCTGTGGTTGGTATGTAAAATGAATAGGAAATCTCTTAATAAAAAACAGTTATTAAAAAAGAAAAAGAAAATGCCTTATAGGTTTACCTATAGCTGGATCTTTTGGAGTTGTTTTTTTGTTTGTTTGTTTGTTTTTCCCATGGAGACTCCCTCTCTCTGATGAATCTAGCTTGTGTCCAGTTGACATAAATCCAGCCAGCACAAATAGCATAGCGCCTGCAGCCTCCTTCCTGGATGTTTACAGCCTGAGACCCTTTGTGTACTGAGACTAGCCAGCCCCTCCCCTGTGCTGTAGCTAATAAAGGTGAGATTCCGGGCTGTGGTGTTGTCAGGTAGAGAGCCCCATCTGATGGCAACTTCATTGTGTGTATGTCTGTCCTTTCTTCATTCCCTCCTGCCCCTGGCCAGAGTTCTGGAACCCAAGCCCTGTGGGTTGCAGCCATAGGGAATTACTCAGGAGTGCTCTAGCTATCCTGGGTTTCTTGTGTTTCTGTGAAGAACTGTGTTGGAACTTTGTTGGGGATTGCAGTGAAACTATGGTTTGGTTTTGGTAGGACGGCTGTTTTCACAATACTATTTCTACTAATCCATGAGCATGGGGGATCTTTCCATCTTCTGATATCATCTTCAATTTATTTCTTAAGTGTTTCAAATTTTTTATTGTACCATTCTTTCACCTGCTTGGTTACAGTTATCCAAGATACTATTCTGGAGACTGTTGTGAAAGGTATTGTTTTCTGGATTTCTTTCTTGGTCTTTTTGTCATTTGTATATAGGAAGGCTATTGGGTTTTTTTTGTGTGTGTTAATTTTGTATCCAGCTACTTTGCTGAAAGTGTTTATCAGCTGCTGAAATTTCTTGGTGGAGTTTTTAGGGTTATTTATGCATACTACCATATCATCTGTAAATAATGGTCCTTTGACTTCTTCCTTTCCAATTTGTATCCACTTGATCTCCTTCAGTTGATTTATTACTCTAACTAGAAGTTTGTGTACTATATTGAATAGGTATGGAGAGTTGACACATCCTTGTCTTGTTCCTGATTTTACTGGAAATGTTTTGAGTTTCTGTCCACTTATGATAATGTTGTCTGTGAACTTGCTGTGAATTTATATTTACTAGGTTGTAACATGTAGTATATTTGTTTATATACTCTTGTTTATATTCTCTTCAGGACTTTTTATCATGAAGGGGTGTTGTATTTTGTCATTGGCCTTTTCTGCATCTAATGAGATGATTACGTGGTTTTTATCTTTCAGTCTGTTTATGTGGTGAATTACATTTATTGATTTACAAATGTTGAACCATCCCTGCTTCTCTGGGGTGATGCTAACTTGATCATGGTGGGTGATCTTTTTGATGTGTTCTTGAATTCAGCTTGCAAATATATATTGGTTTTTCAAGACAGAGTTCTCCTGTCCTTGAACTTGCTTTGTAGACCAGGCTGGCCTTGAACTCACAGAGATCCACCTGCTTCTGCCTCCCAAGGGCTTGGATTAAAGGCATACACCACCACTGCCCGGCTAAACTTTCAAGTATTTTATTGAGAAATTTTGTGTTTATGTTCATAAGGGATATTGGTCTATAATTTGCATTTTTTTGGTCTTTGTATGGTTTTGGTGTTGGCATAGTAGTAGCTTCATAAAAATAATTAGGAAATGTTCTTTCAGTTTCTATTTTGTGGAATAATTTGAGGAGTATTAACGTTAGTTTTTCTTTGAAGAACTGGTAGAATTCTGCACCAAATCCATCTTGACTTTTTTTGGGGGGAGGGGTAAGGAGTTTTTTAATTACCGTTTCTATTTCAGTAGAGATTCTGGGTGTGTTTAAATTGTTTATTTTTGTCTCAATTTAACTTCGGTAGATCATATATGTCAAGAAAGGAATCCATTCTTTTTCAGGGTTTCCAGTTTGACAAATAGATTTCCTTAAGATTCTCTGGATTTCCTTGGTGTCTGTTGTAGTATTCCCTCTGTTTCTAATTGTATTGATCTAGGTCTCTCCCATCTTTTAGCTAATCTGGCTAAGGGTTTGCCAATATTAATGACTTTTGTATAGTACAGAATTCTCAGTTGGTGGTGTAAGTATCTCCCCTGCCCCTCCATGCTAGGGATCAAACCAGGGCTTCCCGCATGTGTGGCAAGGGCCCTACCGCTGAGTACTACCTCAGCCCGCATCCACGCCTACCGCTGAGTACATCTTCAGCCCCCATCCACGCACCCTTTGCTCCTAGTATGTCTGAATGTCAGCTGTGGAGCTGTTTGTTTGTTCTGAAGCTGCTGATTTTTTCTCTCTGGCATGTTTTTCTTGAAGGCTTTTTGTTTGTTTGTGGTTTTTTTTTTGAGACAGGGTCTCTCTACATAGCCCTGGCTGTCCAGACTGGCCTCAAATTCACAGAGATCTGCTCACCTATGCCACCTGAGGCCTGCGATTAAAGGTATGCGCCACCATCGCCAAGCTGTGGGTTTTCATTTATGTGAGCCTGGGTATGAAATGCCTGGCTGAAGGCTTTGTCCTGTTTTCCTTTTATTCTGTTCACAGTCCCTGAGTTTCTTTGCTTTGGTATCAAGTATTAGTTTGGTAAGATTTTTCTGTTTTTCTCTATATCATTTCTTCTGTTTTTTTTTTTTCTCTCATTTTTCTTTCTGAGATTCCCATTCCTGTGGTTTTTGCCTTTGTAATCACCTCTCATGCTGTGTTTTTGTGCTAAAGTCTGCACACTTTGTGAGTTTTTATCTCTAGGAGCTCAAACAGATTCTTATAGTGAATATCTGAGTAAGAAAAGGGAAAAAGCCGCCCCTGGACCTGCTGGCAGGGGGAGGAAGCCATTTTAAAATACAGCAGAGCTGCTCTGTCCTCTCATAGTCGTACTGGTCCCCCAGGGCCTCCTGCTGGGGTTGGATAAGAGCCTAACACACCTGAGAGGAGAGAAACACATCACAGCCGCCTCTGGACTCTCCATCTGGGTGATGGGGGTGGTCTTGGGAAGGCTTCTCAGGTCATATTCCATACGGACTCATTACTTGACAGAGGCCTGCTTACCGGTCACAGAATGTTCATCCGCAGTTCACCAGTCCACCAAAGGCTTTTCTCCCAGCAATTCTTTCTACACAGCACTTGCCAGGCTATCCAGAGAAAACTACAGTCCACACTCAAGCAAGAGAGTCCGAAAATAGACAGCCAGGACCAGAACCGTTCATACAGTTAGGATGCTGAAAAGGCTTTGACTAACATGCTCAGGACTAAACAGAAGCATGTGGAGCACGTAGGTAGAAAGCAGAGAGGTGGATCTCCGAGAAACAACCAAACGAGATGCTCGCAAGCAAAATGCTGCGAGAGAGTGAGAGAATCGGGGCAGTGAGAAGGCTCGGCAGACAAAAAGCACTTGTGACAACCTACATCGATTCCTGAAACACACACACACACCACAAATAATAACTGAAGTGAAAAGAAGAAGTGAAGGTGGTCTCCAAACAGTTAAGAAACACATCTTTGAGCTTGAGGACATCTCAGTCGAAACAAATACAATTAAAAACAAAACCTTCACAAGGCCTTTTCGTGTCCCTTCCAGCATTCTTAGCCCGCTTCCCAGGGAGCTGCTGGGCTCCAAGTGCCAGTCCGGGGTCCTCACTGTTTATCAGGAGGTTGGGCATCTGTGCCAGCTCTTTCCGTTCGTGTGCACATTTTATTTGACTACCTCCTGTCCCAGCAGTGCCTGCCAGGATCTTACTGAGGTTGTATTGCCATGAGCATCTTCTCACTTTCTTTCTGCGTGCCTCACTTTCCCCTTTCAGCCTTCTTGCTCCCAGACGTAGTCAGCTGGCTCTCCACATGATCTCTGTGAAACTTCAGATCCTCTTTGACTTTCCAGAGCCTAAGAGGCCCTCCTCCGTACAGTGTGTCCTTGCTGAACTGGAGCTCGTCACCAACCTTTTGATGACTCTCTCACCCTTGTCCCCAGCTTCTAGCTTCCCATCCCTATGTCAGAATTGGTGCTGGTGCCTCCATTCCCATAGCCGGGGCTGCAGGAATTGTGAACTGTCCTGATAGGCATCATTAAATTGTGGGCAGTAAAATTTAGCTGGACCCTCAGTGCTTATATTTTGTGGCCCAACAATTTCCTCTATGAAGAGGGCATTCTTCTGTGTGTGTAGATATGAAATTTTTCTACAAAAAATTTTTCACAGAATTAGGAGAGGCTTTACTATTCTGTTTTTATGTGAAAACACATATAAAAGTAGAGATGCGGCATTCCCGAAGATACAGACTGTACCTTGTTTTGTAGTGGCAGTTAACAAACGGGAGAACCTGATGTGGTGCGGCTCCTTCACCGCTCAGCGCCTGTGTCAGCCTGTCCTAGCTCCTGGTCCTACACATCTGCCTTAACACAGTCTGCCTTTCAGTTCTTGCTTGCTTTCTGTTTTTACTGCAGATTTTTTTTTTTTTTTCCTGAGTCAGGGTTTCTCTGTGTAGCTTTGTGCCTTTCCTGGAACTCACCTTATAGCCCAGGCTGGCCTCAAACTCACAGAGATCTGCCTGGCTCTGCCTCCCAAGTGCAGATTTTTTTTATAAATAATCTTTTATTAAATTTTTTTCTTTCCTTTTACATACCAACCCCTGTTCTCCCTCTCTCTTCTTCTCCCACTCTCCCCCTCCCCACTTACTTCTGTCCCACCCCCATCACCTTCTCATAGAGGCTAAGGCCTCCTTTGTTAGTCAATACAGGCTGGCATACCATGTTGGGGACAGACCTAGCCCCTCCCCCCTGCATCAAGGCTGAGTAAGGCATTGCACCATAGGGGATAGAGTCTGAAAAGCCAGTTTGTTTACCCAAAATAAGTCCTGGTCCCATTGCCAGGGGACCCACAAATACATCAAGCCACGCAACTTTCATCCACATTCAGAGGGCCTAGTTTGTCCCATGCAGGCTCCCTAGCCGTCAGTCCAGAGTCCATGAGCTCCCACTAGCTTGGGTCAGCTATTTCTGTGCTTTTTTTCCCATCATGATTCTGCACCCCCACCCCCCACGCGCTCTTACAACCCTTTCTCCTTTTCAACTGAACTCCAGGATCTGGGCCAAGTGTTTGGCTGTGGGTCTCTGTGTTCACTTCCATCAATCACTGGATATAGGTTCTATGATGATAATTAGGGTAGATACCAATCTGAGTGCAGGGAAAGGGTAGTTCAAGCACCCTATCCACCATTACTCTGAGTCTTAGCTGGGCACAATCTTCTGAGTTCCTGGGGTTTTCCCTAGCTGCAGCTTTCTCCCCATCCTCTTAATGGTACACTCTGTCAAGTTATCTCTTTCATTGCTCTCCCTCCCCATCTCTCCCCCATGTCCTCACCTCCCCTCTTCTCTATTCCCCCCTCTAAAGTTTACCCAGGAGATTTTAACCCTTTCCCTTTCCCTTTCCCAGGGCAATCCATGTTTGTCCCTCTTAGTGTCCTCCTCTTTACCTAGCTTCTCTGGGCTTTAGATTGTAGCCTCGTTATCCTTTGCTTTGCATCTAACATTCACTTATAAGTGAGTATAAACCGTGTTTGTCTTTCTGGGTCTGGGTTAACTCACTCAGAATGATTTTTTTTTCTAGTTCTACCCATTTGCCTACAGATTTCATGCTGACATTGTTTTTCTCTGCAGAGTAGTACTCCATTGTGTATATGTACCACATTTTCTTTATCCATTCTTATGTTGAAGGGCATCTAGGTTGTTTCCAGGTCCTTGCTATTACAAATAATGCTGCTATGAACACAGTTGAGCATCTTTTAGGTATATGCCCAGGAGTGGTATTGCTGGGTCTTGAGGTAGATTGATTCCAAATTTTCTGAGATACCACCATGCTGATTTCCAGAGTTGCTGTACAAGATTGCACTGCCACCAGCAGTGGAGGAGTGTTCCCCTTGTTTCACATCCTCTCCAACATAAGCTGTCATCTGTGTTTTTGATCTTAGCCATTCTGACAGGTGTAAGATGGTATCTCAGAGTCATTTTGATTTGCATGTCTCTGATGACTAAGGATGTTGAACATTTTCTTAAATGTCTTTGGCCATTTGAGATTCTTCTGTTGAGAATTCTCTGTTTAGATCTGTAGCCCATTTTTTAATTTGATTATTTGGTATTTTGATGTCTAGTTTCTTGAGTTCTTTATATATTTTAGAGATCAGCCCTCTATCAGATGTCAGGTTAGTAAAGATCTTTTCCCATTCTGTAGGCTGCCTTTTTGTCTTATTGTTCTTTGCCTTACAGAAGCTTCTCAGTTTCAGGAACTCCCATTTATTAATTGTTGCTATCAGTGTCTGTGCTACTGGTGTTATATTTAGGAAGTGATCTCCTGTTCCAATGTGTTCAAGGCTACTTCCCACTTTCTCTTCTATGCGGTTTGGTGTAACTGGATTTATGTTGACGTCTTTGATCAATTTGGACTTGACATTTGTTCACAGTGACAGATATAGATCTATTTATAATCTTCTACATGTTGACATCCAGCTATGCCAGCACCATTTGTTGACGATGCTTTCTTTTTTTCCATTGTATAATTTTGGCTTTTTTGTTAAAAAATCAGGTGTTCGTAGGTTTGTGGATTAATGTCAAGGTCTTCAGTTCAATTCCATTGATCAATGTATCTGTTTTTATGCCAATACCAAGCTGTTTTTATTATTGTAGCTCTACAGTAGAGCTTGATGTCAGGGATGGTGATACCATTTTTACTATGTTGTCCTTCCTATCCACAAACATGGGAGATCTTTCCATTTTCTGATATCTCCTTCAATTTCTTTTTTGTTCTTGTCATGCAGGTCTTTCACTTGTTTGGTTAGAGTTATCCCAAAGTATTTTATGTTATTTGTAGCTACTTTAAAGGGTGAAGTTTCTCTAATTTCTTTCTCAGCCCATTTATTATTTGTATATAGGAAGGCTACTGATTTTCTTTCCTTTTCTTTTTTCTTTTTTTTTTTTTTTTTTGAGTTAACCTTGTATCCTGCCACATTACTGAAGTTGTTAATCAGCTGTAGGAGTTCCCTGGTAGAATTTTTGGGATCACTTATGTATATTATCATATCATCTGCAAATAGTGAAAGTTTAACTTCTTCCTTTCCAATTTGTATCCCTCTGATCTCTTTTGTTGTCTTGTGGCTCTAGCTAGAACTTCAAGTACTCTATTGAATATATATGGAGAGAGTGGACAGCCTTGTCTTGTTCCTGATTTTAGTGGAATTGCTTTGAGTTTCTCTCCATTTAGGTTGATGTTGGCTGTTGCCTTTATTATGTTTAAGTATGTTCCTTGTATTCCTGATCTCTCCAAGACCTTTATCATGAAGAGATATTGAACAGTTCTTGCTCTTTCAAAACTGTATTGTTTTCATAATTCTGTTTCTTCATAACTTCTCCAACATCTTGCCATGGTGGGTAATCTCCTTCCGTTACTTTGACTTCAGAAGAGGGAAACGTGTGAGACATAAAAGTAAAACAAGCCACCATCTCATGTTGAATTGGCTGCACTCTGCAGTGAAGGCACAGTGTGCAGGGTGCCTTCCCACGCTCAGGTCTAATTGGTGTATACTGTACTGACTTCCACATTGTCTTCATGCATACTATCAAGACACTGTCGCCTTAAAGGAGAAGTAAATAACTTGAGTCTATTTGAAAACTATTAGTTCTTATGAAGGTATGTTGAATTAAGCAAGATTATGGAATTAATGCCTTAGTAAAGTGAAACTGGAGAGTGACATTTTCACTGATTCTTTAGAGGTGGCCATGATTTACACTATTTGTGCATGTTTTATTTAACCCTTTAAACAGATAACTTCTGACTGTTCCTTGTGGGTTGTGGCTAGTTCCTTTGCTTCAGTTTTGAATTAACTGTTCAGTTTATGAATCTTCTTATATTTATTTTTTAATTTTTATTAGGTGTATACATGTGTATCTGAGTGTGGGTATGTGCACATGAGTACAAGTGCCCACAGACACCGTCAGATCCTCCAAAAATAGGGTTACAGCCAATTAGGTTGTGAGCTGCCCAACCTGGGTGCTGGGAACAGAACTTGGATCCTCTGGAAGAGCAGAATGTACTCTTAACTGCTGAGCCACCTCTTCAGCTCCCAATCCTAAATACTCCTGGTGAATGAATATCCTCCCTCACTTGGGTATGGCACTTGTGATGTGGTTGACAGTAAATAAGTTGTGACAAGACTTTTCCCAGGACCCATAGTCTCTGAAATTCAGTTTCTGTGTAGTTCAACTCATTCAGTGTGGTTGGGGCCATCCGACTTTCTAGAAACTACATTGTGTTGATTCTTCTAAACACAGAGAATGCTTTAGTGGAACTTTTTAAGAGGAGATAAAAGAAACTGATTGGAAAGATGAAAAGATGTGTCTGAGTCCTAACTGTCTCTTACCCAGGTTGGGGCAGTGAGGATGAGATGGATAGTGAAGAGCTTCCTGGTTGTCTATTCCGGAGTAGGCCTAGCCATTAACTAGAGCAATGGTGAGGAAGGAAATGTAGTGAGGGGGGGGGGCAGGGAGGGAGGAGGGGGAAGGGAAGGTGAGAGATAAAAGGAGAGAGGGAGAGAAGGAGATTGCTTTCTTAGCTGGGAAAGGTGGGGGTAGCCGGAAGTTTTCTTTCAGACTTATGTCACATAAATATTAAGAACCTGTTTTGTATTACAAAGAACATGAACAGCTCTGTCTTCTGTGTGTGCACATTCAGATTTTAAACAAGCAGTTTGGAATCTTGTGACTATGCATTTTTGAATAATTAATATTCACAGTACAATTTGTCATCTGTGAAGATGTTTGATGGGACCAGTTTGCATTTAAACATTCATGATGGTTCTGAGCAAGAGAAACACACAGAAGCAGAAAGCACTTAATTATGTTTCTGTAAAAATAAATGTCAAGAAGAGCATTTAAAAATAAAATGTGCACAGGCTACACAATATTCTGTGTTCCACAAAGGATAATAGAATTGCTTTATATGTGTTAACGCATGCATTATGTTGAGAGTATTTTTTTACAGTTCCCCCCTTGTAAATGACCTAGCCTCCTTTCTTTCAGCACTTTCTGTCTACCCTATCTGTCTGTGTAAATATTGAGATATTTGACCCGTGAATTTAGAATTATATTTGTGTTTCTATGTTTTCCCGCTGTTGTTTGTTGTCAAGTGGTGTGGCTAGTTCTTCTCCTTAAGAGTGTGTCAGCACCAGGCCGAACTCCAGGAGTCTAGTCCAAGAGAAGGAGGAGGGATTCTATGAGCAGGGGGGGGGGGGCGTTGTGTCAAGAAAATCTATGGAGACAACTGAACCAAGCTCCTGGGAACTCAGGAACTCTAGACTGACAGCTGTGGAGTCTACATGGGACCGAACTAGGCCCTCAGCATGTGAGACACAGTTGTGTAGCTTGGTCTGTTTTGAGGGGCCCCTGGCAGTGGGATCAGGACCTGTCCCTGGTGCATGAGCTGGATATTTAGAGCCCATTCCCTGTGGAGGGATGCCTTGCTCAGCCTTGTCGTAGTGGGGAGGGTCTTGGTCCTGCCTCAACTGAATGTACCAGGCTTTGTTGACTCTCTATGGGAGACTACCCTTTTGGGGGAGTGGATGGGGTCAGGGGGGTAGGTAGGGTGGGGGAGGGGGAATCAGGGGGAGCTGTGGTTGGTATATAAAATGAAAAAAGAGTCAGCAAAGTCCAATTAGCAGGGACAGGACTGATATTGAGGAGTATAATCAGAGCTATCATGAAAAAATCTGTCCTGTGACCTGCATAAATGTAATTAAAGGCCTCATGGAATCAATGAGATGTATTTACTATTATGCATAAAAGGTATATAAATGATTGATTACATAGTAATTTTATTTATCATTTTAATCTTAACAATTATTCAAATATTCCATAAATGTGTATTATCAAAATGGGGCAGTGGTCTAAACTTTTTATATGTAGGAATCATCTGTTGCATACTCTTTTTAAGTAGATATTTTTCTTGTCTCTTTGCATTTCATATGTGTATACAGTATACCTTGTTTGTATCTCTTTCCCAGTCCTCCTACCTCTCATGGGACCCTTCACTTGTCCCTCTTCTATCTCCATGTGCTCTTTTTTTTTTTTTTTCTTAAATATAACGCACTGATTAGTGCTGTTAGCATGCACAGAGGCATGGCGCCTTCCTCTGGGACCTGAGCAGGGCCACACCCCTGAGGAAGGCTGGTCTGCCCCAGCAGCTGCCAACTGTCTATGGCTCCTTAGCTGGGGGTGGGGCTTCCTGCGCCCCAGGGCTCCATCCCTGCTGGAGTTTTGACTGGCTTGATGCCCCGTGGGTCTTGCACTGCCGTCACGCTGTCATGCTGCTGTCTCACCTGTGATCCTTTCTGTGTGAGAACTTAGATGTCTTTAGGACTTTGGTCATTGGGAAAGCCATGTCAGTCATCATCTTCCTTATATGGAGGTTGAGCTCTCCTTGCCTTCTCCTCAAACATTCCATATTCTCTTTTTCCACTAAGATGATTGTCAACAGGATAATTGGAGTTTTGTTAGTTTTCCATTAAGAATGGAAAATTAGCCAGGCGTGGTGGAGCACACCTTTAATCGCAGAGGCAGGTGGATCTCTGTGAGTTCGAGACCAGCCTGGTTTGCAGAATGAGTTCCAGGACAGGCTCCAAAAGCTACACAGAGAAACCCTGTTTCAAAAACCAAAAACAAGAAAGCAAGAAAAAGAAAAAGAATGGAAAATTAGCTTCTAAAAGTGAATTGGTGTTTGCATCTTTCCCAGGATCAGTATGTTAGTATTGATTGATTAATTGATTATTGTTTTTGAGTTCCACTCCTCCTTTGCTCTGGTTTATGGCTGCTTGTGTGGCCATCAGTTTGCAGTGATCTCTTAGCTGATATGAGGGATTAAGCCAGGTTCAAAATATTTCTTTCTCTCCTTTCAAATGTTTTTACCTGGTACATCTTTTGTTTATATACTACAATAGGAGGAAATGTGGAAATTATGTCAAATGAAAGAGACATTAATCCTGTCTTATACTTTTATTTTAGTAAGAATCATGTATGTATGTGTGTATATGGGTATGTATGTATGTATATGGGTATGTATGTACATGGGTATGTATGTATGTATGTGAGTATATGGTTATATATGTTTGTATGTATATGGGTATGAATTTATATATGTATATGGGTATGAATGTATGTATGTATAGGGTATGAATGTATGTATATTGGTATGTATGTATGTGTGTATATGGGTATGTATGTATGTATATAGGTATGAATTTATGTATGTATGTATATGGGTAGCTATGTATGTATATTGGTATGTATATGGGTATGTATGTATGTATATGGGTATATATGTGTGTATATGGGTATGTATGTGTGTATATGGGTATGAATGTATGTATGTATATGGGTATGTATGTGTGTATATGGGTATGTATGTATGTATATGGGTATGAATTTATGTATGTATGTATATGGGTATCTATGTATGTATATTAGTATGTATATGGGTATGTATGTATGTATATGCTGAGACTAAAGGCATGAAGCAGCGCACTCTGCTCATCAAAAGTATATATTTTAAAACTGTAATGCACTATTTTATTTTTTACTTTCTGAACACAGGTCTTATTTGGTAGGCTTCTGTCATAGTTAGGGTTTCTGTTGCTATGACAGAACACCATGAACAAGAGCAAGTTGGGCAACAAAGGTTTTATTCAGGTTTTGCTTCCACAATAACTGTCCATCAGTGAAGGAAGTCAGGGCAGGAACTCAAGCAAGGCAGGAACCTGGAGGCAGGAGCTGATGCAGAGGCCGTGGCGGGTACTGCTTACTGGCTTGCTCATTATTGCTTGCTTAGTCTGCTTTCTTATAGAACCCAGGACCAGCAGCCCAGGGATGACACCACCCACAATGGGCTGAGCCCTCCCCTATCAATCATTAACTAATTGTTATTTAAGAAAATGCCTTACAGGCTTGCCTGCAGCCCAGTCTTATTAGAGACATTTTCTAAACAGAGGCCCCCTCCTCTCTGAAGATTCTAGCTTGTCAAGTTGACATAAAACTGTCCAGGACAGATACAGACAGACAGTAATGATGACTTGGTAAGTATTTATTTAATTTCATTCAGGTCAAAACAAGGTGATTTTGTTTCCTAAGCCTGTCTTCCCTGTGTGTCCTATACATCAGGGTGTTTAAGTCAAATATCTAGGTGTGTCTCTCCCTCTCCCTATCCAGTGCTGGGGATTCCCTATCTGGAGCCCCAGTATCTCAGGAGACAGCCTCCTAGTGCACGGCGTTCTCAGTCCTAAGACTCAGTCATAATTTCTCTTTCCCTGCTTGTACCTGTAGAACCCACTGACAAGTCTGCTGGGTCTTACTTTCCAAATGTGTCTGAAACATGTCTCCTTCGTCTTTCCTACTATTTTGATTTCTTATGTAGAATGCAGTGGTAGTACCTCCATAATGGTCACTCTCATTTTATAAATATTCCATCTGATCTTCAAACAGTAGTAGGAATGTCATTACACTATCCTGGATATGCACCCCATTGTGTTAATAACCAGACACATTCAGTAGACAAATAGAAAAAGAAAGCCAGAATCGAGTATTCTGCTTTTCTTATAACTAAATACTTATAATTCTTAAAAAAAAAAATACTTGGTTAAAAGAAAGTTTTTCTTTATGAAAGTATTTCAGCTAAGTAAAGAAGGAATAATATAATTTTAATATCGGCATTTTATAACCTTTAATGAAATGTTATAATTTAATTAGGCACTAAATGTCACTTGTAATGGCAGGGAGAGGTTGTTGCGGGAAGTTTCTTGGTTCCACCCAGACCCATAGTCCTGCAGCCACTTATAAAATAATCACTCAGAGGCTTATGTTAATTACAAACTCTATGGCCTGTGGCTTCAGCTTCTTGCTAACTAGCTCTTCCATCTTAAATTAACCCATCCCTATTAATCTATATGTTGCCTTGTGGCCGTAGCTTTACCAGTCTGCTGGCATCTTGTTGCTCCTTGGGTGGCAGCTGGCATCTCTCCTGACTCTGCCCTTCTCTCTGTATCTCTGCTTGGATTTCCCGCCTGACTGTAAGCTTTCTTGCCATAGGCCAAAACAGCTTTATTTATTATCCAATGGGAGCCACACATATTCACAGCATAAAAAAGACATCCCACAGCAAGAGGTTTTAATTTTTCTGTTTCCTGGACACCCCTCTTCTTTTCATCTTTCCGTAGTTGTTGAATGCATGCTGTTCTCTCTATCTAGAAACTTCTTTGCCCATATCTTTAGTGCGTATCTCCTTTTGACATTCAAGTTTCATTTACCCCTCAGAAGTTCTGGCTTTCATGGTCAGTGTTGTTGTGTATCGTCTTTCTCAGAATGCCTACTTGTTTTGATATTTTCTTTATATATTGATTATTGCTGTCTCCACCCACTGGAGTGTCAGCTCTGTGGGATGGTGCTGACTCTTTGCCTTGTCCACTGTTAAGTTCCAGGGACTTCATATGGTTGGCAGATAGGGCTGATACCCAGGAATCCAGTGAATCCAACCTTGTAAAGCTGTTGAATCTTAAGAGCATTATTCATATGTAGAATCAATAATATATACCACTGTTGCCTAGCAGAGGTATTTAAAATTCAGTTGGCATTCTCATTATTAATGTGTTTCAAAGGCTCATGTATGAAAAAATTAGCTCTGTTAGCAAAGCTTCAGAAAAATTTAGAAATGTCAGATTCTTTCATAGCATTTATATAAAAATATTTGTAGTTTGGATAATTAATGTCATATCTTGTCTAAGCTGTTTCTTATATGTAGATAAGCAGAGGTTAACATTTATGAGGTATGTTTATATATGATATGAAATTTGGCAAACAGTTCTTGGCTCGTGTGAATGTCAGTGAAATACATATAATTATACCTTCTATCAAGAGGGAACTAATACTTTATAAATAAATGCAGGGAAGAGATGAAATTGTAAAATTATGAGACCTCTTATTAAAAGAAAGCACCATAAAAATGTTACCCAGGTATACATCACTGAACCACAGCGATTAAAATGCCTTGTTTAGTGATTTCCTCATTGTGTGAACATCAGTTTGTCCATATACACACCCAGATGGGACAGGCCCATCCCTTGGTGGAGCCCCTTGATTCAGGAAAAGATATGAAAATGTGAGGTGTGAGGCTGCTGCTAGGGAGCCACATACTGTCCCCAGGCACCTCTGAAGTAAGAATCTGCTCTGCAAAAGATACAGAGTGAACTGTAATAAACACAGAGACTAGTAACAGTCATTCATTATTACTGTCAGTTCTGTACAGCACACAGCTGTGCTGTGCTGGATGTGGCTGGAGCCGTAGTAGGTGTCTTTAGACCAGCATCCCCACAATGTGCAAGCAGTGTGTTAAGCTAAGATGTCACTAGGCGACAGCAGTTTTTCAGTTTCATTATAGGCTGTTGAGCCATTATCCTATATGGGGGCCATACTTTTGGAGATTTATATGTGTGTGTGCATATGATATATACATGTATATAAATGTATGTGTATGTATATATGCATATGTGTATGTGTATATATGCACGTGTGTATGCATGTGCGTATGTATGCATGTGTGTGTGTGAGAGAGAGAGAGACAGACAGACAGACAGACAGACAGACAGACAGACTCAGCACCGGATGCATCCTGCCCTGTGTCTTCCTCCTCAGCACAGTGGATACTGCAGAGTCATGTTCATTTTGCTGGGGCCACAGTGGGTCCCCTTACCATCTGCATGCCTATGCCTGTCAAAGAAGCCTCTTGGATAATGGCTGTTCCACTGGAGAGGTGGGACAGTTTCCTTCTCTTTTTCATTGCTCCTCATGCCACACATCTGGAAACTTCCTCGGGTTTGGCCCTTTGCCAGGAGACATTAATCGTAGGCAGCTTGGCTTGTTTGTTGATTATAAATTACTTTTCTTGTTGCTGTGATCAAATACCCTGATAACAGCAACATAAAGGATCGTATTCTTATTTTGGCTCACAGTTCAAGGATGTCGTTCATGGGAAGTCATGGTAGCAGAAGCTCCTGGTCACAGTGAGTCCAGTCAGGAGGCTGGGAGTGATGAATGCTGCCTCTCATCTCCTTTTCACCTTTCAGTTAAGTGGTTAGCCTGGGTTTTCCCAACTCAATTAATCTAATCTAAATTACCCCCAAAGTTATGCCTAGACGCCTGTGATAACTGATCTAGACCCTGTCAAATTCACAACCAGTATCTACAACCACAAATCTATTTTTTTTGTCAACCTGTCTCCTAACATTCCTTTTAAGCTGTTTGCCCCATAGACTCAGAGCCATTTCATAGTGCAGAATGCATTCAGTTTAAGACTTCAAAAGTCCCCATAGTCTTTGGCAGTTCCAGCATTTAAAAGTGTAAGTATAGAGGCTGGAGAGATGGCTTAGAAATTAAGACCACATGTTGCTCTTATAGCAGATCTAAGTTCGGTTCCTTGCACCCACATCAGATGGCTCACATTCTCCTGTGACTCCAACTCAAGGGAATTTGATGTTTTATTCTGACCTCTTCAGCTGTTGCACTGATGTGCACACACACACACACACACACACACACACACACACACACACCTTAAAATATGCCTTTAAAAAGTACAGAGCTTCTTCAGAGACTCGGTCAGTGCCTTGACTGTGAGCCTTTGAACAATTAAACAACAACAACAACAACAACAAGCATTATATTTCCACTTTGTGTGGCACCGAATACACATTCCTGTTCTAAAAGGGAGGACTAGGGTATAGTGAAGAATCTTTAGACCAGTGCTTCTCAACTTTCTTAACACTGCGACCCTTTAGTACAATTCCTCATGTTGTGATGACCCCAGCCATACAGTTATTTTCGTTGCTACTTCGTAACTGTAATTTGCTACTGTTAGAAATCATAATATAAATATCTGTGTTTTTCCATGTTTTTAGGCGCTCTCTGTGAAGGGTCTTTCGACCCCCAGGTTGAGAACCACTGCATTAGACTATAGTAAAACTAGCAGGGGAAACTCCAAACCCTGCAAGATAGCTTTCCTGAGTGGTTGTTTTTTGGTTGAAACTGCTTGAACTTAGGTCCTGTTTTCTCCCTTCAAATATATTTGCATTTCAAAGTCAGAGCCCTTGGTGGGTGTCAGCTTGTCACCAGACACTCCTTATGACAGAGCAGGAAGCTTCTCCTTAATGGGACCAGTCTCTGTGAGAATGCAGTGTCTGTTCCTGAGCTCCTTCTCCTCACCAAACTGACTGCATGTTTTTAAAACATCTTTCTGCTCTACCTTCCCCCACTCTGACTGTAGAACTTGGTAGGAGCCATGAGAGGCAGCTACATCACAGTCTAAATTCCATCCTACCCTCCAATATCCCAGACAAACCAATTAGTCCCAACTCCTGCATTCAGCCTCAATCAAACTCTCAGGACACAAGTAGAATGCACCATGATTTTTGTTTTGCCAGAGTTCCACACAAATGCCCCCTAGACCAGGTTCTTATAGAGTCTCTGTCCCCTCTGAAATCTCAGGAGACAGAAGTGTACTGTTTATGTTTTTCTCAGAGTTCTTTTCTTCCAGGTTCCCATCAAGATGTAAAGCCCTGCATGCAGCATTCTTATCCACTCCATTGTCTGGACCGCTCCCGTGAGTTTTACATAAACTTCACAATGTACATTTAGGTGGCGAAGCATTAAGTTTCAAGAATCCCCTACTGCACTCTGTTGACGTTTGAAACTCATTGTTTGTGGCAGTATGACCCCAATGCCAAAGTTTAAAAAGGAAAACTACAGACCAGTGTCCTGATTCTTGTAAGATATATAGACAATTAATTTAGCACACATTAAAAGGATCCTTCACCACAACCAGGTTAATTTCAATCCAAGGATACAAAGATGGTTCAACATATGCAAATCACTCAATGTAATATAGCACCTGAACAGAATAAAGTTCAAAATCACATATTCATATTAACAGATAAAATTCAACATCACTTCATTATAAAAGTCCTTGAAGACTTAGACATAGAGGATTGTTTTTCTTATTTGTGTGTATTCTATTTCTCTTGCTTCTCTTTGCTTTGGCTAAAACTTCAAGTAGTGTATTGAATATGGGGATGAGAGTGGGCACACTTGTCTGTTTTGTTCCTGATGTAGAAGAAATGTTTTCTGTTCTTTACCCACTCCGTATGATATTGGCTATAGGCTTGTTGATTATAGCTTCCTTTGTGATAAGCCACATTTGTGTTTTCTTTTTTTTCCTTGTCATTGGTTTGCCTGAGGGTTTGTCAATCTTGATGATCACTTCAAAGGACCAACTCGTTGTTTCATTGGTCCTTAATTCATTTATTTCTGTTCTGATCTTCACTATTTCTTTATATTTGCTGATTTTTTTTTTTAAATTCAGTTTGTTGTTTTTGTTAGATCTCAAGATCTATCATTAGGTTATGTATCCTTTTCATAACATACTCATAGCTATAAAATTTCTTCCAATGAGTACTTTTCTTGTAGCCTACAGATTTGTATGTGATCCTAGGTGTTTCAGAATTCATTTCCTGACTTCACTGCTTGTTCAGAAATGCTTTTTTTTTTTTTTTTTTTTTTTTTTTTGGTTTTCCAAGACGGGGTTTCTCTGTGTAGCTTTGCGCCTTTCCTAGAACTCACTTGGTAGCCCAGGCTGGCCTCGAACTCACAGAAATCCACCTGCCTCTGCCTCCCGAGTGCTGTGATTAAAGGCATGCACCACCACCGCCCGGCTAGAAATGCATTCTTAATCTCCAACAGTTTGTACATTTTTTAAGTTTCCTTGCTGTTGATTTCTATTTTAAGTCCATTGTGTTATGATAAGATACAAGAAATTATTTTGATGCTTGTGTTTGTTTAGAACTTCTTTGATGGCTTAAGATGATCTATATGGGTAAAAGTTTTATAAACCAACAAAAAGAACACAAATTCTGCCACTGTTGGGTGTAATGTTATATAGACATCTTTGGAGTCCTAGTCCAGTCCAGTCCACTCTGACTCTTAGTTTTCTTGTTGTTGATTTGGTTGGGGTGGGGAAAGTTGATGTGCTTGTCAGAGAGATTAGCAGAAATAAGTTGTGTATGGCCCAACGTCTCCTTTTATGTACAGCAGTGTTTGTTTTATTAAATTGGATTCTCTCTCAATGCATGTGTGTTTATAATCGTGATATCTCCTTGATAAATTTTCTGAACACATGGCTTAGAATCTATCTATCAGCTATGAGCACGTTTGCTCCTTGCTTGCTCTGGGATTCCATTTTCCTTGAATATCATTTTCTTTTTTTAATACTTTAAAAAACTAAAAACAATTTTTTTTTTAAACTGGCTTACAAAATAGTCGGTTTCCATAGAGGTTTGTATATACATTTCGTTTTGGTTGATGCTTCCCTCTCAGCCCTCTGTCCCCTCTTTTAACTGCCCCACCAACATCCTCTACCCTTCACCCTTAGGATTTCCCCTTTCACTTTCTTCTAGCATCTTCTCCACAGCCCTCCTCTAGACCATACTCCCCCCATTCACATGGGCCTTTCTCTTCTTTCCTAACCATGGCCCATCTCTTCTCCCACATGGATATGTATATTTAACAATTAAAGGCTAGGATCTACATATCTGAGCCCAAGTTCCCATACTCAAAATTCTGTTGTCCAATTCCATCCAGTCTCGTACAGGTTTCATAATTTCACTTTCCTTTATGGGTGAATAAAATTCCATTGCATATGGAATGTATATAAGTATATGTACCACACTTTGATAGTCTGGTCATCTGTTGTTGAGCCTATAGGCTGATTCCATTTCTGTGCTGTGAAAAGAGCAGCATAAACATGGATGTACAAGGGTCTGTAGCAGGATATAAAGTCCTTGGCAGAAACCACTAGCTCTCTAGGCAAACTTAAGACCTGCTCTCCAAGAGGAAAATCATGCCTGCTGCTGGAAACCTACCCAACTACTTAGGGCTAATGAAGTCATGGATCTTGGAGAAGAACCTACAATTACTGCTTTATTAAACTAGCATCTACAATGTTTTTCCTTTATCTACAGATAAGTATAGTCCTCACCCTCATCAAGGAAACTTCTCTTTGTAACAGATGGAGACCATTACAGAAAACCATAACCAATCAGAATGCCGAGTTGTGGAGCCCAGGCTCAGTGGGTACATCTACAATACAACTCCCTAACCTAAGGCTTCAGGGATCACTGGGGTAGAAGGGATGGAAAGATTGTAAGAGCCGAAGGATTGGGAGTTGGCTGTGAGGCTATATGGCTCCTAGCAGTGCCAGAAGCTACTCCCACAAAGTCTCAGGAATGTGACTGCCACACATGAGCTGAACAAGGGCATCAACAGTTGATGGGGAAGACCACGAGGCCTCAACCCCACAGGAAGGACTACATGCAGATAAAAAAACATTGGGAGGGGAAATTAGTCTCCTTCGGGTCAGAAGACCCAGTTGGTTATCCAGTATCATACGACCAGCCCTGAAAACATACATATGAGTAACATTATACAGACTGAGCAGGTTGTATTTAAAAATATATGTATGTATGTGTCTATGTCCATATATGCATGTAACAACAATTAATGAAAAGAAGGCCGTGAACTTGAAAGAGAGAAAGGAAGAGTATATGGTGTGGTTTGGAGGGAGAATAGGAAAGAGAGAAATGATGTAATTATGTCTTTTTTTTTTTTTTTCTACAACTGTCTATTCGGATCATTGGCCTGTTTCTTGACAGGAGGTTTGGGGTTTTGGAGCATTTAAATTTTGTATTTCTTTGTATGTTCTTAATGTTTATGTCTTGTCTGAAGTATAGCTGGTGAAGATCCCTCCTTTTCTGTAGGGATCTTTCTGTTCATTCCATCTTTAGTTTATTTTACTGTGTAGAAAGTTTAATTTCATGTAATTCTATTTATCAATTTTAGGAATATTTTTTGTGGTACTGGAGTTCTATTCAGAAATTTGTTGCCTATACCTGTGTCCTGAAGTGTTTTATCTAACTTTTTTTTTTTTTTAACAGTTTTAATGTTTCTGGTTTTAAAGTAATGTCTTTTCATCCAGTTTGAATTGATTTGTGTACAGAGTAAGATACTTAGATCTAATTTCACTCTCTGTGTGAATATACTGTTTTATAAACAACATCTGTTGAAGGGCTGTCTTTTTTCAAGTGCAAGTTTTTAACACTTTTATCAAAAAGTTAAATGCCCATAGTTGTATGGGTTTATCTCCAGGTCTTCTGTTATGTTCTGTTGTTGTACATGTCCGATCTTGTGCCTGTACCATGCTGTTTTTATCATTATGGCTCTGTGCTATAGTCTGAGGTTTGACTATATTCACTATTTAGAATTGCTTTGGCTGTCATGGATTTTGTACTTCCATATTAATTTTAGAGAGTTTTTAGTTTTGTGAGGGATGTCATTCCAATCCTCATGGGAATTGTATTGATTCTGTAGGTTGCTTTTGGAAGCATAGCAGTTTTCTTAATATTAATTCTGCCAGTTCAGAAACATGGAAGATCTAAGGTCTTCTTCAGTTTATTTTTTCTTAGTGTTTCTTCTTAGGCCTTTCTTCTTTTTGATTAGGTTTATTCCTAGATTTCTTTCAAGTTAGAGGCTGCTGTGAATAAAATTGTCCTGGTTTCTTTATCAGCAAGTTAATTATTGGTATGTGACTTACATCCTGCTACTTCACTGAAAGTATTCATCAGATGCAGTGGGTTGTTTTGTTTATTTGTTTTGGTGGAATCCAGATAGTCTTTTAAGAATCCTAGTATCCTGAAATAGGGATGTTTTCTTATTCCTCTCCACTCTGAAACCTTTGATGTGTTTCTCTTGCTTGGTTGCTCTCCCTAAGACTTTGAGCACTATATTGAATAAGAGTGGGGAGATCAGTCACCCACCTCATGCCGTATCTTAGTGGAAATGATCTTCATTTTCCTCCGTCAGCATAATGGCTGTATGCTTATGTATAGTCTTCACTATGGTCCATTTCTTCCTTGTTCTTTCAGGACTCCTATTACCAAGTAATGTTCATTGTCAAATTCCTTTCTGTGCCCATTGAGACGATCATACCATGTCATGTCCATATCTGTTAATACGGTGTATTACATATTATATATGTTGAACTAACCTTACATTCCTGGGATTAAGATTAAATCAACTTGATATTGATGTTTGAACTTAGTTTGTATTTTGGCATCTGTGGCCATCAGGGAGATTGGTCTGTAGTTTTCTTTTGGGGGGTGCCTTTGTCATGGTAGGTCATGGGTATTTAGAAATTTAGCCATTTCTTGTAGATTTTTCTGGTCTGTTGACAAATAATTTTCAGAGTAGCCCCCAAATATCACATGCTTTGCTTGGAGTCTGTGACAACCCCCCCTTTCATCTAGTTCTTATTTACTCATTTGGATCCTGTCTTTCTTTTGGTTGGTTTGGCTAAAGGTCTATCTTGTTCATCTTTTGAAAGAGCTTTTGGTCTGGTGAGTTCTGTGTATTGTTCTCTCAGCCTTTATCTCATCAGCTTCTGTCCCGAGCATCACTCCTCCCCGGCTGCTGCGATGATGTTTGGCTTCCTGCTCTCCTACGACTTCTAGGTGTGCTGTAAAGTTATGCAGATGAGATATTTCTGAGGTTTGTTTTTTTTTTTTTTTTCAATTTCAAGTTTTGTGTATGAGTATTTCGCCTGTATGTATGTTTGTGTACTACATGAATTCTTGGTGTCTGCAGACTGGAAGATGGTGTTGGATCCCCTGGAACTGGAGTTATTGATAGCTGTGAGCCACCATGAGGGTTCTGTGAATTGAACTTGGGTCCTCTTGTAGTTGGAGATCTCTCCAGGTGCCACCAAATCCCCTGCGATCCTATAACCCACATATAAAATAATCACTCAGACGCTATATTACTTATAAACTGTGTGGCCATGGCAGGCTTCTTGTTATCTAGTTCTTCTATCTTAAAATAACCCATTTCTATTAATCTATACAGGTGGCTTACCTGTACCTTACATCTTCCTTGTCATGGCAGTAGCTGGCAGCGTCTCTCTACCCAGCCTTCCACTTCCCACAATTCTCCTCCTCCTTGTCTCGCCTACCTTATCCTTCCTGCCTGGCTACTGGCCAATCAACACTTTATTTTAACCAATCAGAGCAACACATTTGACATACAGAACATCCCACAGCATCCTCTGGAAAAGCAGCCAGTGCTCTTAACCCCAAATTATTGGTGAAATTATTAAGGCCATTCCACGTAGTTAAAAGGGAGGTTTATTTTGTGGGGTAACTTACAAATGAAGGGGTAGGTTGCAGGGTCTGGCAAAGGTATAGCACAGTCCGGCGGTGTTCTCTGGAGAACTCTGCTCGGTCTACCTCCAGCGTCCAGCGTCCCCGAACCCAGAGAGTGACCTCCTCCTGATCCTCGGTCTTCGGCCCCCTCCTCTGCCCCGCCTTGTGGGCGTGATCATTACTGAAGCCTCAATGGGGGTTGGAACTTCCAGGCCAATGCTGGGTTGGCTATCCACGACACCAAATCATCTGTCCAGAGCTTCTCCCCCCCCCCCCCGTCCCGTCCCTTGTCACCCCCCACCCCCCCCACCAAGTTTTTGTTGTGAACACTAGAACCATAGACATCACTGGAAGCATTGCCTTGATTGTGTTGCACACTTGCTGATAGGTTGTATGCTCATTTTCATGAGGATTCTGGAGATTTAAAGTTTACCTTCTTGATTTCTCCAGTCACTCATTATTTGTTCAAGTTTTATTGTCCACTCTCTCCAAATATTTATGGATTTTCAGAGGCGAGTCTTGTTACTGATTTCTAGTTTTCTTCCACTGTAGTCTGATAGAATACAGGAAATTATTTCTCATGTTTTTACTTATTAAGGCTTTCTTGGTGACTTGTAATATGGTCAGTGTTAGAACAGTCCCACTGCTAAGAACAGTGTGTCTCCTTGCCTGTCTGGTGGAATACTCTGTAGAGACCTGTTTAATCCTGTTGGTCCATGATATAATCTAGCTCTGAGGTTTCTTTCCTGGCTTTTTATTTGTAAGATCTATCCAGATGTGAGAGTGGGGTATTGAGGTATCTCATATTATGTGTCAGAACCTGTGCAGTATTTTGTTTTTAAAGCTGAAAATAGGTTATTTTCTCATGCAGTATATCTGATTTATAGTTCCCCTCTCTCTGCTCCTCCCAGTTCCTCACCTCTGGATCCACTCTCTCTGTGTCTCATTAAAAAGAACAGACTTCTAAGAGATAACAACCAAACATGAAAAAAATATAAGATGAAACGAAAACTTTCATACCGGTGTTTGGACAAGGCAACCCAGCAGGAGGAAAAGAGTCTCAAGAGCAGGCAGAGGAACTGGTGCAGACCCATGTACACCCAAGCTCACTGCTTCAGTCTCTGTGAGCTCATGTAAGCCCTGCTTAGTTGATGCAGAGGGCCTTGTTCTCCTGGTGCCCTCCATCCCCTCTGGCTCTTACACTCTTTCTGCCTCCTCCTCCTCTACAGAATTCCCTGAGCTCTGAGCCTATGAAGTCTTTTATGCCTTTTTGTGCTTATGTGGTTTTTTTTTAAATTTATTTTTAATAAAACTGGCAGTCCCAAGACTTGGTGCATTGATTACAGTAGTTATGTCCTCCCGATGAATAGTCCCTTTATCAATGTTTAGGCCTTTAGGTTGGTTCTGACTAGTTTTGCTTAGACATCTACTTTGTTGGGTAGGAGAACTGCTGTACCAGCTTGTAGGCAGCTTCCATTAGCTCAGTAGATTTCTTTCTACTTTGCCTCGTAGTATCTGGTTGTGCTTCTTAGCTATGCGTGTTTCATGCAGGCAGCAGATGGTTGGGTGTTGTTTTGTCTTTTTTTTCTTTCTTAAATCCACTCCAGTAGTCTGTCTCAAAACAAACAAACAAACATGTATATGTGTATGGGGGTATGTGTACATAAGTACATAAGGAGACCAGAAATTGACTTTGGATGTCGACCTTGTATATTGAGGAATGGTCTTGCAGAACCTGAAGCTTAAATGTTGAACTACTTTGGGTAGCCCACTCGCTCCTGGTCTCTTCTCACTGGCTCTTGAGGCCTGGGTGGCCATGCCTGTCTAGGATTTACAAAGATTCTGGCGTCTGAGCTCCAGTCTTACGCTTGTGTGGCGTATGGCGACTGCTTCACCTGCTTCACCTGCTTCACCTGCGGAGACATCTCTATCAGCTGGTGAGCTGAGGGCGTTGACACCGAAGGCTACCATCAGGAGGTTGGCTGTTTCCGGTGTTGTTGTCATTGCTCCGGCTGGTTGCTGATTATTAGTTCTTCCTGTCCTTGTGCTGGCTGCTGGCTGCTGGCTGGCATTGGTGGATATCACTGGTCCCTTCTCCACTCTGTGCCTGCTCCCTTCTCTGTTGCTTTCACTGGCTTTCGTCCCGTGTTGTCGGTGTGAAACTTTATTTTCTCCCTATGTGCCTTTTCAGGTTCCTTTAGTTTCTTTCCAGTGCTGGCTCAGCTGTCACGGATTGCCTGCCTTTGCCGTGAACTGTCCACATACTGAACTTGTTACCTTGCTGGTGATAGCAATCGTGGTTGACAACTATGTACTTTGAAGACTTGGAATGTATCACCCCCATCTTCCTCTTTTTTTAAATTTTTATTTATTTATTTATTTTTAGCTTTTAGGGTTGCTAATGACAGATCTGGTTTAAATTAGTTGGCTTTTTTCCCCTTATAACTTTTATTATTGTTTCTTTGCTTTGTAATTTAGATATCTTGGATACGTTGTAGAGAAATTACTATTTAGTAATGCTTTTTGTATTTGAATTCTTTTAAATGCTTTCTATATTTGGGTGTCCCTTTTTGTTTCCTCTAGCTTTGGGAAGTTCTCAGCCATAATTTCAATGAGAAGCCTAATTAATAAGCTATTAGAAGTTTATATCAACTCCTTCTGCAGGGTGTGTGTGTGTGTGTGTGTGTGTGTGTGTGTGTGTGTGTGTGTCTGTGTGTGTGTGTGTGTGTGTGTGTGTATAGAACCAGATAGGTGTAGCCAAATCAATTTTAATAATCAAAGTATAAATTTCCTTTTCCTCAAGGAGTTTTATTATGTTGTTCAGACAAAAGTGAAAATTCTGAACCTGTGACCTCTGGCTATGCAGTCTGGCAATGAAGTAATTTGTTGGCAGAGTTATAACAACTCCTGTCTGCCTTGCTCATCAGTACAGCTGGGGTGGGATGCAAGATTTCCAGTAGCAGCATTTTGCTTGGTTTTTATTTATGCAGTTCTAGAGCTCAGCTTTCACTATAGCACATTTAGGTCTCTGGTGATTTCTGTGATGCCTGCTATAGGAGTCATGAGAAAATACCACAGGGCTGCATGTACTCTACCTATTTCCCTCAATATTACAGAAAGTAAGCTCCCATTTAACAATGCTCAGCAGTCCACCTTTCTTCCTAGACCCTGGAGCAGGCAAGCTGATGGTCACAAATAAAAAGTGATCTCCCTTTGCCTGTATGTCATGGAGTTTTGTTTTAGAAGCCCCCCTCCCCCAGCCAAAGTAGTTCTTGAGGCTAATATTCTTTGGATCACGATATGACACTTTCTGGGGTTCTCGGAGACAGTAAAATATAAGGATCCTTGACTTGTAGAGTAGACATTCAGACAAGACCTGTGCTGGTTAGTTCTATAGCAACTTGACACAAGCTGAAGTCATCAGAGAGAAGGGAACCTTGATTAAAAAATAAGACCAAGCTATAGGGAAGCCTGCAGGGCATTTTCTTAATTAGTGACTGATCAGGAAGGGCCCAGCTCATGGTGGGTGGTGCCATCCCTTGGGTTTCATATGAAAGCAAGCTGAGTAAGCCATGAAGAACAAGCCAGTAAGCAGCAACCTCCATAGCCTCTGCGTCAGCTCCTGCCTCCAGGTTCCTGCCCTGTTTGAGTTCCTGTCCTGACTTCCTTGGTGATGTGATATGGGTATAAGCCAAATAAATCCTTTCCTCCCCTACTTGCTTTTGGTCATGGTGTTTCAACACAGCAACAAAAACCCCTACAAAGACAAGACCTTTCTCAACACAGCTCCCCGGCGCTGTTCCTCAAGTTATATGTTGGGAGAGAGATCTTCCCCAAGGCAGGATGCTGTTCAGATCCATGTCCCTGTCTGTTTGTGGTGCTGAGACTGGAACTCCTCCTCTTCCTCTAAATCTTGTACGGACTGCACTACCCAGTGCTCAGTGCTTGGGCATTATTTTTCTTGTCATTTATTCTCCCAGTCAAAGTTTTTGACTTTCTTCAAGTCTTTCATGACAGCTAAGCTTCAGCACCTTCTCACAATTGCCTGTCCTGAAGAGTCATACCAGGTGATCCATGGGGCTTCCTATCTGCCATCTTGGAATCTCTCTAGTTAATTTCTCCCTGCCATCTATGGCCATTACTGGTCAGACTCTGGCTGGCACTCTGTTGTTTGCACCCCTGGAGAAGCTGATAGGTCAAGAAAAATTGGGGTGCACATCTTACTGATCTTTGACAATTTTTGTTTGAAAAGGACTTGCATACCAGTATAGGTCTTACTACTTTTATTGCTAACAATTGGGATGGCTTTCATTAGGATTAGTCATGGTCTACTTTTGTTTGTGTTCCTATCCTCCATTCATGGGGGCAGGGACTTCAGAGGTGTTATACATTGCTGCATCCCCAGTGTCGAGAACAGTGCTTGGTACATGTAAGTGTTAGCCTCTGTTTTGATTTAGGGATAAACTCCATGTTAATTATCTTTCACACTCAGTTATTTATACACAACGGCTTTAGCGTACATACTAATGTGTGATCTATAATATTAGATGAATGTGAACTCACCGTATACCTGTTGAGGCAGGAGCAATGTCTAGATATGTTACCACACAAATTTATTTTGAGGAGCTCAGTGTAATGACAGTCTCCTTAATTGCAAATGGAGGAACAGCTGCTCCTCTAATGGGCTTTTAATGGGATGTGTGAAACTCATCCATTACCTTATTCCATCGTAATTTCATGATCTAGGTTTCTTGGCTTTCTTGGGGTAGTGCTGAAGTAATTCTGTAGTTCTGGAAGTTCTATAATGCTTAAGCCTGTGACTTGGGAATCAGGCTATTTTGTGTGTTCATCATCACCCTCCGCCCAGTCCTCAGGATTGTTTCCCTCTTTGTTTTTGACATCCCTATCCTAATTCTAATACCTGTAATCTTTAATCTTTCTCAGTGTCTTCTGTGCTTAAAGAAGTTACAGTTAAAGGGTGTGATGCTAGGGTGTACTCCATGGTGCTTAGGATAGTACATGCATTGGTTTCTGTACAGCTGTGTAGGGGCAAGTCCATTTTCCAGAGTCAAATATGGGTCCCCAAAATGAAGGACTTGGTCACTCGGGCAACAGGTGGGACTTCTTTCCTGCTCACCTTTGAGCCCCGATTTTTTGTTACTTGCATTTTAACCACATATTTCTATGTTCACTTTTACACTAGTGAATTGTTCCTTTGGTTTTCAAAAAAGAATGGACCTGTTTGAATCACCTAGGCTTTTGGGAAAGAGTTTTAGAGATTATTTGTTTGGGTAATTTTAGAATATGGCAATACCACAAATGCATGAATATTTTCATAGTATTCATCTGTAAGAACTGTGTTCATTACAAGAAAATTTTATTTGCATGATACACTAAGAACCACTTTTCATTGTGATACTGCTACTGAATTAATAGTGTCTTTGTTTTCAAAATTATAATCTTATTTCCCCTTTAAAACAAAACCACGTTTGTCCTTCTGAGTCTGGGTTACCTCACTCAGGATGATATTTTCTAGTTCCATCCATTTGCCTGCAAACCTCATGATGTCATTGTTTTTTTCTGCTGAGTAGTACTCCATTGTGTATATGTACCACATTTTCTTAATCCATTCTTCAGTTGAAGGGTATCTAGGTTGTTTGCAGGTTCTGGCAAACATGGTATGTACTCACTCATAAGTGGATACTAGATGTAAAGTAAAAAATAACCAGCTGCAACCCACAGCTCCAGGGAGGCTAGCTAACAAGGAGGACCCTAGGAGGGATGCATGGATCACCCAGAGAAGGAGAAATAGATGCAATCTACATGAGCAAACTGGGGATGAGGCGGGGTTAATGGAAGGCAAGAGATGGGGGATGAGAACATAGGGAAACAGGAGGTTCAAGCTATGACAGGGACAGAGTGGGAGAACAAGGAAAGAGATACCATGATAAATGAAGACACCATGGGAATAGGGAGAAACAGAGTGCTAGGGAAATTCCCAGGAATCCACAAGGATGACCCCACCATAGACTACTGGCAATAGTTGAGAGGGTTCCTGAGCTGGTCTACTCTGGTGATCGGATGGGTGAATACCCTAACTGTCATCAGAGCCTTCATCCATTGACCGATGGAAGCAGATGCAGAGATCCATGGCCGGGTTCCAGGCAGAGCTCCAGGAGTCCAATCAGTGAGAGAGAGAAGGGATTCTTTGAGCAAGGGACATCGAGACCATGATGAGAAAACATACAGAGATGGCTTGCCAAACTAGTGGAAACTCATGAACTATGGACCAATAGCTCTGGAGCCCCTATGGGACTGGACTAGGCCCTCTGAATAGGCGAGACAGTTGTTTAGTTTGAACTGTTTAGGTGGCCCCCAGGCAGTGGGTTCGGGATCAGTCCCTGGTGCATGAGCTGGCTTTTTGGAGCCCAGTGCCTGTGGTTGGATGCCTTGCACCTTTGTGCAGGGAGGAGGGGCTTGGACCTGCCTCAGCTGAATGTACCAGGCTCTGTTGACTCCCCATGGGAGACCTTGCCTTGGAGGAGGTGGGAATGGGGGGGGGCGCAGTTGTGGGGAAGGCTGGGGGGCAGGAGAAGGGAGGAGAGGGGCATCCGTGGTTGGTATGTAAAATGAATAGAAATTTTCTTAATTTTTTTAAAAAAGAAGAAACACAGAAAAGTAGAAAAAGGATGTTTTATTGTCTTGCTTTACAGGGTAACTCTTGGACAAATATTTGACTTCTGAATTTCAGCATCTTTATCTGTAAAAGGCCAAGTGCTGGGATGTTCATCTGGGGTACTTCTTGATCTAATGGTCTCTGTTTGTCCCACTATAAAATGAAGAAGCCAAAACATGCTGTTCAGATTGAAATGGCAGGTTGCTAATACAACTCTGATGTCTGAGTTTCTAATTAGCATGCTAGTGGATATCCACACACAATTCTCTCGTCTGTCATTGAACCTTACCTGAGTTCTTTCCTTGTTGAAATATATCATACATTTTTTTAAAATTATACTCCAGCTATAAGTAACTGTTTTAAATTTTCAGGTATATTTTTGCACACCACGGAATTCTCATTGTATTTCAGTAGACCCTTACATTTTTTAATTCTTATTGTATTTCAGAAGATTCTTATATTTTATCAAAGGGAAGTTCCCCCAGTAACTAAAGATAGATCTGTCATCAGAAGGTTTCTCTGGTCCCACCAAAGCCCCCGAAGTCCTGACTCGCCATAGGCAAAACAGCTTCTTTATTAACCAGTCATAGCAACACATGTTCACAGCGTACAGAAAGACATCCCACAGCACAGATCAGGAGACAGAAATGTATCTGAAGCAGGGGAATGGCTCATTCAGTGAAGTGCTTGCTCTGCAGACCTGAGTTTGGGCCCTAGAAGCCACCTTTTAGAAAAGATCTGAAGTGAATCTGAAGGAAACACATCTCAGTGTTCTTTACAGCTAACTAGCATTCCATAGCGTGTATGTGCACTTTTCCCGTATCTGTTTGTCTTTCGAAGCATAGTCAGGTTGTTTCCATTTCCTAGCTATTGTGAGTAGGGTGGCAGTGAACATGGCTGAGCAGGAGTGGGATAGCTGGGCCATGGTAGGTTTATTTTTAGCCTGGGGGGGGGGGGAGAGCGGTCTCCACGCTGGTCTAGTTGTATTCCTTCGAGACTCAGCAGAGCTCCTTGTTAGCTGTCTTGTACTTGGCCATTGTGACTGAGGCGGGATGAAATCTCAAAGCTGCTTGAATTTGCACTTTCCTAATTGCTAAGATGATGAACACTTTTTGAGTTACTTCTTAGCCATTCTTATTTCACTTTTGAGAACGCTGTTTGGATCCCTAGCTGATTTCTTAAACTGGGTTGTATGTTTCCTTGACTCTTTATGAGTTCTTTGTATATTTATCCTTTGTCAAGCGCATGGCTGGCAAAGACTCTCTTCCATTCTGTGGGTTTCTTCTCCCATGATTGTTTTCCTCGTTGTACAGGAGCCTTTTTTGTTTGTTTGTTTTTGTTTGTTTGTTTTTGTTTTTTTTGTTTGTTTGATGTTGTTTTTGTTTTTGAGGCCCCAGTTACTAATCATTGGCCTCAGTGGCTTAGCATTGGGTCTTGTCCAGAAAGTCCTTTTCTACACCAGTATCTGGTACGTCATGCCTGTGTTTTCTTCTAGCAATTTTAGTGTTTCGGGTTTCAGGTTGAGTCTTTGATGCACTTGGATCTAATTTTTGTACAAGGAGATAGATATGGGTCTAATTTCATTCTTCTGTTCTTGGACATACAGTTTTCCCAGCATCATTTGTTGAAGATGCTGCTTCCCCTCCCCTCAAGGTGTATTTTTTTTTTTTTATGTCAAATATACTCATGTTTGGCTCATCTGTTTCATTCTACTGGGCTATATGTCTATTTTTGTGCTGGTACCATATTATTTGTATTACTATAGCTCTATAATACATCTTGAAGTCTAAAATATCAATCCCTCCAGTATGATTCTTTTTTGTTCAGGATTGCTTTGGCTATACTGGATGTTTCTTGGTTCTGGGTGAAGTTCTCAATGAGTTTTCCTGTTTTTGTAATGAACTCTGTGGGTATTTTGATTGGGATTGTATTAAATCTGTCAATTGATTTTGGTAGGATGGTCATTTTCACAATATTAAGTCTACCAATCCATGAACATGGGTGTTTTCCACTTTCTAGTGTCTTTCTCAATCTCTCTTCAGAGATTTGAAGTTTGTTGTAGGGTCTTTCACCTCCTTGTTTGTCCATGATACTTCATTGTCTTTGCTGCCATTGCAAATGGGGGTATGCCTGTGATCTCTTTTCAGTCTGTTTGTTGTTGGTATATAAAAAGGTTACTGATGTTCACAAGTTGATTTTGAACCCTGCCACTGTGCTGAGATAGTTGATTATTTCTAGGAGTTTTGTGGTAGAGCTTTTGGGATCTCATATCATAAAATCTAAAAATAGGGGTAGTTGGCTTCTTCCTTTTTTGTTTATATCCCTTTCATTTCCCTCTTTTGCCTTATTGCTCTGGGGTAGTGTTTCCAGCATCGTATTAAAAAGGAGTAGGGATAGTAGGCAGGCCTGTCTCATTCCTGATTTTAATGGAATTGCTTTGAGTTTTTCTCTAGTTAACGATAGGACAGGCTGTGGATTTGTCATAAATAGCCTCTATTATGTTGATAAATGTTCCCTCTGGTCCTATTCTCTCTAAGACCTTTATCATGAAGGCATGTTGGATTTTGTCAAAGGCCTTTTCTGCATCTGTTTTTTAATCTTTAAGTTCATTTATTATTATTTATTGGCCCATGTATGTTGAACCAACCCTACATTTCTGAATAAACCCAACTTGATCATGATGGCTGATCTTCTTGATATTTTATTGAGGATGTTTGCATCTATCTTCATCAGGAATATCTGTGTGTAGGTTTTTTGTTTTGTTTTCTTTTGTTTTTGTGTCTTTTTACCTGGTTTGGGTAGTAGAGTGGTGCTGGCTTTGTAGGGGTTTGGGAATGTTCCTTCTGCTTCTTTATTTCTTTCTTAATGGTTTAAGAAGAATCTTCATAGAACTTTGAAAGTGATTTCTGCTTTTTTTGGGGGGGGGGCTGGACTTTTTTGTTGGAAGGCTTTTTTCATTTCAGTCTTCTTTGTTGTGGGTCTGTTTAAGTTGTTGCTCTCTTGGTTTAACTTGGTAGTTTAGATGAATCAAGAAATTGATCCATTTCTTTTAGCTTTCCCAATGTAATGGAGTACAGGCTTTTAAAGTATTTCTATGTTTCTTTGGTGTCCATTGTAATGTTTTTCTGCTCATTTATGATTTTGTTAATTTGGATCCTCTCTTTTGTTCTTGTGATTAATTGGGTCCAGGGTCTGTCAATCTTGTTTATCTTCTGAAAGAACCAGCTCTTAGATTCATTGATTCTTTGTATTATTTTATTTCTATCTGATTAATGTCTGCTTTGATTTTTATTATTTCTTGTTGTCAAATAGGTTTCAATTTGCTTTGTTCCTGTTTTTCCAAGTTTTTGGGTTGCTTCATTAAGTCACTTATTTGTGTTTTTTCTAAGCTTCTAATGTAGACACTTAGAGCTGTAAATTCCTTTTCATAATGGCTTTTTAATGTGTCCCAGAGGTTTTGTTGCATTGTTTCCATTTAGTTCTATGAATATGTTGATTTCTTTTTTGATTCCTTCTTTGACTGATCCATCATTCCATTCAATAATGAGTTGTTTAATCTTCATGAGTCTATGCACTTAAATACTCTTACTTGAGATTTATTGCTGTTGATTCGAAGTTTTATTGCATAATGGTCAAACAGAACACATGGGATTGTTTCAGTTTTTCTTATTTGTTAAGGTTTGCTCTGTGTTCCCCCTTTAGAGAGGCTTCCATGTGCATATACACACAGACAACAGAAGTTCACTCAGCAGGCTGTATTTATTCATATTATTGTATGCACATGCATACATATATGTGCATATAACAATAATAATAACAAGAAACTTCCAACTTGGGCTGGAAGGGGGCTTGAGAAGAGTTTGAGGAAGGGCGGGCAGGTGGGCGGGACTGGGGAGAAGAAAAGGAGGGGAGAAAGTGATATAATTCTATTTCAATCAAAATACATTCATAAAGTAAACAAATCCCATACATACTAAAAGATCAGCAGGGCACAGTGAGGACCAGGTTCTTCTATGACACTCTCTTCCATTCTTCTCTTTGCTCCAGCATTGGTGTTTAGGTGTATAAAAGTCACAGAAGAAGAATAAGAGCTTGCTTTTTTTTTGGCTGAGTATGTGCCTGTCGCATGTAGGTACAAAGAAGTGTCGCATGTACTGGATGGTTCTGTTTGGTCTGCAACCTTCAGGGTTGGACTTGGAGCCCCTCCCTGCTCTGCTCATGGGGAGCTGTGGGGGGGGGGGAATCTCCTCAGCAACTGAGGACTGCATCTGTTGTGCCAGCATTGCATGTGGCCATAAGTCATCAGCCTCTAGGTGACGTACACTAAGGTAATTTAGGATTGTGGTTCAGTATGAATTTAAATCTCATTTTGTAAAGTTCAGCTCAATTGTCCAATAAAATGTGATCATTCCAAAAATAAGTTTCTTAAATATGCTAAGTAGAGGGAGCCATTTTTTTCCTCATGTAGTGTACCTGCTTTCTTCTGCTTTGTAAAGTGATTATTTTGTTACTGTACTGTTTATCCACTTTCTCCATCCTCAGTTCTCCACAGGTATTTTGACTTTACACAGCAGATCGCTGTGGTTGAAAGTATCTGAATGCTCTCCTAGTCTGGAGTACTTACTGTCTTTTGCCGACTTGAGAGCAAAGTCCACTGTCTCTGATCACACAGCTAATTTGTCACAAGGTTGCTACAACATACATACACTGTTTCCCAAACTGAAGCTCTTCCTGGTGACTAGATGTCCAGATTCAGTTCTTATGTGCTAGTTCAAATGCTTCATATTTCCTAGATTTCTTCTTCAGTGTTCTGATTTTTTTTTAAAGAAAATTACAATTAATGTAGAATCAGAATTTAAAATCCACAAACCTCAATATAATAGGTCAAAATTAAAATATAACTTCATATGCAGCTAGAATTCTCATACTTGGTTTCTTATTTGATGATTTTGATCTTTTGCATTTAAACATGAAATCTACTGACCTAGTTTCAAAAATATGCTCAAAAGCTACAGATATTTCTGAGAAAACTATTTCAGTATTTCCATCTGTTCCTGTAGATTGTTTACTGTGATTTAAATGATCACCGCACATAATTTTCTTATCTGTGTATTTGGTAGAATGACACTGATTTCAAACAAGACCTGTTTGATGGCAGATTATTGAAAGCTGAAATGTTCTTCATTAGCACCACGCTGGGGATGTGTGCCTAAGATTCCCATGGTTACTAGGACCTTAACTTTCTAATATAAAAGACTCTCAAGGATTGTGTGTGAAATGAGTACTGTCCAAAAAACAAGCAGGAAGAAGAGAGGAGGAAGGGAGGGAGGGAGGGAGGGAGGGAGGGAGGGAGGGAGAAAGAAAGACAGAGAGAGACAGAGGGAATATCATAATAATGAACCTGAAAAGGGAAAATGTGAAAATAATTCTTGTCTTTTATATAAGTAATTGGCTTTCTGTGAATCTAAGTGGGTTCTATTTTATATGCCTATATATCACAAATCACATACTGAAAAACTTCTATGTTCTTGGGGTCATGAGTTTTTGCTACCAGTACTCTGCAGAGATTTGGAGGAGAGTAATGTGATACCCTAGGTCTTTCACTCAACAACAGTATGACCTTGACAAATGTTCCCGACTTTCAATCCTTTAGAATTCTTATATGTGAAACAGGGGTCATAACGCCCATTTTATATCAAGTCTGCATGTCCACAGAGTCCAGTGCTGACCGTACATCAGCTCTTAGTGACTGTTGGTGGAAGTATAACTGCTCACCTCATCCACTGTGCCCCTCCTGTCACCTCTGTCCCACTTTCTGCTTTCTCCTCTTCACCAGCCTGGTTCCACTTGATGGTCCCCGGGCTCCAAAGGAAGCCATTGTAAGGAGTGGGCAGGAGGCATCTTCACTGGGCAGCTCTTTGGATTGCTCTTGCACATAGTGCAGTGGGTGCTCTGGTCTCTTGGGGAGACAGTGTTCTTTGGGTGCTCTGATGCCTGAGAGAACCTGAACTTCAGCAATGACTGTAAATATTTATTTTTTCCAGACAAGGTTTCTCTGTGTAAGGCTGTAGATATTTTTGTTTTAAAGATTTATTTGTTTATTTATTATGTATACAGTGTTCTGCCTGCATGTATGACTGCGCACCAGAAGAGGGCACCAGATCTCATTACAGATGGTTGTGAGCCACCATGTGGTTGCTGGGAATTGAACTCAGGACCTCTGGAAGAACAGTCAGTGCTCTTAACCTCTGAGCCATCTCTCTAACCCCGCTGTAGATATTTTTAATGCAGACCCAGAAAGCACCTTCTATGGGAACTATAATCTTGTCCTAAATAACCCAAAAACTACTTTTTAAATTTTTCATCAAAGTATATAGTAATTTTATAACTTGACTAGAGTGCTACATATCTAAATATGTTTTACAAAGTGCTACATATTAGATTGGTAAAGTGAATTGTAACTCCTACGGAGAAAATGTTCTCAAGCTTTAGCTATTCAAATATCTATAAAGGATTAAAATTATTTTGGTAATTTAAAAAAATTAACTTTTACAATTTTTCATATAATATATTTTGCTCATATTCTTTTCCCTCCCCAACTCCTCCCTCCTCCTCACCCAACTTCATGTTCATTCTCCGTCTTAAAAACAAAAACAAAAATAACAAAAAAGCACACACATAAGCAAAAACCCAAGGCAAAAAACCAAAACCCACAACCCCAAACAACAACAACAACAACGACAAATAGAGTCCATCTTGTGCTGGTCAACTACGCCTGAGATAAAGCCTGCCCTGGAATGTGAGTGATACATACCCAGTGCCACTCTATTAGAGAAAACTGAAACCATAAGATTTGCAGGTAGTAGATGGAGCTAGTAACAATTATCCTGAGAGAGGTAACCCACATCCAGAAAGACAAACATTGTATATTTTTTTCTTACTTGGATGCTAGTTTTAAGCTTTAGATGTACGTGTTTCATTTAGAATACCTGCCCACAGAGGCTAGATAGCTAGTAAGGGACTGGGTGGGGTCTCTTCCAAGGAAGGAGAAACAGGGTAGAGTGTCGTCGAGGGGTAAAGAGCAAGTTAAAACAGGAAGGTTTGGTGGGCACGGAATGGGGAGGGCAGGGCACAGGAAGAATCCAGGAAAGGACAGCTAATACTAAAGCTGATAGCTTAAAATAAAAGGATCTTGATTTTTCAAGCAGGTTTATGATTGTTAGGCGTCTTTGGTCATAGTTCTCTACTTCATTAACATCTGCTTCTTAGTTATGAATATCTGTACATATAGTCAGTTAGATTAAATTATGCCTTTAGAGAACTTAGATATTCCTCTAAATCACAGAAAACCATGGCTTTTATGGACATGCTGTTATTTTTGTACTTGAAATTTCCTTGTTTTATCCATACTATGCATTTACATAGGTCTCTGCGGGATGTACTGCTTTAAATATTATTTCAGTAGTGGGCTGAGAGTGGGCAAGGGGAACCCATGACTCAGGCTTGGATAACAAGCGCCCTGTGAGTCGATGCTGTCTCCAAGCTGTCAGAGCCAGCTTGCTCTAGACCTCTGCTAGAGGACAACTTAGGTAACGGAAGCTGACATGAAGGAGGCTTTCTCCTCCTCAGGGTGTTATCTGCTCTATTAGGTTTATAGGCGGTCAAGAAAACCCCTCCCCCATTTCCTACAGCTATGGAAAGCAGTTTAAAAACAAATCAGAGAACTTATTATTTGGGGAAAATGGAAACATTTGTAAAAACCACACTCTGTTGTAACTTGAGCAATGTGTCTTTACAATTAGGTGCATTTAATAGATAGCTACAAGGATGGGTTTATTATGTCCACTGTGCCATTTATTTGTGCCATCATTGGAATTTATATTTAAGTAATTTCTCCTTTGTAACAATTTTCTTCTTGCAACCAAAATAAAATGTTGCATGATTTTATAAATAAGCCACTGGGATGGTACATTGTTCAGACATTAAAAAAAAAAAAGTTCTACTTTAGATTTCTTTTGTGTGTTAAAGTTTTCTTACATGGAGAAGATTTTTATTTTAGTTGTATAATATAATTAATTGTAAGTGACAACTTGACTCAATTGTTCGGTACCTGTTTATTTAACACTGGTCAGTTATGAGAGAAGAGTCTGGCTATGGAAAGGCATGCCTGCCAGTGATCTCTTCTGTTAAGGGGCAATCTCTGGAAATATGTCTATAGACATATAACTATGAGCACATTCAATCTCTTCTGAAGTTGGGGAGATAGTTTTATAAAAAATAACAACCCTAAAAGCCAAAAGAGCTGTTTTTATATCTTAGAAATCATGTAAATAAAAAAAAGAAAATCTATGACCTTGCTAATTCGTCTATAAAATTTAACTATGGGAGCTGATGTCAGGTTAAATGTATCTTCTCTACCACTTTTCTAGTCCATTTTCTGTTGCTAAAACAAAGTCCTGGAGGCGGAATAATTTATAAAGAGATGCTTTTTAACCTGTAGTTTGGGAGGCTGAGATTTCAAGATCAGCTGGTTCTATCTATTTGACTTCTGGTGGGGGCCCCCTTGTACATCACAATATGGTGGATAGCATCATGGTAGGAACCCAGGCAAGAGTATCAACTCATGTGAGGCAAGAAGCTAGATAAATAGATCCAGGGCCTAGGCTTGCTCTTTCACAACAACTCTCTGTAAGACCTACCCCATTCTATCAGACCAGCATTAATATCCTTTATTGGTAGTTATGTCTATGACCTATTATCTGCCACTAAGTTATATTGGTTGTGTGACTTTTGTGGTGGCAGCGTGAGGTGGGAGCATGAAGAGTTGTTCACTCACCACAGAGGGCACCAATGACATATCAAAAAAAAAAAAGCTGCTTTTTCCACCTTAATTGAGTTTGGTGAGCCAGTAAGTTTATTGAGCATACTTACAGGAGTATGAGTGAGAAGTTACAGCAGCATGGATGATCACAGAAAAGCCTGCTCCAACATAGATGATTATTCTCACAAGTTGAATCCCTGGAATTTCCTACACAACTTGCAGACAACTTAGCTGGTCAGAGTCTCTTTCTGGCAGTTGCTATCATGTGAGTCTTGTAAGTTTCAGCAACTTCCTAAGAGTTGTGATTTTTACTTCCATTTATTTTTTATTGTTTTTCTGAGTCTTTATGAGTTTCCCTTCTCTCTTGGATGTACTTTGTCAGGGGGAACAACTACACAACAGTGTCTCTTAAAAGCTGTACTACTTCTTAACATTGTCACACTGAGGACTGAGCTTTTAGTATGTGAACTCTTGGGGGATAACAGTAAGGATGGAGAAAGTGCGATGGATGAGAAGAAAAAAAAGTCAGTTTCTTCCAGGGACGCTTTCTGTTGAGAATCAGATCAAACCCCTTGCTGGGCAGCTGTTGGCAGTTGATGGCTTCCAGAGCACAGAGAGCCAGTTTCTTTATAAACATGATCCCCGAGAGATAGACCACACTCCAGTGGATGGCCCCACACTCGCGAGTTGGGGGCGACACTGATTGGAATCAGTGGACTATTACAAAAAAGAGGACACGAAGTTGGGAGGGAGAGTTTAGGGGTAAATCTTGGAGGAGTTAGGTGGAGGAGGTCAAATATGATAAAAGTACTTTGTGTGAATGTATGAAATTGTCCAAAATAGTGAAAAATTATACTTTTTTAAATGAACCACAGTAGTAAAATCAGATCAGAATAGCAACCATTTAGACATCTTTCCACAAGATGCTGGCAGCATGAACACACGTAGGGCCCGGTTGTAGATGTAGACTACTAGAAAGGGCCCATGGACAAATGACCAGCAGTTCTACTCGTGCCTTCTCAGCTGGCTCAAGAAGTTTGTCTCCTTCGGTCCCAGTAGAGCAGCTTCTTTCATGAACACTCGACGGGCCACACCCAAAGCCAGCACATCCATGCTGATTGAGGAGTTCAGCCCGTTCCAGGCAGCAAGCTCTTATACAGAATGTCAGTATGCATCACAGAGGTCCTGAGCCAGCTTGCTCCTCAGATAGTTGGAATTCAATTTAGGAGTAATTTGAAATGAACTACTGTAACAGTGACATATTTTTAGTTCCTTGGAACCTTGGTTCTCTGAAATAAGAAATTGGAAGTAGCATAATCAATATGCTTAAATGGCAGGGAACAACAATGATCAATTGTTGGCACTAGGCACCTGGTATTCTCTGAAATGAAGAGACTTGCCCCATCTGCCAGTATTAGCAGCCTCAGATGAGGACAGAAAAAGAGAAAATGTCCTTTATCTTCCTGGGCAGAGTTTCATAGATGGCAGCTGTCTTAGTTAGGGTTTTTATTGCTGTGAAGAGACACCATAACCACAGCAACTTTTATAAAGGAAAACCTTTAATTAGGTAGCTTAAGTTCAGAGGTTCAGTCCATTATCCTGGTGGGACATGGCAGCGTGCAGGCAGACATGGTGCCGGAGAAGGAGCTGAGAGTTCTACGTCTTTGATCTCAGGCAACAAGAAGTGAACTGAGTGTCATACTGAGCTTGAGCAAAGGAGACCTCAAAGCCCACCCCCACAGTGACACACTTCCTCCACAAGGCCACACCTACCCCAACAAAGCCACACCTCCTAACAGTGCCATTCCCAATGAGCTTATGGGGGACAATTACATTCAAACCACCACAGCAGCTAAGGGTAGCTTGAGGGTAACTTTTCTAAGCTATTGAAAATCAATCTGTATTCATTATTTTCTTAAACTATATCATTCTACCACTATCTGTTTATGAAATCACAAGGGAACCAAAAGCAAATCATTACTGTATAAAGTGTCAGCTACTGATAAATGTTTTGAATAAAATTGGTGTCAGGGAAGGCAAGAGACGGATGGCTATGGGGATGGGTGCTACTTTAGGAGGACTAACCTGCCTTCCCAGCCAGCCTTCAGTAGTGTGCCATGCTGCTCATTTCTAGGACTTCCAGCTGGAGAGCTTTTCTTCAGCTATCTGTCATGGCAGGTCCTGAACAGGGTCCTGACCAGGGTCCTGACCACCTCTTGAGTAGGCCCTTCCTCCAGCCTCCCTTCTCCCTCCTCTGCGAGTCTTCTTTACCACATGAACGGTGGATGAAAGAGTCAGTGAAATCCATTGATAAACTCTTCTGCCATCCTACCTGTAACACTTGGTATCCGCAGTTCAGACTAAAGAGATTTCTAAGAAACCTCTTCCTATCTGACTAAATTTCTAAATCAGGGACCAAATAATTTTGTATAATGAGGGATGCTTCTAGTTTTTTTCCTAACACACATTGCTTCTGGATTGGCCCATCTCTATGTTTCTTTCACTAAAATGTTAGTTTCATGATGACTGAGACCATGTTCTCTAGTCTTCTTCCTGACACACACTGCTTCCTGATTGGCCCATCTCCATGTTTCTCCCTAACACACACTGCTTCCTGATTGGCTCATCTCTAGTTTTCTTTCTAACACACACTGCTTCCTGATTGGCCTGTCTGTATGTTTCGTTCTATAAAATGTTAGTTCCATGATGACTGAGACTTTGTTCTATTCATTGCTTTATCTCAATCACCTAGAACAATGCCGAATACCTAACAGATTCTAAAAACTGTGTTGAAAAGATGTGTTACCACATGCTGTATGAATGAACATGTTTAACTAACTAAATCATTTGTGCTTTAAAAAACGGTGTAGACCATCACACTGCACTTTTTGTGAGATAATGTAGAATTATTTACATAGTTTCCAGATAGCTTAGAAAGTCTCAATGCTTTGCATTTCTTTATTCTTGAAGGGCAGCAAGCAGCTTCTGTGCTATCCATTTCTTGCTAAGGTGTTTAATTCAGTTTACAGTTTCACAAGAGATGGAGCATGAGAGAAGTAGGGTGACTGTCCTTGCTCACTTCAGTTTCTGAAAGTCAGTAGGCTCTTTCGCTTCACAGTTTACCACCTTCTTTAAGTAGAACTGGAAATATTATATCTATTTGATGACTACCTGTTAATATCTAATGTTGCAAATTCTACAAGCATTTAATTATCAGTTATTAACTAGGTGCCCAGTATGAGCACTTTAACTCTCACTGGAGAAGGACAAAAGCGATTTGGTGACATACACAGTGGGCACACTGTCTAGTCTAGTGGACTTGGGCAGTTTTCCCCAAGGAAGTGAATTTTGATCTGAGGTGGAGTCAGTGAAAAAGACCAGGCAGTTTGGGGAGCAGAAGCTCGGGCTTTATTCTAAGAGCAATAGAAGCAATTAAGGACTAGCCCAGTAGCTGTGTGTATGTGTTGCTAGGGACACACTGGATTGACCTTGAGGAGACAGAGAGTGGTCCAGAGACTTTAGTAAGAACACATGGGTATGGCCTTGTTTCTTGACAGCAGAAGGAAGAGGTGGATGTGTTAGAGTTTTAACAGACAGAGTAAGTAACTGGTTGTTGGTAACGAGGGAAAGAGAAGCATTAATTATGAGGTCAACTTCCTAGTTTAGGTGACTAAGAGGATCCCAGGCCTTTCACAGACTAGAGAGGCCGAGGGAAGAACTGGCTGAGGAGAAAGGAGTGCAGGATGCTTCTCTATCTAAGTGAACTTGAGTATTACAGACTCGGTTATATGGTGAATTCTTTAAAACTCAGTGCTTATAAAGAAAGAATCAAATGGGACTGGGAAATTAGTCATGTTAACATTAAATAATTTTCCTGTTATTAAGTTTTTGTTTTCATTATTAGTGTGTTTATTTTTATGAAAGAAAATTACCAAAAAATGTATTCACATAAGAAATGCTGTACTAAAACAAACAAATAAATATGAAGCTAAACCTCTATGGTCAAAAAGCTAAGACCTTCCTAGACAAAATGTAAGTTTATCCAGTGAAAAGAAATGATTTATCCTGACTAGAAGACCGTAGTGAAAGAGGCTGTTAATGTGTATGTATAGGGTCCTGTTACTTGGAATTTTAAGCTTACCCTTCAAAGCAGGTCCAGTAGGTAGTGTCTACCATCTACTCACCCATGTGTCCTTAACCCACAGCACAGCATTGGTACCTAGAGGGGACCCAGGGGGTAGCCATTGTTTTAGGTGTATTGTTTATATGTTAAATTTGTTTACATCAACATTCACAGAAATTGTTATTTAATGATGTTATTTGTATCATTTTAGGTGGATTGGGGTCAACTGGACTATTTGGTTGTTGACATGCCACCAGGAACAGGAGATGTACAGTTATCAGTTTCACAGAATATTCCTATTTCAGGTAAATCCTAAAAGTTTGATTTTTTTCTTTCTTTGATGTATTGCTGTTACTATACATAAAACTAAACCATATTGTAGACAAACTTTCTGTCTTAAAATTATTTATAAATTGGTCATTACAGATCAGAATTATGTATTGAACTTTTGATGATAAATATGTGTATTTATAAAAACAAAAGGTACTTTTAAAGGTAATAATATAAATCTGTATTCTAGAAAAATTTTAGTACATAAATATATTTAGGTAGCTCATGGCTATTCAGCCATGCTGACTGTTGTCCAACTCTTAACAGCAAAGTGCTAACAGACACCCAGAAAATATTAGTTAATGAAACTGAGTAGGAGTAAATCGTAGGAAAATTGGCTTTTTGGCAAATATAGTTTTGGGAAATTTTTATACTCTGCTATCTATTTCCTATGTTTTAAAGTCAAGAGAATAAATATAATAGATTATTTGGTCAAATGTACAAGCCATAGCAGTGGGTACCTTGTCAGACTCGGAATGTAAAAATTGGTAGTTACTCTCTATTTTGAATCTGTGTCTAAAACTTTCTCTGGAACAGTTGCAAATGTCTGCACATATTGGGCTTCTAGGAAGACAGTGGAAATTTAAAATATCCTTGCAAATGCATTTTTACTGGTTATTTCAGCTTTGCCATTGACATTTGATTATCAAAAGGCTTAAATCTATATTTTTTGGCAAGCTATAAATGTTTTTGTTACTTGTAGGAGAGCCTCATTAATATGGGTATTAAACATTTTAATGTATTTGTTGTCTTAATTGAGTATTCTGGTAAGGTAGGCTATAAAGGATGAAACTGGTATAAGGAGCAAATAAATAGTTTATCCTTTAGGTAATGGCTCTACGATGTAGCGTGCCTTTCCCTTTTCAAAGGAGAGGAGTTAACTGACTTCTTCAAGGTCCCACATTTACAAGGTGTTGTAGCTCAAGTTCTCATCAGTTCTGGTTGAGTTTAAAGCTTGTGGTTGGAACCTCTGCATCAAGGTCCCTGGTAACATCTGAGTCATAGTTTGCCGAGTTCAGCCTCAGCTGGTCCAACTCGTGTAAGCTGAAGTGAAGCTAATGTCAGTGATTCTGTGATAATTTACATTAAAGTGACTGTGTCAGACCTGTGCACCCAATAAGTGACTGTCTAGCCAGCAGTCTGCACTGGGGTGTATGGTGAGGAATCATGTTTTCAACCCCAAGAGACTACTCTGCACCTCCTTAGCTCCCCCATTCCAGGAAAGCCTGAAGGTAGTTGAGAAGCAGCACCATTGGTTTTCAGTAGAGTTCCAGGTGACTCTTGGAAGGAGTCACCCTTCTGCCTTTGTGCTGACCTATGCTAGCTAGTCTTGATCTCTGTGACCATCACAGCCCGCTGGAGTCATAGCAGTTGGAGTGATTGCACATGTGCTATGCTTGCCAGTATTGACACGGATAGTGGAAAGCCTCTGTTTTCTCTAGTGAGCATACGTGGATCTTCTCATGCAAGAGAGAGATGCAGCTAGTAGAACTTGTACTTTGCATATGTGGGTTCAGTCCTCAAAGCAGGGAGTAGGGTATCAAACAATTAAAAAGCCCTGCCAAAATGATGCCCAAGAGAGTTTGGGGGTACATGTGATCATTTCTCTATGGGTTTGTTAAAATGTGTGTTCAAAACTTGGTTCTTGAGGTCTGGTTTATTTGGACCAGTGTTATTTCATAGCGAGCTTGTCTAAGAGGACACCAGAAGTGGGTTGGCCCCAGGATTAGTTTCTGGCTTGGCTGCACCAGGGCTGGCATCAGTTTGTATTATCTGGACCAGCCTGTCTCAGTCATGTCTGTCCTTCAGTTTATCAGTTGTCCTTCAGAATTATCTGTTCTCTATAAACCTGCTTTCCTTTCCCTCTTTATCATTGATGTTAAAACTCTTTTAGGATAGTCTGTTCTCCTTTTTCTTCTGTTCTGTATTCCTCTAAGTCCCCAAACCCTATAGACCGTGTCATCCTGTGATTGGGCTTTCTGTAAATCCCTTCACATAAGGCAAGATCCCACCCAACTCCTGGTACCAACTGCCCACGTCCTTACAGCCCTCATTTTCTTCCCTTGACTCGCTGTGTGTCACTACACACATTTAGTCTCATTCCAATGTCTTTCCATTGCAGTCAGTTGCATGCCCAAGTCCTGCATAACCTTTCAAAGCCATGTATTCTAATGCCCAGGCCCTGCCTTGTCCCCAACTCTCCCCAGATAGGATCCACTTATCCCTCTTTGAAGTTCACATAGCGTTTTATTTGGACCACTCCTCAGCTATGCTGCACAGGTCTCCTCCCTGGATTTCATTCACTTTTGCATTTCCCATAGAACCAAATTCATTGTCTTCCTGCAAATGGACATCAGTGAATGGATGTTCTATCACTGTATGTATTAACTTTCCAGCTAGGCTATAAGCTGCTTGAATGCAGCCTTCTTTTCCTGTTCATCCTTGTGTCTGTTAGCTTATTGGGCAGTGGCATGTGCAGTTCCCATTGACAGTGCTAGGCTGACCAGTTAGCACTGTCCATGTGAAAAGATCACTGTCCTCTTATCTTTCCTGCCATTCTACTCATTCCTGGGATTCCCTGCCCCCCCCCACCCTGCTGTTTTCACACAAGTGCTTTTTCTATGTATAAGTTAAACAAAACATTTCTTTAAAGCTAGAGAGAAAAGTCCTTTCAGCCTAGGTTTTTATTTTGCTGTAGATGACATCCTGTGGACAGTTGATACTGTCTACTGCCCCCTTTTTTGTTACACTGGGATGGGGGAGGGTATGTCCTTTGGTTACTCACAGGCTCCATATTAAGTGGCTGTGAGAATCACTAGCATTGTTCCATTCTCAGGAAAGAAGTTCCCCTTCTGCCATGATGCTAATTTCTGTTTGTACCATTCCCTAAGGAGCCCACCCATCCCACAGTTTATAAGGCTCAAGTGAGATATATAAAAGCTCTTATCTACATGCATAGTACCTTTTTGAAACTGCTTAAGTGCTTTAAAACAGGTATTTGCTGAGGGGGATGCCGTCTGATCAAATGTTCCCCACAAAGACTCCTGTGTTAAAGGCTTGGTCCCAGCCAGTGGCTTTGTTGAGAGATGGCTGGGTCATGAGGGTGCTGGTGTCATCAGGGGCTTAGATAACCCACCTTGCCCTTCATCTCTCTCTGCTTCCTGGCCACTCTGAGACACGAAGTTTTGTTCCTCTCTCCCCGCCATGTTGCTGTGCCTCACAGTGGTGCAGAACTAGCCAGATCAAGTGACCACGGACATAAACCTTTGACCATGAACTAAAATAAATCCTTTTAGTTATTTTTCTCAGCAAGTTTGCCACTGTGGCAGAAAGTCGACTGACAGGGCGTTACTGAAATGTTGTGAACTAGAGTCTATATCAAGTTCACATTGCTCCCAGCCATGTTGGCAACAAAATAAATGTTTTATACTTGGAAAGAGGCATTATTTTGGGAATTCATAGCAGACCTGTACAAGCAAAAAGATCCTTTTTCTAACTGCTAATTAGCAACTCTTTGTGTGTATTCCATTTTGTTCTGTGAGTAGATGATGAGCTCAGTGTAAGAAGAAATTTCAAAAGAAAAATTATTCTCTTATTTGTGTTAATGTGTTATACAGCAGCAGGGAGGGCTGGTTGACAGCACAGCAGTGAGGAACCGTGTAAGTCTGAGCTTATGTGGAGTCTAAATCATTACGCACTGTGAGTGCAGACCAGAGGTGCCTAGATGTAAATTGCAGGAAAGACGAGAGGCAGGGTAAAGGATGGGGAGTGAGATCATGGCTTTAGAGTTGCTCTCGTCTTACTGAACATGCCAAGAGATGGCGTTAGTGCCAACTCCTCTGTGTTTCTTACCTTGTTATAGATGACGCCGCTTATTGGCCTTTGTTTGGTGGATTATTTTGTAAAGTATGTGTTGCTTTATCTTGGGTTGGCTTGACTCCAGAGTTGAATTCTCTTTTGTTTCCCAAATGCATGCTGATGTTCTCTAGGAGTTATTGATCATGTGTTATTTTCCATAATGGAAGAGAACTAATTTTTCTCTGAGAGGCATTATAATGTTCTTAAAGATTTTGAAAACATACACTGTTTCAAACTGTTCCAGTTTTCAAATTCTCATAGATTTTTTCTTTTACTCTTGGCATCAATGAAGTCTTCTGGGTGACCATCTGAAGACTGTCCTAACTTTATTTTAACTCTTAGAATTAAGCGAAGAGTTCACGCTTCACAGTAAGTATGTGGAACGTTTTCTTTTTCTGAAGAGTCTTAGTAACTCAAAGTGCTGTATTAGCAGACAGTACATCTTAATTTAATTGAGAGTCTAGGAACAGCAACGTGGGCAGCAGCGTTAGTGACTCTAGAAGATGGTGCTGCGCCCAGGAACTCATGGCAGGGGCTCTTCCTGCTCCTCCACATGAGAAGACTAGGCAGTGAACAGTGTTCCATCCTGTAGTCTTGGAACCTTTGAAGGAGGTGCTTAATGGAGGCTTTAGCCACTCCCACTGCAGGGTAGGACGGAAGTCTGTGAGGTAATACCACACCATCTCTCCTCCCACAGTCTCATCTCCTCCTGGTCCCTGCTACTGACAGACACCCTTTGTGAGCCAGGAGCAAGGAAGCTCAGGGGAGACAGTCCACAGAGGTCAGTTCCCCAGGCCACTGACCATGACAGTAATGGATGGAGAAGGGCTCTGGGCAGACCGATGGGGGAGGAGTTGGCAAGGCACTCCGACTCACTGGCGCGTCTCTTGTTCTTTTCCCTGCGTGTTAGTGGCCAGACACAGGTGAAATACTAAGCAGCGGATGGAATTTATGGCCATCAAAAGCTTACAAGCTAACAGGGACACCAGTAGTTCAGTCAAATTAGTAAAAAGCCTGTATTTACAAGACAAAATTGTACTGTCATCAATCTCGTGTCCAGAATATTTATTCGTAGATAAAACTGAATCAAGTTTATTTTGTATGGTGAGGAATAACAGACATAAGTTTATTTTGATTGGATAGAGTTAGGGGGAAATCACTTAATGTGATAGTGAATGAATGTATAGTCAGGTCGACACTCATCTTCACCTTTTTAAGTAAAGATTAATAGAGAAATAAAATATTGGGACACCATTCAAATAATAGAAGGGACAAAGACCAAGTGGCCGAGGGCGAGACGTTGCTCATTCTTTGTTCACAGGAAAGAAAAGAGCCAAGCAGCCTAGTGTGGGTCCTGGTTTGATTCCTTATCTCCTGGGCCAGAGAAGCTGTTATGTGGGGCTAGTCGGCTAGTTCGGATTCTGAGTATCTGTGGGCTTCTGAGAGGCTGTGTGCTGTGGTATGGTAATGAGGTGATGTCCTTTCTTCCTGTCTAGGACCTTCCTATCTGGGCCCCACAGATAGAAGCCAGGAGCCTCTTGTGTCTCATTCATTCCAGTGAGATGGGGTAGGAAATGTAAATGAAGCCACTTTAATATTTCAGTCACTGTGTAAACTGAAAGGCATGTGCTGCTTACAAAGGTGCCCATCCTGCACCCAGATGACCAAACTACTGACTCTTAAACCTTCCTGAGAACAAGCTATGCTGCTCACCTGCTCCGTTCCCTCTCCATCAGCAGGCTCCTTGGCCTGATCAGTTTTTCCTTCTGTGGTCACACTTCGCTAATTGAACAGTCATTTATGAAATGGAGGTCTGTTGGGATTGGCAGAGCTGGAAATGATTGGTGCTGTGTTAAATAAATAAAGGGATGCCTATAGACCATTATTTGAAGTAGTTCCTTGATTTCCTAGTGTTTACTCTTTAAGGCAAAAAGAAGAACAGTGATTTCACTTATGTAAATCACATGAAAATCTCTTATTAAAAATTATAAGTCTTTAAAAATAATCTAATGCTGATCTTTTGGAAAATGACTATAAAGTCAAAGAAAACATCTTCCCCAGTTTTTATTTTGGTGCTGTGTTTGCTCTATAATTACATAACTTGTACTGACTTCCCACTGTAAAGCCAGCAATATGTAGAAGACTTGAGTCATAGCTTTTCCAGTTGTCAGAGACATTAAATCTTCATTTATTTTTAAAAGATTGATTTGTACTTTTATTCATGCATCTGTGTAAGCATAGCTGCCTGCCAGGAGGAAGTGTTGGACCCCTGAGCTGTTGCAGGTAGCTGTGAGCTGCCTGACATGCTTCTCGGAAGAGCGGTATGTGCCGATAGCTGCCGAGCCACGCTCCAGCCCTTAAATCATTATTTATGTTTTTATTTTAGACTCCTTTGGGTGTGCTGACCCTCCATGCAAACTTTGGAATTTCATTAGTGGATGCTGTGTTCATGATTTTTCTCATTGCCTGACAGAAATAACTTAAGGAGAGGAAGGAGGGACATGTTGAGCCCAACACAGTCAAGGACAGTGCGGTGGCTGCGGCACAAGATGCTTTTGTCACATCAGCCACAGGGAGCGATGAATGCTGGTCCTTAGTTCACTTTCTTCTCCTTTTCCTTCTCCTTATTCCATCTTGGACTGTGGCCCATGGGATTGTACACCCACAAGCAGAACTGGTTTTCCTTTCTCAGTTAAACCTCTCTGGGAAGGTGATTCCGAACGAATCTAGTCAACATGACTGTAAAGACTGGCTCTCACAGACGCTCGGCAAGAATTGCACAATATAGACAGCTATTGCTTTAGTCACTGAATTATGAAAACTATTTCCAGAATAAATTTCTTCTGTAGTTGGACGAAAATGTAAGCAATTGTTGAAGTCTAGAACCAGCTCTAGGATTTTATCTTTTAGGGCATTTCTGGCATTTCATTATTTACTTTTTATTCCTAGGGATTGCTAGACCTTTGCATTGAGCTTTGTCCCCAGCCTGAACTTCAAATTTCCAAAGTTAAATGTAATGCCAATGTTAACAGCAATGTTTCCTATCTAAATTTAAGAAGAAATAAAGTTAATTAGGGCTGAATTTTACTTAGCTGAACATCCATTTTACAAATAAAAGTTATAGTTTGTCAGTGACAAATTTGATGCAGTAGCCTAATAGTGAGTGCCTTTCTACACTGTTACATGGAGGAGCCCATGTGAAAGCATCTGCAGATGGTTCTAACTAGTCAGCTTTCAGAGTCACTGCCAACCAGCTGTCACGTGTCTAAATTCCTTGAGTACCTCCCAGCTACTCATCTTGTCTGGGCTTGTTCTAGAAACTTTTATAATAGTCCATTCTATTTTATTGTTGAGGAATTTTTGAGAATTTCCTTCATGGCTTGTTTGACAGTTAAAATCCCTTTGGCTTAGTGTTCAGAAGTAGCTTAATGTCCAGTGTATGGTCAGATCCACATCAAAATCTACATGTAAGCCCATTAAACTGACAAAGAGCAAGCCCGCAATCTAAATTTTCACCTGGCTGTAGATGTTCCAGGCTTGATGAGGATCTGAAAGGTGTTCCTAACATATTGAGCAGTATGTCGTTAGGAACCAGAGTTTCCTCTGTAAAGTCCTAGTTCTTGTTCTTCTCTCTTCTGAGACATACCTGGTTAGCAACAGTTAGTCAACATACCTGGTTAGCAACAGTTAGTCAACATACCTGGTTAGCAACAGTTAGTCAACATACCTGGTTAGCAACAGTTAGTCAACATACCTGGTTAGTTAACATACCTGGTTAGTAACAGTCAACATACCTGGTTAGTAACAGTTAACATAGCTGATTAGCAACAGTTAGTCAGCATACCTGGTTAGTTAACAGTCAACATACCTGGCTAGTTAACATACATGGTTAGTAACAGTTAGTTAAGAAGGAGCAGTCCCTCTTAGCTGGAGTTTCTTTTTGAAGAAAGAATAAAAATTAGTATGTCAGCTGGGAAGTAGCTCCATGCAGAGAGCTTGCTTGGCACACACAAGTCCTGGGTTAGAGTCACACCAGGAGAATGAGCAAACAAAAAGCTATGAGCCAGGAGTGTCAGCACATGCTGTGAACCATGCGTCAGGAGGCTAAGGCAAGGGAATCACAAATTCAAAGCCAGCCTGGGCTAAAAAGTAAGATACTATTTAAGAAATAAATAAAAAGCGCTGGGCGGTGGTGGCGCACGCCTTTAATCCCAGCACTCAGGAGGCAGAGGCAGGGGGATCTCTGTGAGTTCGAGGCCAGCCTGGTCTACAGAGTAAGTTCCAGGACAGCCAGGGCTACAGCTAAGACAGTGGGGTAATTCTTGGTGATGTTAGTAACTGAAGTGATTGGAAGCTCGTTCTCTGTTGAGTGCTTTAGAGTTGTACCCCGTTTCTGTTATGAAAGATGAAGTGATAAAGTTGAACATCCTTTTCCACGGGTCACTTCAATAGTAGGGTTTTTACCCACTACTGCTTTGATAGTTCTTTTTCAGACCAGTTAACAGAATTATTTTCCTCTTTTCCTCCCAGTCTCCCCACCCACTTCCCCTTTCTGCCTTGTTTTGCTTTGAGCCTCCCTCTTTGTCTCTGGATGACCTAGCACTCACTAGGTAGACCAGGATGTACACCTGTGGGATTTTCCTGTCTCTGCCTCGCTGTGGGGAATACTGGCATGCACCACACCTGGCTTGGAAACTTATTTCCAAGGGTAGCAAAATATAGTAATGTTTGAATTAATAAAACATGTGTGCTTTGTAACTCTAGTCAGTTATTAACTGATTAAAGAAAGCATAAAGTCCTCAACAGTGACTCATTCAAGAATTAGTTATAGTTTGAAACCGTCTGTGAACATGATTGAGGTAGATTTTATTTAATCTGATAACTAATATTAGTGGGCATTTCTTGGTGTTATAGAATACTGTTTATAATTCAGAAAGTTCAGATATGACAGAAGATGTAAGCAAGCTAGCAATAATGACCCCAGTTTACAGTTACTAGCAACCACATATGAGACATCATGATAAACCAGCCCGAGTTGAGTGGCTCTTCCGTTTGCCTTTCACATGCGGCTCTGGGGCTCACGCGAGGCTCTCATGTATCCTAAGTACCTGCTCTGCCCCCAGCTACTTCTACAATGTATGCTGGTCCTCTGTTGTGAGTGTGTATCTAAATAAATGAAGTAGAATCAGCAGCAGTGAACACTAACACTGTCAACATGGAGGGTAGTGCTCATGGCCTTTGAGACTGCCTTGCCTTTATGCTAATGTACTCAGAAGCTGTAAGCTGCCGCACCGTCCTGTAGGCATGATTCCGAGCAGGTTCTGTACATGTTTATTATGCTCCCATGCTGAGATTCTCAGCCCAGATTTGATCTGTGCCCCACAGGCTGCATGTAATTATGATCAGCTAACCTCTGGAATAATTAACTTTACATGTTTAACTGCTCTGAACTCTGACCCAAATCCAGATATGCACTTATAGATTCTCCTCTAGTCACTGGAATTAACAGTTAAGGCAGGACTCTGAGTAATTATTTTGTGAGGTGTTTATATATTTGTCAGAATCTACCAGACTCTGAACCTCTGGTGATAAAATCCCAGGTGGTCCAAAAAGGTTCAAGTTGAGAAGTATATTCAAACAATATAACTAGGCTTAGACATTTACCCTAGGAAGTGAACAGAGATTCTTCATGAGATCTCAAGAGAGTCTCTTAACCTCCCAAATAGTCACAATCTGTTTACTTCTGCTGACATTTCCTTGTGGTCAGTAGAGGGAGCACAAGTTTCCTCCCAGCTCCTCCATCATGAGTGACGGCCTCCTGCAGGGAGTTCGAGGCTCTGCCTTACGGCTTCATGTGTTATGAGCTATAAAAAAATTAAATAGTCTCAACTGCAAAGGTAGACTGCGTCATCAAATTTAGAAGTCATGTTTTAAGATGTGAGATAAATCACAAGGAAAACTGGCACAATTCCTTTAAAATTTACATTTTTGGATGATAATGTGTAGATTAAGGACTACAGTGTCGTTTTATTGGAAGCTTTGTCTGTTTATGTTGCATTTCTCCTAAGTTCTGAATATTATTAGAGGACTGTTTGAAATGGTGGCTTATATGAAATGCTAAAAATTCTGGAACAATAAGAGAGGATGTGTCTATGTAAGGACCAAGATGATTGCCCCTAGGCTGTGTTGGAATTAAGGATTTAGCTATTTAAAACAACAACAACAACACAGTATATACTTTTGTTTAAAAAAAAAAAGATATTATATCAAAATATCTTTGATAAACCTGGCTGGTAGTTTCTGTGGTATATTACATGTTAGATGAGGATTTGGTAGCATAAAAAATGATTGCTATCCTTGTAAAAAAATTATCAATTACTAGCCAGGTGGTGGTGGTACACGCCTTTAATCCCAGCATTTAGGAAGCAGAGCCAGGTGGATCTTTATGAGTTTGAGGCCAGCCTGGTGTACAGAGCAAGATCCAGGACAGGCACCAAAACTACACAGAGAAACCCTGTCTCACCCTCCCCCAAAAAATTACAGTTAAATGATACTATTCTAGGTACAAAGAAACTCAGATAGAATGGATGTTAATGATGTTAGAGTTAAATCTCTTTAATCTTTCTCTAGACTCTTACAGCTATCAAAATAATGCCACTGCACATTTTTAAATCACTTTTATATTCTTTTTTTTTTTTTAAATGAAGCTGCTTCTTTGAGTTAAATAGGGCCAGTGTAAATATGCTCATTTTATACACTGAGGTCTAGTAAGTTTCAGTGAGTTAGTTAATCAGAGTTATAGAACATATTAACAAAACCAGAATTCAGAGCTCTTGACATCTGGCCTAAAGAGTTACTAAAATTTCATGCTGTTCCAATGTAAGATAGATGATTTTTAAAATTACAGAAGTTTTTCAGATCACCAGTCTTTTGTTAAGTACCCATTTTGTTCAGGGTATTTTGTTATTTAGTTTTGGGTGATAAAAAAAAATTAAAATAAATAGAATTGGTTGTGACATTAGTCGCTTCCATTGCTGTATCAAAATGTACAAGCCTCTGGCCGGGCAGTGGTGGCGCACGCCTTTAATCCCACCACTTGGGAGGCAGAGCCATGTGGATCTCTGTGAGTTCAAGGCCAGCCTGGTCTACAGAGTGAGTTCCAAGACAGGCACCAAAACTACACAGAGAAACTCTGTCTCGAAAAACAAAACAAACAAACAAAAATACCCAAAATGTACAAGGCTGTGTACTTTATAAAGAAAAAGGTTTATTTAATTCATGATTTTAGAATCTAAAAGCCCAAGCTTAGGTATCTCCATCGACTGGCCTCTGAAGAGGGCTTCCTTGGCAACATTACTGTGTGCTCACAGGCATCATGCCAGTTGCTTATGCAAAAAGTAGGGATTTAATCATCAGATAGAAAACTAGAAATTCAGGGGCCTGCCTCTCTGATAACTACTTCTCCCGGCCCTCATGAGGCTCCACAAGAAAGAACTACCTTAAGCCCTCTAAGGACAGATCTCTCGCCGCCTCCCACAGAACTTTGCCCCGCTCCTTTAAATGATTTTATTTTACTGAGAACTTCATACATGAGCAATGCATTTACATCCCTCTCACCCTCCTCCCTCCAGTTCCTCCTGTGTCCCCATTCATGATCTCTCTTTAACTATTACTGTTATATGTGTATAAATACGTGTATGTATTTACACCCATGTGCACACATGTGTATAACCTGCTGAGTCCATTAGCTTTGCTTGCATCATGCACCTGTGTCCAGGGCTGACCACGTGGGGTTGGTGACCTATGTGGAAGCTCATCCCTGGAGGAGGCTGTGTTTCTCATCAAGAGCTGACCTCTACAGCTCCTCGTTCGTGCGTGGGACCATGTGGAATCTCACCTGTCGGTGCTGGGCTGTCAGTTGGTGTCATCTTTTTTGCTCTGTGGAGCCACATTATTGCGTGTTCATGGGCACTGCTGCCCTGTCATATACAGAAGACACTATTTCACAGCAGACATCCTGCTCTTCTGGCTTTCAGACCCTATCCGCCCCTCATTGTGACTTTCCCTGAGCCTTAGGTGCAGGGTCACGTTGCACTCCTCAGTAACTTAGTCTCTGCACAGTGGCCAGTTGTGGATCTCTGTAATACTCTCCATTTATTGCAAAATAAGAACCTTCTTTGGTGGAGAGTGAGAGCTACATGTATTTGTGGGGATAAGGACGAGTATTTAGAATACAGTTAGAAAGTACCTTATTTTAGGAAAATGGCATTAGTAGATTCTCTTCTCGGGTCTCTGACCTCTCTAGCCATGGATAATTGGTGAGGTTTATAGTACCAGCTACGATTTCCCTCCTATTGAGTGGGCTTGAAGTCCAATTAGACAGGTTTTGGTTACCCCAGAGATAAAGGATTACTATTGTACTATTATGTATACCTTGCTGTTTCAGTCATTTTTGTGGTTGGTTGGTGTCAACAGCTGAATAGGACTGTTGGTCGCTTTTCTCCCTTGGCAGTTGGCATAGTACCTTGGAATACTGTGAGAGCTAGTCCTCAGGGAGAAGGCTTCCAGGTCAGTCCCAGCTTGATTCCTCCAAGTTCTGTGTCTAGGTGTGCGAAGTCCTCAGCAATAGGTTCTACTTTTGGGAGGCAGTCAAGGACAACACCAATATCCTACGTTGGTTAGGGTGTCTCTTGGAGTCCCTTGACCAACAACTCAAAGAGAACTTTCCATGCCTGGCTCTATTGTTAGTCTTTGGCTCTTGGGAAAATTATCACCCCTAGTGGCATGACTTCATTCAAATTACTAATATACGTATACACATGGTTCTAGTTAGGTATTACTCTTTCTGTGATAAGACACTTTGGCCAAAATCAAATTGGGGAGGAGAGGATTTGTTTGGCCTACATTTCCATAGCACAGTTCATCATTGGAGGAGGGAACTCAAGCAGGGCTGAAACTTGGAGGCAGGAGCTGATTCAGAGGCCATGGAGGAATGCTGCTTATTGACTTGTTTCTAGTGATCATCCCAAGGTACTGGCATTTTCAAAGTGCACATGTACTTATATATTAAATGTGTTTTTAAATAAACCTAAACTCATGTTTCCCTATTGCTTTTTCAATCACCCTAGTATTCTTTTTTCCATTCCCCACCCCTTCTTGCCTAGCAATTCCCTCTATCCACTGCCTCCAGATAAAGTTCCCCACCCATTTTCCCATTTCCCCTTCATATCTTTAGATACGAGTATGTAACCACAGAAAGCAGGAAAGTAGGACCAGGACCCTACCTTTTAAAGGCTCTGTCACCTCAGTACCACCACACTGAGGACCAAGGCTCCAATAACTCAGTCCTTGGAGGACAGAGAGACCATAAACACATGAAGCCTGTGTTATGCAATGAGATGCAGATGGTAGACAAGAATGGTTGAGCAAGAATGCATTTATGTCCTGTGACTAGAGTTGGAGCATTTTTTAGAACTAATACAATAAAGAACCCCCTGCGTAGTTGTTTATTATGAGGGAGACAGTTGAGAGGAAATAGTCAACAAAGCTCCTTGTTCCTGTGTGAGGAGAATGATCTGAGATCAACCTGAGATAAAGGAGAGGCAGTACTTCCACTGAGTAAGATAACCTGGGCAGTGAGCTTGAACAGGGACTGGGTTTAGAAATACAATTGGAAGCCAATGTAGTTGTAGGAGACCTTGGAAACTGTCTAATACATACACCAGTTTGCAGTCAAGGAATCTGAAACCTGGGGTATTTCTGAGTTTCTTGTCCAAGATTAGTCCCAGCTAGATGGGGCCAGAGCTAGGATTAATTCCTTCCTCATGACTGAATATGAAAATATATTAATAACAGAATTGAGATGGTGGCAGATTGTGGAAATACTTTGTATGTGTAGAGAATAATTTTGCAGAGATGTGATTCATCATCCTAGAAGAAAAGAACTATTGACTAGCTTTTGGTTTGTTAAGCAGAGAAATTAAGAAAAGAAAGATGGAGCCATTCATGATGATCTGTCTAATGGCACAAGGAAATTACTTTCCTGGCAACTTCTGAAACATTTTATTAATATATAGTAGTGATGATGTGAACAGCAAGTATCTCTCATTGGATGCAAGGCATCATCGTATCAGACATTTGTGTCTAGTGGTGTGTAGGGCAGCAACTATGGGAAGCAGGTGTTACTGTGCTGCTTTGTGGGTGAAGAAACGAAGTCCACATAGGTTGAGTGATTCCGTGTTCACACAGCCCATCAGCGGTCGGATCAGACTTTGAATGAAGTCCTTATGTATTTGAGTCTCAAACTTCAGTAATGGCTAAAACCTCTCCTTCTAAAGTTTCCTCTAAATTAGACGAACAAACAAATGAACAAACAAATAAATAAGATGTTTAGCAAAGAAGTGCAACCAAAACTTTAAAAAAAAAATCAATGAAATCCAAAGTATTGACATTAATGTGAAAGATAATGATTTTGATGAGAAGAAATGTTGACTGCAAGAAGAGTTTGTGGCTTCCTGTTGGAGAAGTGCCGCGAGATCTCGCTTGTTCTAGCTTGGTATGCCTGTCTTCCCATGTGTGTGCCATGGTCACTTGGGCCCCCTGCCACTTTTTCCTTACCTAGCATTCCCACTAGACCTTCAGACAGTACTCTGTGACACCATTTGAACTTCACATCACCTAATCAGATATTTATTGTTAATCCTTCCTCTGTTTTTATTTGCTTTGATAGACTGTCCTTCTAGCCTCTGAAATGTTGTGTTTCTGTGTAGTTATAAGTGGATGGTCACATGCAATCTGTAATATCCTCATTATTGAAGTATCTAAAAGAAACCACAGAATTCAAGAAGGTCTCAGAGTCTGTTAATCATACCAGACCTTGGCTGTTTCTATTTAATGAAGATCAGTCCCGCATTTTCCCCTGAACACTATCCCAGGGCCATCTGCCTGTGTAGGGTAATAGTGGGGACCCAAAGCACCTCTTTTGCCATCACTCAGTGCGGGCTCCTTTTAAGCCTGGCCAGTGTTTATCTGTATTTCTACCCTAGCCCCTGGCTTTACACCCTCCCCCAAACCATTTGCCACAGTGTGGGTGTTCAGAATATCAACTTTTGAACTCAGCTTAGGAGTGACCTCTTTCTGAACCCCTTCCCTCTTGCTTCTCCTTGTCTTCCAGTTCTCCACGCTACACATCGTTCTCACCACCCCCTCATCCTGGGAGTGCTCCTTCTTGTCTCTCTGTTAGAACTTCATGGCCTCATGGCCTCTTCTGTTACAGCGCTTAGTACTGTGTGTGACAATCCTCCTCACTCTCTCTGGCGTGCCATGAGACTCCTGTTTCTGGGCAGCAAGACTGGCCCAGTACACGTCTCACTGACACGTCTTTGAATGGGAAGAGGTTGCAATGCTCTGGCTGATTTTTAGAGTCAAGGGCAAGAAAGGGAAAAGTAGACACGTTTTTTGTGTCAAACTTGTGTGAACTGGCCAGGTAACAGGGCAGACTCTGTGAACATGTGAATAAAATCTTGTTGGAAGCAAGCTTTCTGTCAAGCATTAAAAGACGGCGTTGCTGTGTCTCCCTTTCGGTCAGGTGCTGTGATCGTCTCCACACCTCAGGACATTGCGCTAATGGATGCACGCAAGGGTGCAGAGATGTTCCGAAAGGTCCACGTGCCCGTAAGCATTTCCACCCTCACTGGTAGAAGTATGAGACTTGCCGAGCCCAAGAACCCAGCCATTAACAAGACAGCATCCCAGTTTTAGTTGAAGCTTCTGTAGAACTTCATGAGAATGCTGCTTGATCTTTCCCGTCACTGTAAAAATAAGGTTACACAAGTGTCCAAACATGATGCTGAGCAGGTAGAATTCTGAAGCAGGGTTCCAGGATTGCAAGCTTTCTAAAGAGCTCTGTCCTCCAAACGCTGCCGGAGTCACGTGAGCGTCTCAGGAAATGCTTTCCTGATAGACTGGACACCTGTGGGAAAGGAGGTGAATGGTAACTCCCTTTCCTCCAGCCGCCTACATTTTAACTCTCCATAGCCCACGTTCTTCTGGGGAGTGTTTCCGGATAGTCTGTACATGACAAAATAATGTAAGAATGTAATAAAAATAGACAAAGAATAATTAAGATCAGATGGAGCCCAAAGTAAAGTCAGCAAACAAATTGCATGCCATTAAGGAACTTAAATATGCTATGAATTTTCTAGCAGCCAATGTAGCAGACACATGCTACCAATTAAGACACTGCCCATTTGCACATGGTTAAGACAAGCTGCTTGCTCGAGAGAGGCACTACCGAGACCAGACACAGACTTTCACTAGAGTCTTGTGAGGGTGAAACTATATATTAAACACACTCCTCTTCCTTACTGTAAAGAAGAGGGTCTGTCTTCTAGGGTGCCTCCACAAAAGCCCTGGAGGAGTACCAGAGGTCAGTTAGAACAAGACCTCTGGGATGCTTCTGTCCATGTGGCTCCCCAAGTACACTTTAGATCTAACAGAAACAGGGCCTTTAAAACTCTGGTCTTAACAGATAAAGTGCTCACTGTGCAGCCTGGTGACCCGAGTTCAATCCCCAGAACCCTTGTAAAGGTGAAAGGAGAGAACTGACGCGCAGATTTCTCCTCTCACCTCCACATGTGCATCATGCAGTACACGCCTGTGCTCACATGTTCATACACAATAATACTAAATAACAATTTATAAAAACTCAGGCCCATGTATTCTCTTCACAGTTCTCATAATTCTCTAGCCTGCCTGCTCTCCACCAAAACTGTGTGATAGTTTTGTTTGTTCAGGTATGGAAAGAACTCACAACTTTCCTCAAACTCTTCAGTGAGACCACGACACAGGAAACAGTTCAGGGACAGTTTCTGAAGTGTTTTTCTCTGAGAGGAGCCTTGAGAGATGTAAGACAGTACCCATGGGAGAGTGAAGGTGACCTTCCCCGCAGAGTGTCTGCTCCCATGCCCGCTGGAGTGGAGCTGTGTCCACTGACTAGACAAACGGCCGCTGCTGAGGGGAAGGAGCCTGTAAGGGACGTGCCTGTCTGCTTTCTCTGCAGGTCCACCGCGGCTGTTTTCACTGGCGGACCCAAACGTGTGACTAGTCAGTTGAGAGCCAGGGTTCTAGGCTCTGAAACTCAGCTTAGAAGAAATGTAAGGCAATGATAACCACATGGCCACTGCAGACAGAAAACTTTCTCTACTGTCTGTGTTTTGAGCAGTGTGACTTTGTACTGTCCTCCAGGATGAACTAGATAAAGTAATGGCTGTGCAGGTCACTGAGTAATGTGAGATTAAAATATAAACTGGCAAAGAGACAAGCAGCCTCCTACCAAATTGATGGCACCAAGTTAACAAGTGATCTGTAATCCTCCCTGGCAAAAATTAGGTATCAGGACCATTGGCCTGTTAGTATCCCTTCAAGGTCCAGGTGCTAGCCCTCTGCCTGCCTGCATGTGACTGCTGGGGTGAAGGTAGAGACATAGGCCCACCACAGTCAACATCAGCAAATCCTTGAAGGAGATTGCTTTTCAAAGAGCAGGAATCAGATTTTCTCTCTCGTTTCCCCTCAGACACGATCATTTTTATAGTAGTGGATCATTTCCACTATCGAAGTGATTTGAGATGATAGTGGCTGTGGGTTGGGTCCTTCATGGACTCTGTTTATTCAAAGTCTGATGAACATAGCTGCCACATTCAGCATGTAGACTTTTAGATCAGGTGTTATGTTCCTCTGACACCTGCGACACTTCTTGACCTATAAATAATGAAGAAAACAGTCTCATCTGTTATGATGGAATTTTTCCTCCTTGGTCTCCAAGACAGAGAGTAGGCCAGATAATTCCTACAGAACAGAACAGGGTCCAGAGACTGGTCACTGAGCTCAGGCTAGATGCCATGTAAGGGTAAAAGTTGAGGATAGTAACAAGGGAATCTCACCAGGAAGTGGGGGGTAGTGGGCTGCATGGGCGGCACATAGGGTAGGATCCAGGGTTAATGAAAAGAGGAAGCAGTTGTTTGTGGTCACACCGTGATGTAGAGTTATGCCAGGCAGTTGTGGCACATGCCTTTAATCCCACCACTCGGGAGGCAAAGGCAGTAGGATCTCTGTGAGTTCAAGGCCAGCCTAGTCTACAGAGTGAGTTCCAGGAAAGGTGCAAAGCTACACAGAGAAACCCTGTCTCAAAAAACAAAACAAAAGATTGTAGAGTTGGAACAATTATGTGTCCTAACAGGGCCAGGATGTCCTGGGTGTGTTGGGACTAAATTGCATAGAAATGAAGGTCACTGGGGCTGCGTGTTCTGGGGCTGTTTCCAAGATGGAATTACTCATCCCTCCCTCTGGCATTTTGGACATCTGCCTGCTGTATCTCTACAATGATAGCCCTCTCTTTATGCCCTGATTTTAATCATTTGCCCCCTATGCTGCATAAACAATTTAAAAACAGGTAGAATGTCTTAATCGTCTCGTAAACTCAAGGAACAGCATGTGTGCACTGTAGTAAGGCTCACAGTGAATGAGAACTTGCCAGGCCTGAGCCCTGTGTGCAGCCTGACAGACATGTGTGCAGCCTGACAGACATGCTCCCTAGAAAAGTGGGTCTTGATTATGGGTGAGAGGTGACTGTGACGACTTCGGAGAGCCTGGTGGCTCTTAAAAGCCCCAGAGTCTAAGAAATGGCAAAGCGTTGGGAATTCAAACACGTTCCATAAATGCAGGGGCGATGCTACGCTGTTTATTCCACTTTCTTCCTTTTCCCTGGTTTTCAGTCTTGTTCTGTTTTCCCCCACTTTGAAGTACATTAGTTACCATGGAAACAGTGATGTCATTGGAATTCATTGGTATGGACAGAGTTTAGTGATGTCTGCAAGAACGTTTTGGAGTTCATTTAAATGATTTCTTAACTCCATGCATAGCTTGGGAAAGGAGGAAAGAGATGAAGGATTCAATTCTGCCCTCTGCCTGAAATGATAAAAAACTGGGACAAATCTTTGATTATGGCAGGATTTGTAGGTAGACATCTTCAGACACATAAGAATGTTTAGCCTCATCCATTTTTAATAATGAGTAATTTGTGTATGGTTTCATTCCGGCCCACTCTGTTACCTCCTTTTCCAAGAGCACCTCATGTTCCTTGCTTCTTTTTTTACCTCCTGAGTGTTTTGGCCTCACAGGGATTTTCTTGCTTGGTCTTTTCTCTGGGAACTAACTCAGCTCCTGAAAAGCACCACAGTGTGTGTTTACTCTCTTATTTCTTAGTTATATAAGGGCTGGTGTAACTTTAATTCTGCAAACGGTTAACTGACATGTTCCATGAGTACATATTTGCTGATACTTGGTGTTCTTCATGGTGAAGCATTGTGTTCCAGTTTGCTTTCTGTTGCTGTGATAAATGCCATGACCAAGGGCAACATGGGAGGAAATGGTTTCTTTCATCTCAAGTGTCACTCTCCAGCGCTGAAGGAAGCCAAAGTGGAAACCACGGAGAAATGATGCTTCTTGGCTTACTTCCCTGGCTTGCTCAGCTACCTTACACAGTCCAGGCCCACCTACCCAAGTCCACAGTGGGCTGGATGCTCCTTTATCAGTTGGTAATCCATAATTACTCAGCTGAGGTTTCCTCTTCCCTGGTGACTCTAGCCCATGTCAGGCTGACAAAAGCTGGCCTGCATGGACTGAATGTCTGTGATGACCTCAGAAAGAAAAGCAGTGCCTTTTGCTGAGTACTTTTGACCGGCTGATCAGCTGTGATGCAGGAGGGGCCCTACAGTCTGAGAATAAGAACATTTCTCCTCTGGGCCAGTGGGCCTGGTGTTGGGATAGCCTTTATTTAATTTGCTGCTTCTCATAGTTTTGTAATTCCGGACATGGTGGCCTGTTGATAAAGTCATTTCCATCCTGGGGAACCCATGTTCATTTTTCAGATTTCAGCTCAGGAGTTACTTGCCCTAGGTTTTTTTGGTTTTTTTTTTCCTTCTCCTTTTAATATGCCACATAAAGTTAATGATGCTTGCTGTCAGCTCCTTATACACACATCCAGTTCACCTCTCACCCCGTTACAGGTTTATCTGTCTGTCTTCACAGAACAGTCTAAGTTTCTGGGTGTCAAGGGAACCTGCCTTAACCATCCTGCCCAGCTCAGCCGCCTGGCACACAGACATACTGTCCCTGCGTCCCACAGTAGATGCCGTCTCCTGCCCACTGTTCATCTTCCCTTGTGCATAGGTGACTGTGTCCTTTTCTCTGTCACAGTCACCTTGGTGTTCCACTTCTGCAGCATGCCTACATCCCACGTGTCCTCAGAGTCTTCCTTCCGCACGCCGCTTCCCACCTGAGCACACTTTACCGTCACTTTTCACTTAGGAAATCTCTTTTCATCCTTAGGTACCCAGACTAAACAAACGGACTTTTCTCTTGGACTTGGCGTAGCACTGTTAACTAGGAGAGCTCTTCCTGTCCATGGCTTCATGTGTTCTTTCCACCTTTCATGTTTGCAGCTCCAAACTGTAGGCTCCGTCGGTGGAGGGATCACCTACCTTGGTCTGTGTCTCAACCTGCAGCTGCTTACTAAATAGGTACTAGATGAATGATCTGGGGAGGATCTTTCTTATTAGGTCTAGGGATACTGAGTTTGAAAACTCAGGCAAGTACAGCAGTGTTGAGGATTGCTCAATTGGTCTGTAACTGAGATCTGGACTTTTCTAATGAGGGGAACCAATTAAAAAGCTGACCAAGAAATAGATGCACCTAGGACAGAGCTTTAGAATGTTTTCATCTGCTAGAGATTAAGAGGAAGGATGGGCTCAAGAATGCATAGAGCAGAAAGGAAGTAGCAGGATGATCAGAGGTGTCACAGTACAGTGTGGTGCACAGTTGGTCATGAATCCGTACAGGAAAAGATATAGCCAAAGGTCTTACAGAACATCGGCCTAAGTTCTTAAGAGAAACAAACCCTCATTTCCTGACATTTACAGTTATAAACACACATCCACGTGCCTTTCTAGGGGATCGCTGTGTGAAACACACTGGTGGGGTGATGGACAGTCAGAGCCTAATCACGAACAGTGGCAGTGAGAGGAGGGCCTCGAATATTGGAGGAGGATTGGCAGGCCTGGAGTTGACTGCCTAGGGGTTCAGACCAAATAAGCAGAAGTCAAAGGAACTTGGGGAGTTAACTTTCCATTAATACATCTACCAGGAGCAGATTTTCTGCTCAGCGTGACAACGAAGTAGTTTTACTCTCTGTGTGTTAAGTGGTCTCGTCCCACCTGTTTCCCCTTCCATGCTGCTGTAGGTTGGATGTGGCTTGTCCTCCCGAGGGTCCTATACCAGTTGGCTTGGTTTCAGGGTGGTAGTGGGATCTTTAAGAGGCGGTGCCTTTTTTAGGTCACTGGGGCCATGTTCTCAGAAGAGATTGTGGGACCAGTTAATTATAAGAGTAAGTATAACCCAAATCACCTCTAGCTTTCTGCTTGCAGATATGATTTCCCCCTTTCTATAAGCTCCTTCCATATGCCATGAGATATTTATGACTATGTCCTATAATTTCCAAAACTGTGAGCACAGTCTCTTTATCATCAGATACTTTGTTATAGCAATAAAAAAAAAACAGAAAAATAAAGTTGTACTTAAAGAAGTATTGTCCCAAAGTAGCTATATAAGTTTGCACTCCCACCAGCCATGAAGGAGTGTTCCCCTTGCTCCACATCCTCTCTAGCATGAGCTGTCATTTGTGTTTTTGATCTTAGCTATTCTGATAGGTGTAAGATGGAATCTCAGAGTCATTTTGATTTGCATTTCCCTGATGGATAAGGATGTTGAACATCTTCTTAAGTGTTTCTCAGCCATTTGAGATTGTTCTGTTGAGAATTCTCTGTTTAGCCCTGTAAATAATAATCCATTTATAATTGGGTTATTTGGTTTGTTGATGTATAGTTTCTTGTGTTCTTTATGTTTTATAAGTCAGTCCTCTGTTGGATGTGGAGTTGGTGAAAATCTTTTCCCATTCTGTAGAATGAGCAGTGGTTTCTCAAAAAATTGGGAATAAATCTTCCACTCTTGGGCATATACCCAAGGAATGCTCAACCATACCACAAGGACACATGCTCAACTATGTTCATAGTATAGCTTTATTTGTAATAGCCATAACCTGGAAACAATCTAGATATCTCTCAACTGAGGAATGTATTTTTTTAAAAAAAAATGTGGTACATTTACACAATGGAGTATTACTCAGCTGTTAAAAACAAGGACACCAGAAAATTTGAGGGCAAATGGATGGACCTAGAAAAATTCATCCCAAGTGAGGTAACCCAGACTGAGAAAGATAAAACATGGTATATACTCACTCATAAGTGGATATTAGCTGTAAAATAAAGGATAACTGTGCTGCAATGCACAGACCAGAGAGTCTTGGTAATAAGGAGGGTTCATGGGGGTAATGCCCAGATCTCCCTGGGAAGGGGAAATAGAAGAGATTTCATGAGTGGACTGAAGGTGGTTAGAGATGGGAACATGAGGGATCAGGTTGTGGTGTATAGAGGGGGAAGACTGAAAAGTACTGAAAGAGACTACTAGAAAGGGGGTGCATTTTGGAGTCAGATAAAAATGTGGCACAAGGGAATCTCCCAGGAATCTACAAGGATGACCCCAGCTAAGAGTCCTAATAATAGCAGATTCATAACCTGAACTGGCCATCTCCTGTGACCAGACTGGTACCTTACCCAATTGTCATCAGAGAGGCTTCATCCAGAAACCTATGGAAACAGATGCAGACCCACAGCCAAACATTAGGCAGAATTTGGGGAACCTTGCAGGAGATGGGGAGAAGCGATTGTAGGAGTCAGAGGGGTCAAGGACACCACAAGAAAACCCACAGAATAAAATAACCTGGGCTCACAGAGATTGAACTGACAACCAGGGAGCCTGCATAGGACTGACCTAGGCACTCTGCATATATGTGACAGTTGTGTAGCTTGGTCCTCTTGTGGGACTCCTGACAGTGGGAGCAGGGGCTGTGTCCAACTCTTTTGCCCTACTCCTCATACTGGGTCACCTGGCCACATGGGAGAGGTGCTTAATCTCACTGCAACTTAATATGCCAGGTTTTATTGATACTCGTGGGGGAAACCTGCCCTTTCCTGAACAGAAATGAAGGAATAAATTGGGGGATGGGAACAGAGAGGGGAGGGGGAAGGGGCTGGGAAGAGAGGAGGGAAGGGAAACTGAGGCTGGGATGTAAAATAAATAAATTCATATGTATATAAAAAGAAGTTGTTATTGCCTTACATCACACTGTTTAAATTCTCTTGAGCAATACATGTTGACCACTTTACATATATTGTATCGCCCATGACTTCCTTTTGACAGTAAGGAATTTTATCACTTTTTAGAAAAATGACTTTTACCCTTTATAAAAATATACCAGTAATAATAAAATAAAACATACTGCATCTTAGCCATAATTTCATCTTAGAGAATAGATGCGGGCTCATCTTTGTCTTTCCACAAGGTCTCTTAGAAGTTTTCATGTGCTCCAAACTAGAGGCCCTTTCTAAGTTAGTTAATGAATTAGGCTCCTCTTACCCTCACCACACCCCTGGAGGATGAGGAGGACATCATTTCCCCCATTTTACAGGGAAACATACATGGATTTGTCCATCTGTTTAGTGGGGCACTGAGCTCCACTAGTCACCCCCAAGCAGTCTGTTCTTTCCTGGGCTCACAGTCTCCCCTGTGAATGTGCAGCCAACCTGGAATTGAGGTTGGTGCTGTGGGCATCCTGGAATATCAGAGGCATTCTAGGAGTCTAGTGTTTGCTTCTCCTTGAGCTTCACTTGTTCAAGTAAGGAGAGAAAGTAGAGGAAGCGAGAACACAGTGGGCTGCAGCCATGGACCCCTAGGTTCAGACGACAGCCAAGAGACAGATGGACAGTGAGAGAAAGGCAGCCATGACCACGATCTCTGAGAAGCCTGAGGCTTGACAGCGGTCCTGAGTGCAGAGGAGGATGAGAATCGGCCTGTCTGTAACAGTGCCTTTAATTAATATGTTAAATTGCTCTACTAAACTGTATTGACTATCATTATCCAAGGCTACTTGCCTCCATGAATAAAGTCCCTTAGTCCATTTACTTGTCATCCCGTTTCCACATACAAATCAGTGGCCTAGACTGAATTTTAGCTTTGTAATTTATTATGTGACCTAAAGCAGATAATTCAGCATCAGGTTTCTCATCCATGAAACAGGGGCAGTAATCCCCACCCCACTGGTCATAACGGCAATTGAGTAAGATTGTGTATCCAGTGCTTGGCATGACGTAGTGTATTATACTATGATTAGTGGCTCTGACTGCTACTGTTTCTGTGGCAGACTTCAGAAACCAGTATAAATCCTTGTAGAAACTTAAGAATGCAAGGTCTCGAAAAGCTGTACCTCATGGACTGTGCTTACCTCTCTGTTCCCTGAGAGGTGTGTAGACACAGGCATCTCCATTCATTCGTCCCATATCAGACTCTTGTAAAGGAAAAAAAAAACAAGATCACCCACCTTATTTTTAAAATTATAGTATCTGTATGCGTGCTTCAGATAGACCCAACTCAGGCGCAGGGCCAACGGAGAACAGAAAAGCACTTACAAATCTAGTCTATTTCCATTACCGCTATTCATTTCTCTACTTACCAGTGTGCTGCCCCTCCCCCCACACATGCTGTTTCTTAAAACCTAGCTTTTAATGCTTGTGACAGGTTCCAGCCAGCATTTAACCTGATCGTAACCTTGAGAAACTGGATTATATAGTGGCCTGACAATCTTACTTGTTGCTTACCTAAATCAGAGTTTAAATGAAGAGAAGAATTTAAAATTTTGAGCCTGCTTAATTCAGTACATTTAGACACAAAACTCCAATATTCAGAGCAATGTTGATATTTCAAGAGAGTCAATTTTAAAATGTTAATAAAAGAAGTAGCATTCCGAGCCAGTGATGGCTAGGAATTATGCAGGAATAACATGTAAAATGGGGGTGGTGGCTGATAGTAGTGAGCCATGTACTATTTGCTTTCTTCCAGTAAAACTAGCTGAGGTAAAAAGGAAAAAAGGAGCTCATACTTTGATGAGGCATTAAACATGATTGAGCGTGCTTACAGCTGCAGCTCCGTGGCATTATGTAAATGAAGCTAGCACAGAGCTGCTGTTTTTAATGTGTCTGCTGTCAAAGGACACACACAGCAGCTCTACAATAAACATAAACAGCTTAGCAATGTCTAAAGATTCACAAGGTGGGAGGCTGTTTTGTTTTAGTGTGGATCATGTAGACATCAGTTATTTCCTATTTAGGAGAAGAGTCTCTATGAACAAAATTGGAATATGGATGTTCTAGATTCTTCCATTCCAGACCTCAGTGGCTGGAGAACACTCTCACATCAGGAAGTACAGTGGCTTTTAAGCTCCTTACTCACACTCTCCCTGCAGGCTTTCCCATAACTAACCCTGTTCTAAACGGTCATTTGTCATGCAGTCTGCATTTGTTAATAATGGATTTCTACTTTTTAATTATTTAAGGAGAAAATATATGACACATATATATGACAAACTATGCATCTAGTATTCATATATATATATGTGTATGTATGTATAGACACATAAATAATATATGTATACCATAAATGACTGGAGAGAATTGCTACCATGGAGTTGTCCTCTGACCTCCATGTATGACCATAGCACACATGCACACACACAATGACAACAATCATTAATAGTAAATCTAATCAGTTAATTAAAATATTTATAATAAACCTCAAAACCCAATAACGTATTTTTGTGCATCTTTGTACATTTTATATTAGATAGGATGACTTCCAAAGTACACTCATGGTCAGAAGTTGTCCAGGGTAGCAATGTCCACTGGAAATATAAAGTAAGCTTTAAATATAAATTTGGGGTAGCTATATTTTTAATGTAAAAATAAGACAAAACAGGTAAAGTTAAATTTAACCATACTTTAAAAATATAATTTTGATATGAAATCCATTCAAAAAATTATAAAAAGTTATCCAAGGGATTTTTTAAATTTTTTTGTGTGTGTATACAAACAAGTGCATAATGTGGTTGGGGAATTCGTATTCCATGCTGCCTGTGTAAATATCGGAGAACCACTTTGTGGAGCTGGCCCTCTCTTCCTATCTTTGTGTTCTGAGAATCACACTCAGGTTGTCAGGCTTGCCTTTACCCACTGAGCCATCTTGCTATCCTTCCCTGAGGAATTGTTACTATTCAGTAAGAAAAAATAATAGTTTGCAAAAACAGGCAGAATGCCTGAATAGGCCCATTGTGGCAGCTGACATACAAATGACCAAAAAACGTACAATGTGCTCGGCTTCAGCACAGTTATGGCCAGGCAAATTCAAACCACTGTAGGAATGATATCTGGGTATAATATAGTACTCAGACTTTAAAAAAGGAAATGTAAAAGCATTCATAGAAGCTAATTTATAATATCCAAGGCTCAGAAACAGCCCATATGTACAGTAATGGAAGAGTGGGTTATAGAATGTTGGGGCTCCATGGAAATGGATTACAAATAGATGAATCACATGGCAAGAAAAGAGCTTCATTGTATAATTCATTCCTATAAAATTCAAGGTCAGATATAATTAATTTGCTGTATTAAAATCAGGTTTGTAAGTTTCTTTGAGAACTATTCTCAGGTATACAGGAAACATCTAGAGTCCTGCTGGTGTTTTTTTTTTTTTTCCTTGACACAACCTTAGTAACGTGAGTGTGCTTACTTCACAAGGCTATACAGCTGTCCACTTCGGATTTGTGTACTTACGTATGTGTGGACGTGTTCATGGTATACTTTGATTCAAGTCCTTAAAAATAAATAACTTGTGAACCTAAGTTGCAGAAATGTTTTCCATGTTCTTAATCCTCTAAGTCATTGACGGCCTGAATTTCACTTAAATGTGTCTCAGTCAAGACCAGTGCCATCATCAGTGTTTAGTAGCCACATGTGGCTGATGGCTCCTTTATTGATGGGCTGCATACCCCTGTCATTTTGGGGCTTCTCTGGGGTTAGATGTAGTCTCCCTTTCCTGTAATGACATGTTTCTTAATATCATTGAAGTCCTATTTCATTATAAATGCTTGAGCTTATCTCTAGAGTTTCTTTGTGTCTGCCTCCAACGTGTCAGGTTTACCTCTTGTTTTTCCCGAGTGTTGTTTTGCCTTTCACATGGAGCGTCTTGTTTGCATGAAGTTAGTGTCTGTGCAGTGTAGATGGTGGGCTAAGATGCACTAGTTTCCACGTGGCCACAGCTGCCCTGCAAGCACTTCTGGTTCCCACGATAAAGCAATGACATCCAGACAGAGGTCTTTTCTAGGCTCCATGCTGTTCCAATACCGCCAACTTTGCTGCTGTTGTTAATATTGAAGCAAAGTGGTATATGGCTGAAGTTCTTGAGACAGAAATTCTAGTCAAGTGCAGTTAGTTTATCCAGACAAACGAGGAAGCAGTCTTAGGGCGTTTACACTCAAGCTGGACAATGTCACATTAGTATGAGAGCTCAGTGTTTCAGCCCTCACATGATGGTTTGTTTGTTTGTTTGTTTTTTTAAATTTCACTTTTGTCAATTATTGGTGCTTCATATATCCCAATCCATATTTATGCTTTATTTATGTGTGTTCATGTGTTATAGCACATGTATTTTATAGTATTATTATGTTAATTTCATAATAAAATATAAAATTGGTATTACATGGAAATCATAAAGTAGAAACTCTAGAAAGAAAATTTATTTTCTTCCTATCTTTGTATCAGCTACGGCAGGGTGGGGTTATGAGCATCAATAATTGTCTGGTGGTTTCAGTCAACAGTAGCTGGCTTCTCTTGTTCTGCATGTCTGTTTTCTCTTGTTAGGCATGTCTATTTTCTCTGGATCATACTCAATCATGGCATCGATATCAACACAGCAGCCACTGGCTGGACACCAGGACAAAGAGGACAGACGGGGGGTGGGGTGTTAGCCCCCAGATCTTGACTGAAGTGACATTTCTACCCACATTGCTTTGGTCTAGACACACTGCATGTCCTCACCTAACTAGAAAGGGGGAAATCCTTACTTTGTGCCCAGGAGGAGAACTCGGTATATTTTAGATGGATGATCATCTCCCACATGATTGATTTTGGAGCAGCACATGGCCCTGAATTTGTGTTTGTCCAAGAAAATTAAACACACAAAGACAAACTCATTTTCTTTTCTCATTGTTTCATGTTGTTTTTAAACCTCTGAATAAAATTACTGTAGTACAGGCATGGAGGCCTTTCCTATCCAAATCTTTCCCGTGCCTTCACTTTGCACTTGTAGAATGCTGACATCCGAATACCCGGTGCAAGTTCTCCCCGTTCAGCTGCAGGCCGCACCCCAACCCACCCAGGACTCACGTGGCCTTGCAGTTTCCAAAGGGAGACATATACTTCCTACTCATGATTAAATGTTTTTCTTTCCTTGTATTTGCCTGGCTTTTCTGTAACTTTTACGTCAGGTCTTTCCTCAAAGAGACCGTCTCAGATGCTGGAGTCGGTAAATCCTCTCCAGTCTGTCCTCTCATAACATTCTGTACTTTACTTCCAGGATAAACCTTTTTTTGTTCAATCCATTTCTCCAATTACAGCTCTGCTCGCCCACTGTATGCTCTCCCTTGGGTCTAGCCCAGTTAGCGGCGGCGGGTAAGCACACATTAAATGCTATTTGGTTCTACCTGTATATTTTATGTCTGTGACATTTATGCAGTCTGCGGAGAATGTGTGTGGGTGTTTCTGTAGTCCACAGGGGACAGTTTGATCATGAGAAGTGAATCACAGAGACTGCAGGTACATTTATGCTACACCCATATGCCATGGGGCCAAGACCTTCCAGATTCAGAATGCTTTTCCTGGTCTCTCTAAATTAAAATGCAGCAACCTAGATTTTCACTTTCTTTAAGTGTTTTTCATGTTCTCTTTTATTATTGAGTAATGTCTTTTATGTTTAAGTTGAAAGCCCTAAAGTCAGGGTATATATAACATTCAACATAAATGGCACTTAAACTGCCCAAGCAATGGGGACATTATGTAGTCACAGTCAATAAACAAATAAACCCTATGATACTGTTTTTGCCTCGCTTTCTGGAGGTGGTGCTGAATTACCAAAACATGGTGTGATTTATATTCTGTAGTACTTTGCATCAGCAAAAACGGTGTGTATGAGCTGCTCTGAAAGGCTGTGCTGTATGCGACTCCGTCACTGCCTGTCTTCACTCCCGTGTGCGTAGACAGCCCTCATCTTCCCTGCCCCTCCCTTCAGAACTATAATAATCTTGTCACCTTTCTGTCTGTCGGTGTCATTGTGGGCCGTCAATGGCAATTCTTCATTTAAGATGCAAATGACCTACTACTCTCCTCCAGTGACATCTTCTGGTGGAGCAGATGGGACGGTATGGACATGGTTGCCCCTGCTCTCACCATGGTACTCCGCGGTCCTAGTCCAGAAGAGAGCCACTCCTTAAATTCCTGTGAACGTGAGATTACAAGAAGCATGGGTGCAGGTGGTGTTTGCGGAGCCTGTGTGCTCATTCAATGGTGCTATTGAATGATGATGTTTCTCAAAGGTCTATGTTATACCTAAAGCCAGGGAACCTCAAGAGACGGGAACTGTAGGTGGAATTTTAAATTTAAATTTTATTCAAGTGGCAGCAGTGAGAGCCGAAGAGAATCTTCTGCTAACTTGTGTTTCCTCAGAGAGTGGGGATGGTCAACACTCTGGGAGCCGCGTTCGTGTGTAGGAATGATGAGCATTAATGTGCTCTTCTGATTTGTCGCTGTTCTCATTGCTGTGACCAGAGTGCCTGAAAGAAGGAGAGATTTAATTTGCTTCACAGTCTCAGAGGGGTCAGGCCTCAGTTGTTGACTCCATGTGGTGGGGGAGCATGTGAGGAGGAAGTCGTTCACTTTGTGTTGGACCGGAAGCAGAGGAAGAGGGGAAGAGGACAGACAGACAGGTAGACAGACAGAGGCAGAGACTGAAGAGGTTAGAGTAGGATAGCAGGTGATTATTCCAGTGATTTAATTCCTCAAGCTGGATTCCTCTTCCAAGAGTTGCCAGGAGCACAGCTGGAGAGCAAGCTTTCCATACACGAGCTTCTGGGAGACTGACTATTCAAAGCATAACACCCCCTGACCCTGACCTTCCCCTCCACCCTCTGACCCTGACCTTCCCCTCCACCCTCTGACCCTGACCTTCCCCTCCACCCCCTGACCCTGACCTTCCCCTCCACCCTCTGACCCTGACCTTTCCCCTCCACCCCCTGACCCTGACCTTCCCCTCCCCTGACCCTTCCCCCCCTCTGACCCTGACCTTCCCCTCCACCCTCTGACCCTGACCTTTACCCTCTATGACCCTGACCTTCCCCTCCACCCTCTGACCCTGACCTTTACCCTCTGACCTGACCACCCACTAGGTGACGACTGCTGCACTTTGCAGCCTTGACTGTGCGCCTGCTCCTGCTGTGTTCTGTGGAGGGCGTCACAGCCTCCTCTTCAGGTTACCTACCCACAATCTGAAGGAACAGTTGTCTCTGAGCATTCTTTTCAGGCCAAGCATTTTATCTCCCACTTACTCCTTCTCAGCCTTTATTACTATGTTAGTTACCTATCTGCATCTCACACTAGCTTATGAGTTCCATGACAACAGAGAGCCTTGCCTCACTCACCATATATCACTGACTAGTAGGTACTCAGTAAAATGTGTTAAAATTATATACTGTGACATGCTGTAATTGTGTTTTAATTTTAATGTGTTTCTATTATTCTAGGTCCTTGGCCTTGTTCAAAACATGAGTGTCTTCCAGTGTCCAAAGTGTAAACACAAAACCCATATTTTTGGTGCTGATGGTGCAAGAAAGCTAGCTCAGACCCTTGACCTTGATGTCCTCGGTAAGACCTTAGACCTCACGGGGACATGTCAGGAGGGAGATGGCAGTGGAGTCTGGCATGCAGTGTAACAGAAGTAGCTGTTTGGAGCTTTGTGTTAGTGTAGCGCCTCTGTGTGCATCAAGCGCTCTCTGGCTTCCGTGAGTAGGCTCATTCATGATATGATTTCTATGACAAATTAAAAACTGCCTATATATTCAGTTTGAGAAGAGAGATGTGGTCCAGGTACCATGGTTTGAAGCCATTTTTTAAAGGGTGGGAGTTAGCTTGGTTGTGACATTGGACATAGAGGGTACCGTGTAAGTAGGTGTACCTCCAGTGTGTGACAGCACCCCTTCTAAGAGCACGCTCTTTAACTGAGTGGAAATGCCTTCCTGAGAAGCTCTCTGCTTGTCAGTCTCTCAGCTGCAGAATGACAATATCTCCTCCTGGTCACTGTGATATACAATTGCCATTTCTATAAAATATGGCACCTGAATTTTCATTGTATATATTGTTTATTACACTGATTCCAAGAATTATGTGATATAGGGAGAGAAAAAAAAAAATCATGTGATGGGTGGGGAAAACAACCCCAGATTTTGGGTAAAACATGATTTTTTCAAAAAATGCACAAGCAAGCTATGGGTGTTTAAAACAACATGCTTTTCCATTGTCCATGAATGATCTTCTGTTCTGAGCAAAGGTAGATAAACAGTAAGATCCTTTAGAGATGGAAGAACTTCAAAACATTGTTGTAAGTTACTGAAAATTAATGTTAAACGTATTGTTGTTACTATTCATTGCTCTGTGGTAGCAACTACAATACCAGGTGAATGCTAATGATCTATTTTGATATATTACTATAATTATAGCCACTAATTATATTCCGAAACTATTTTTCATTTAACTAACGTAGAAAGTTCAGTTTTCCAAATCTGCATAATAACGTAACAGATTGACTTTCACTTACTTATGTAATAAAGTATATGTGTAATTATAATGCCATTATTGAATTATGCTGGCAGTATAAGTCCCTAACTTCGAATAGTTTTGTAAGCCATTTATTTAGATACTGAAGACTGGAAGTTCTCTCTTAAGCAGCTGCTCGCAAATGTGTGATGCCCTAAAAGTGTGTCAGAAGTAGTGACTGCTGGACCCTGCTGTGGAAGAGCATCTCCACACTGTCACAGGGGAAATAATTAGGAGTTCCCACTCACCTACTTAATGTGGTCAGGGAACCCAGGGAGATCTCCCATGAGCCGCAGCAGGCGGTCTGCTTATAAAGAGGGTTGGACTGGGCATGAGGAACTGACACCAGGGAACCAGCTAAGGTTCCCTGCTGTTTCACATCCCCACCCCCGTTCTTTTCTGACCTGTTGGGTTGGTTATTCCTAAAACAGCTCTTTGAATTTTTTAAACTATATTCTCAGATGTATTTATGTCCTGTGTGTTGGGGTGAAAGCGTGGTGGTGGTACACGTGCCATTGTGTTCATGTGGAGGTCAGAGAATAACTTTCAGGAGTTCTCTCCTTAAACAGTGTAGGTCATGGGGATCTACCTTGGGTTGTCACCTTTACCTGCTGAGCCATCTTGCCAGCCCCTGATTTACTTTATGACAGTTGTCTTCACTCACACATCTGGCAACATCAGGAAGAATCTTTGGTGCCTTTTGGGGTCCACTTTGCCTCTGCATCCTTTCCTCCCTCATCTACCCCTCAGCATGTGACACAATATGTCTATATCAGCTAGTACAGGGGCGTGTCCTTGCCTGGAGATCTTCAGCAAAGAACCAGTCAGATGCCTCATTTCTTGGTTGGTTGCCCCAGAGCTTGTACCTATGCATGCACAGTCACTCGACTGCCCTAAGTGGAAATTTTCACCCTTAATTTGCATTTGAAATTCCTCTTTTAGGCATTTAGCACATTGAAGGTAGGCATAATTCAACTTAGTCTGAGAACCTATAGTTCAGATTTTATTTCTTTCCAAAGTTGGAGTATTGACATTGTGCATGACTGTGTGAGCCTCTCCGGCACTAATGTTTTCCCATGGGCTTTTGCAGGAGACGTTCCCTTACACCTCAGTATCAGGGAAGCTTCAGACATGGGTCAGCCAGTTGTGTTTTCACAGCCTGAAAGCGAGGAGGTAAGTCAAATTTTCACCTTTTTCTTTCTTTCTTTCTTTCTTTCTTTCTTTCTTTCTTTTCTTTCTTTCTTTCTTTCTTTCTTTCTTTCTTCCTTCCTTCCTTCCTTCCTTCCTTCCTTCCTTCCTTCCTTCCTCCCTTCCTTTCTTTCTTTCTTTCTTTTCTTTCTGATGCATTCTTTATGCTGTACAGAAAGTAGGGAGGATCAAGTCAGGCTTGCTTGTGCACAGGACATATACATAGACAAAGGCTGCTCACCTTGACTTGAAGTCACTCATCATGCCGTGCGCCAGGCTGCAGGTGTGGGGTACCAGATTCTCGGTGCAAACAACAGACAGCTGACTTCCTGGCAGTTTTCTCGTGAGGAACCCACATGAGAGCCTCTGGCTGGCAACTTCTAACTGCTCCAGAGTAGGACACTTGGGTACTGCACCGTCAGCTCGTTACTGAGAGGAGGGAACCTTGTGTGAGAAGGGGTACATGGAGTATCATCTGGTCAGTAGGGATGGGATTTTCATTGTTCGTTTGAAGGAGTATGATCAGGAAGAAGGCAGAAAACCTAGTAGTGTTTCCTTAGCCAACATTGTAAGGGTTAACTGATAGAGTTTCTAAGTCGCCAAAATATGAAATTGTTGTTGTTACTGTTGTTTTGTTTTGTGAGACAGGGTTTCTCTGAGTAACCCTAGCTGTCCTGGATCTTGCTCTGTAGCCCAGGCTGGCCTCGAACTCACTGAGATCCGCCTGCCTCTGCCTCCCAAGTACTGGGATTAAAGGCATACTCCACCACTGCCCTGCTCAAAATATGAAAATTTTAAAGATAAACATTTTATTATAATGTGTTTTAGAAAAATGGACATGAAATCAGTCATGTATGTATCCTCTTTCCTGCTTAGTCCTTTCAGGTTAAGTTGGAAGCCCAGTTATCACCTGTGTGTCTGTTTGGGTGTAGTTTTTTGTGTCTCTTCATCAACACCCCAGTCTTCCAGTACCTTCTGTCCCCGACTCCAGCCCTGCCTTAGTGGACGGGACTGTTCCTGTCCTTCTGTCCCCGACTCCATCCCTGCCTTAGCGGACGGGACTGTTCCTGTCCTTCTGTCCCCGACTCCAGCCCTGCCTTAGCGGACGGGACTGTTCCTGTCCTTCTGTCCCCGACTCCATCCCTGCCTTAGTGGACGGGACTGTTCCTGTCCTTCTGTCCCCAACTCCATCCCTGCCTTAGTGGACGGGACTGTTCCTGTCCTTCTGTCCCCGACTCCAGCCCTGCCTTAGTGGACGGGACTGTTCCTGTCCTTCTGTCCCCGACTCCATCCCTGCCTTAGCGGACGGGACTGTTCCTGTCCTTCTGTCCCCGACTCCATCCCTGCCTTAGTGGACGGGACTGTTCCTGTCCTTCTGTCCCCTACTCCATCCCTGCCTTTGCGGACGGAACTGTTCCTGTCCTTCTGTCCCCGACTCCATCCCTGCCTTAGCGGACGGGACTGTTCCTGTCCTTCTGTCCCCGACTCCATCCCTGCCTTAGCGGACGGGACTGTTCCTGTCCTTCTGTCCCTGACTGCAGCCCTGCCTTAGTGGACGGGACTGTTCCTGTCCTTCTGTCCACGACTCCAGCCCTGCCTTAGTGGACGGAACTTTCTTGTCCACTCATGACAGCGACCCTGATCATCCTTGTTCACTCCTCTAATCTTCTGGGAACAAGAAAGTGTAAGAACCAAGCCTGATTAATGCCATGGATAAAGTGAGGGTAGATCTGATCTAGAATTGTGAACTAACAGCACTGATTCATTTAGAGTCACCCATAGGTGGGTGCACAGCGCCTTGACTGTCAGCCGATGTGAGGACCTAGAGTAAATACGATATAGCACTTAACATTGTTTCCCTTTGCTCTGCCTTTTGGGCATTAAATTTCCTTTCCACTTCTTCTTTAAAGGCCCTTCAGATGAGCAAAACCATAACTCTTCATACTTTCATATTAAAGTATGGTAATCCCAACTATCAAAAGTATACTTTTAATATACAGTATATGAAAAGTTTGGAATAAGAATTTTTAAAAAATTATGAACATTTAAGTGACTTCCAGGAGCAAAATATTTAAAGGTATTCTATGACGATTCCTTACAAACAATAGTATTTACTATTAATTGCAATTATGAGTTGAGATTTTAAGGTATTTCTACCTGTTTATTGTGGTTTTTAAAAATAAGAAGCAGTACATTGAATTTGAGGAATGTCATTGAACAGAGAACATACGACAAAGCATCCAATTAGAGTAGAGTTTTAAATGCTAAGCAGTAGTACTTGTGGTATTTTTGGAGTGTGTCTGTGGCGCGCTCTACATGTGTGGTTGCTGGGTCTCAGTCTTCCTACGTGACATTGCTGAGGACCCTAGAACAGCCTCGGCCTCTTGGGCTAGGCCAGTTTGGGTGAAGTTTCTTCAAAAATGATAAAAGTCTCCTGTGCTCATCATCAGTGTTAAATATGAGGGCTTCTGACCAATTTTAAACAGACATCGCCGTGAATAGGAGAGCACGATTTCCTAGTTACTGCTTTCCACCTATGGAAGCCGCTAGCTACTTCCTGTCCTAAGATTGCAGATGCTGTTGGAGCTGTTGGTAATTTTCTAAGAATAGTAGTTAGAGAAGCAGAGACCAGCCAGGCTTTCGTACGTGATTTCTGTCCTTATAACAGCTCTGTGCGGTATGATGAGGAAACTGAAACCCATCAAGGAAGATGAGTCATTTCCCCAGGACCGTCACAGAGCTGGTCAATTGTAAAATAGTAAAAAGCCAGGCCGCTCTTCCCAGGCTGACACGTCACATTGCGTCAGCCTCTGGCTCCCATATTAACAGCCCCGACTTCTTCCATTTCTTCTAGGAGACTGGCACAGTGCTTGGTTCCTTGGTACCCTTTCTCACCTGGTTCCTATAGCGTCCTTGTGAAGCAGATTCAGTCTCCTTTACCCTCCAGGCAGGAGTTTGTTTACGTGAGGAAGAGTGTCCAGGATAGTACTAGAAGGCACTGTACACGGGGCTGATTACACAACCCATGGTTTCTCTTCCCAGTGAAGTCTCTGCTTGACTTTCTAATTGTTCCAGGCCAGTGCGTTGTGGCCAGAGTGACCATGAGCTGGCTTCCGGGTCACCTCCTTTTCACACAGTAAGAGTCTGGAGGAGAGGCTGAGGAGAATCTGCCCTCAGGTTCTGCTGGCAAGAGTAGGTCAGGGCACAGGATTCCAACCTGGTCAGAGAGTCCCTGGAAATCTTTTCCAGAATGTGTCAAGATGCATTTTTTTTTCTGGGAAATTGCCCAGGAGCTATGTTAAGAGTCGCAAAGGGGATCTCAGAAGCACAGAATCAGAGTCTGTATGGAGTGATCGCCAAGCTTACCACCATCTAAGTGGAACCCAAAAAGACTTCCTGCTCTTGAATCTTTCTCCTCATCTATATATTGATGTCATGGTGTGTGTGTTGGGGGGGGGGGGGGGGTAAATGAGATATATGAAACTTCACTAGAAGATGCCAAATAGATCCGAGCTGCCCCTCCTGCCTTTGGAAACTGGCTGTCTAAGGTGTCCCAGCCACCAATGCCGTTCCTCGCCCCTCATTAAATGTCTAGGTCCACGTATGCCCTTACCCTCACACAGCATCAAGAAAATGTTCCTCTGACGACCTACTATTCAGAATAGCAGGACTTGAGTCATGAAATCAGGTGCCCAGCGACAGCATTAATGATAACATTTCTTGATGTTAAAAAAGCTGTAATTGAGTCCTGGAATCTGCCTCTACCTCAGGTGAATCTTGCCTCCAGATAACTGTTTCCTTTTTTCTCCTACACAAGTAAAGTTTGCTTCTGGAAGTTGAACTCTCCGGTAGTGTTTAACTGCCGGGAGAGACAAACACCACAGTGGTGGTGAGTCGGTTAAAGGTGTGGGTTCTGGTGAATTTGAGGCATCGTTTGAAAAGTTGGAAGGGCTTGTGACACTAGGTAAGAAGAGCTAACGGTTGCTACCTACCCAGTGAACGGGCCTAAACTCTGCCACATGCGCCAGGTAGGAAAGAAGAGTGAGTGAAACTCCACATGCGGTGCCCTGGCAGCCAGACTGCAGTAGAGGAAGGGCACATGGTGGTGGGGGCTTCGAATTCAGCTCTTAGAGGTCAGAGCACCGCCTCGTACCAGCAGACCTGTCACTGACCTTTGCCTTTGACTGAGACCAGCACGCATGGAGTGGGTCCATGACAGGTGGTTTTTATGGTTGTACCTTTTGTATCAAATAAAAAATTAGCAGATATTATCTTCTAAATATCTCTTAGAAGATATTCTTGATGAAGATTTTCAAATATAAATGGGAGATGTATTGTCTTATAATTTCTAGATCATCTCCCCACTGCCTTAATATAAACTAAATAGGATAAACCAACCACAAATATTTCAAAATAAAAATGAAACTAACTTCCATACAACTCCTTTCTCTCTGGTCTCATTTGTTCCCTATTGCCTGGTAGTGACAGAGCAGACAGATAGACAGAGGGCCTTTAGATGGCCTAATAGACAAATCTGCAATGATAGCAGGGAAGGTGAGGTAATGAATGGAGAGTAGTAATAGCTTGAGAAATCTTAAGTATGTCTTCGACATAGATGTATTTGTTTATGCTGCATGACAGACAGGGATTTCATTATTCCTCAGGAAGAAATGTTCTCCAAAAGTATTTGGATGAGCTATTCAACAAGACTGCAGTTCTCTCTCTCTCCCGCTCTCTCTCTTTCTCTCTCTCTCTCTCTCCCTCTCTCTCTCTCTCTCTCTCTCTCTCTCTCTCTCTCTCTCCCTCTCCCTCTCCCTCTCCCTCTCCCTCTCCCTCTCCCTCTCCCTCTCCCTCTCCCTCCCTCCCTCCCATTTTTTTATTTTTATTTTTTTGGCATTTTGATACAAAGTCTTATAGCCCTGCTGTCTGCCTTTGAACTTGCTGTAGCTGAGGATGACCTTGAACTCCTGATTCTCCTGATTCTACCTCCCAACCTCTGGGATTACAGGTGTGTGCCACCATGCCTGGCCAACCTGCCCATTTCTTAGGGCATAATAGTAATGGCGATGGCCACTTAAGCTGTACACACTCCACGCCAGCACTTTACATGCCTTCTCAAAACCCTGGGAAGTGTGTGCTGGTCCCACAGCCATTTCACAGCAGTAGACCCTTCAGCTAGTCAGTACTGACACCAAGCCTCCCAGCCCAGCCTGTGTGACTTCAGGGCCTCGGTTCCTCTATCACAAGTGGTTCTGCTTCCTTCTAAATCATCACATCTCACAGATTCCCCAGCACGGCGCTTCAAATGCAGCAAGGACCAAAATGGATTTGTTGAAATGATACAGCATTGCCTGAAAAAATTCAGTCTCGACAATTTTGTAGAAATCAAAACTGTTCAAATCAGCCCTTTCAGGATTCCACGGCGAATGCCAATCTGTTTCCCTGAGTGTGATACACAGGGAGTCGAAGAGCAAAGTTCAAGAGCAAAGGCTGAGTGTGACAAATTTAGTTATTCTGCAATAATCCAGAAGTTTTTGTATTAGGATAGGCTTGTGTCTCCATTTTAACCTAGGCAAGTGCTAACTGATTATGGAATGAAGTCCTTGATCCAGCTCTTAAGGCTCAGGCATAAAGATCTGTCATTCATCAGTCAACAGGACCTCTCTGTAGTGCGCAGCTCTGGAGGCTGGGGTCAGGAGACTGGCCACTTGGGCTCAAAGTCCAACTTGTTACCAAGTAGTCATAATGTTTCAGACAGTCCCCACTTTTCTAGGCCCTGGTTTCCTCATCTGCAAAGTGAAATTGACTATACAATTTATCCCCTGAGGTAACTTCTAGGGTATGAAATACCTGGCAAGTAGGAAGTTGGGTAATTTTTAATAATAGTGGTAGTATAACTACATCAGTGTAGAATTTTGTGCTTTTGAAAATCTTAATATGGGTATTGTGGCCCACACTTGGGAGGCTGAGGCAGGAGGATTATAAGTTCAAGGCTAGTCTAGACTACATGGTGAAACCCTGTCTCAAAAGATGAAGTCTCACTGGTTCATAGGTACTGTTTATGGATAAGATCGGCAGCTACTTTTTATAAATATCGGTATTGCACTTGTTGAAGGGAATTCTTTACATTCAATCTTGTGGTCATTGCTGTAACCAGACAAGGGCACTGTGTTAGCCTGTGTCTTCGGATCCACCCTGAGCATTGTGCTGGGACCCCAGAGAAGAGGTGTGTGACACTGACCATAAGTTTTTGCACAATTCCCAAATTCTCCTGGGAAAGAACTGTCTTGTGCTCAGTTCTGGTGTTTTGAACGACCTCAGAGAGAGTGAAGAAAATCTTTCTAGAAAGAAAACCTCTCTTTCAGTTGGCTAAGTCCTTTTATGCCCAACAGGAGTTGGCAGTATCTAACTCAAGATTTCCGAGAGGAGGAAGGTTTAAGTTTTCTGCAGCTCAAGTAGTTGTTAATTTACTGACATTAGACTAGAATTGGAAATGCAGCAATTCCTGGTATCGATTTTTTTTTTTCCAGAAAGTTACCTTCCAAGTATTTACCCTCCAATAGTGTAAGACCCTGTCCTCTGGCTCACCTGCAGCATGTCCTCACTGTTAGACTGCAGCCCAGCATGCTGCTTTCCCCCCAGCTGCAGCAGCAGCCATCTGTGTACACAGTTTGGGAGTCATTCAACGTCTGCTGGAAACATGGAACAATGAGTGTGTTCTCTTCCAGGCCAGAGCTTACCTGCACATTGCTTCAGAAGTGGTGAGAAGATTGCAGCCACCTCCAGAATGATTCCCAAGCGCCCTGGAAATGTCCTGGTGTTTGATAATCACAGACTGTCAATAAGGAGCACTGTGGTAGTGTGAAACCCACAAAAATAATGACAATCGTGATGATTTTCTTTCATTTCTGAAGAAATAATGTCTCATGTTCAGATTTGATTTGACAAGCCATGATTCACAAATAAAGCATGTGTGTGTGTGTGTGTGTGTGTGTGTGTGTGTGTGTGTGTGTGTATGGATGGAAATGGAGCACCTTGCTACCAGGCAGTGGTTCAGGTTTGGACCTTGTCTGTAGTCCTGTCTTAGACATGTTCTTGATGGAAAAGACTTCTACTCATGTGGCATAGGCGTGCCCAGACTTGATGAATCCGAATCTCCAGGATGGGGCTAGGGCATTGATAATGACTTTGGTTATGATGTGTCTTATAGTCACTGTTCTCTTGCCGTGAAGAGACACCACACCGTGACAGCTCTTCCAAAAGAAAGAATGTCATTGGGACTTGCTAACATTTCAGAGGTTTATTAGTCTATTACCAGCATGGTGGCAAGCAGGGCAGTAGCAGGTAAAGTAGACATGGTGCTGGAGAGGTAGCTGAGAGCTCTACCTCTGGATCAGCAGGCAGCAGGAAGAGAGAGACACTGGGTCTGGTTTGAACATTTAAGGCCCCAAAGCCACCCCCAATGACACACTTCCTCCAGCAAGGCCACACCTCCTAATGACTCAAGTAGAGCCACTCCCTAATGACCAAGCATTCAAAGATGGGAACCCATGGGGGCCATTCGTATTCAGAGAACCACAGATAATAATTATGATAATAAAAATAATGTTTGTCAAGTGATTTCTGTAGCCTTTGAATCTTTCATTCATACTAGTGGGCACTGTTCATTTTATGAATGAGGAATGAAGGTATGGAAAAGGTAAGTGCCTTGTTGTTGGTAGGTTCCTGTTTCTAGCAGATGATGGCACTGGCATTCGTCCACTTTTGTAGTTTGCTGCTGAAGTCCTCCTTGTACTACATGAGGTATATAATGATTACAAAAGAAAGGCTTAGTGTTCACGGCAGTCCTGACATCCCAGTCCCCTCCTTAGGAGTATTCCATGGCGTTCATGTTTCCAAGAATGTACTTTGAAAAACATGTGTCTTGTCTAATTGAAACCCAGATACAGAGACAAAGACATCCCAAGGTCTGGTAGCTCTAAAGCTGCAAGTACTGATAAGAATGCTGGAGTGCATCCCTGGTTTATGGCCAGCTGTAGGGAAGTGGCCTTTGCCCTTTGGCAAATCCTGTAATGTTCTATGATGCTGCTCTCTAGTTGGCAGCTAGACAGTTACTCAAAAGGCAAATATACCTTCAAACCACTACATGGACATTTCTAGCACCTTACACAGGAGAGCTGAGAAGTCAGCTTTTCTACAGTGAGTGAATGGTTACATAGGTATAAAACCTCTATACCATGATGGTACTCCATGGTGGAAACTGAGGATTCTTTCAACAGTCTCCTAAGATGGTGAACCATATGGTCCACCTGTAAATGCTTTCGAAATGAAAAGGGTGATAGATTAACTTGTAACTATGTAAAGAAAGGCTGGAGACAGAAAAACTAGTGTGCCTATAAAAGAGCAACATGAGGGATCCTAGTAAGGATGGCACTATTCCCCCAGTGCAGTAGTGAGAGAGGATTTAGGGCTTCACACATGCTGGACAAGGGATCTACCACTGAACTATATGTCTATCCCTCTGTGTACTTCTCATTTCTGAGACAAGATCTCACTGAGTCTCCAGGCTGATCTTGAACATGCTTTTTAAGCCAGGCTGGCCTTGAACTTACACTATCCTACCTCAGCCTACTGAGTAGCTGGGATTACAACCTGCACCACCAGGCCTGGCTGATGGAAGGCTTCTCTAGTATGCTTTTTATTGCTTCTTTGTGGTTTCAGGCTCCTACAGTTTTACAAGATATTATTCACTGAAGAAACTTGGTTACAGGCACATGTGATCTCTGTTTTGCTTCTTAAAAATTGCATGTAAATCTGTATTTATTTTTAAAAAAAAAAAAAAAAAGTAAAAATGGAATTAAAAGAAATCTGTATATAAGATGAAATGTTTGGACCAAGCAAGCTGTCCATACTAACTCTTGAAGAAAAATCTTCATGGACACAGTAATCATTACTCATCCCTAAAAAGATAGTAAAGTCTTCAAATTGCAGATGTTATGTGTGTCTTGTTGTTGCTCTAGTGGGGGCACTGTGTAAATACTGAGAAGCAACTCCTGAAACCAAACCCACTTTGGAAAAGAAGCCTGGAGTAGGCGTCAGGGACGCTTTCAACTGTGCCCTGTGACTGCACACACCTAATGGGGAAGTGGGGGAGGCTTCCCTCATAAATCTTTGGCATAGAGAAGATCAGCAAATAGAATCCCCTGCTTCCTTGTTGTGATGTCTGCGGATGCCTGAAGGTGTGCTGCTGGAGAGAAGCCAGCTTCGAGCTTAGGTGTGGAAGGAGGGAGAGTGGAGGAGGAAAGCCAGGAAATGGGCCCATCTGAAGATTTCCCTCTAGCGAGTCAAGATTCAAAGATCAGTCACCAGGCGACTTCAGAGTACCACTAGTCTGCCTGTTGGCAAAGGTGGATGTTTAGGCCTCATTTGTCAGGTTTCCTTGAGTGTAGAGAATTAACACTTCACTGTCCAGGAGGAAAAGTAAACTCAACTTAGGAGGGAAAACTCTTCCCAAACCTCTGCATTTCTTTTCTAGCCAAACCTTGAGATTTCTAAGGCAGGCCACAGGGAAGCCCAAAGTTCTCCATCCATGCCTTGCTGGGGTTTGAGCTTGTTTTTGTTTGTTTGTTTGTTCTTTTGTTTTGTTTTTTTCTTCTTGAGATAAAGTCTCACTATGTAGCCTAGGCTAGCCTTGAACTCTTGGCCCTTCCCCAGGCTTCCAGGGGCTGGGATTTCAGATATGTACCCACTCGTGACTCTGCCTTGCCCTTGAGTGGGTGTATCCTGATAACTTGAACTTAAGGCGTGAGGTGGCTCACTGTGGTCACATGCCCTCTGAGGTAAGTTGGTCTGTGCTGAAGCTACAGCATTTGCCTCTGTCTGATTTGGTTTTCTCAGTTCCAAACAAGGAAATAATCCCCAAGCTCTTACCGTATTTCAAGAAAGCAAAAACCTGTGAGTCCCAGAACATTAAAACCACTTGTATGTAGATTCCACATAGCTTTATCACTCCACTAAAGTATTTCTTCTGAAAAATAAGCTTACCAATGGACGGAAGCTTTGAAAAAAAATTTGTTCATTTATTTTGTGCATGCATGGGCCATGTGTGTTTGTGAGTGTGTGTATGCTCCTGTGCACATGCACAACTTCTGGGAATCAGTTTTCTCCCTCCACTGTTAGGGTTCCAGGGATCAGGCTCATGTCGTCAGGGTTGGTGGAAAATGCCTGTACCCACTGAGTCACCTCACTGTCTCAGAAGCTGGAGACAGTGGCGCTGGAGAGGGCTGTCATGAAATTAAGACACAACAAAGCACCGAACAAGGACATTTGAATGGTTCCAGCGATAACTCCAAATCCCGCCACTCTGAACTTCCCGAGATAATGTCCTGGTGTCTGTGCATGGATTTCTGTTGAATTGTTCACTTAAGAATGGGACTATTGACAGTTGGTAAGTGATCTGCCATTGAGTTTTAGTTAGAAATTCCCAAACTACAAATGAGTTTGAACAACCTGACGCACACTTGCTGGCTAATTGAGTAGTTTCTTCTATGTAGAGCCTCGCCAGCCTTCGGGCCTGTTTTGTTGGAGTCATATTGTTGGCACTCTGTATTCTTGGTGTATGTGTTGAAAATTTCTTTTCCCATTCTGCCACTGGCCTTTTCTCATGATGTTAACTTCTGTTGAACAAAAGATCTTACGCTGTTTCAAATTCACCATACTTTCCTTTTCGCTGTTGACTTTTGTGACCTAGCTCAGGGCCATGAAAGGGATATTGCGTTTCCTCGTGGGTATCTGATTTTCCAGAAGCACCGATTAGGTCTTTTCCCCTTTGCTCCCACCCTCTGTATAAAGTCGGTGGCGGCCTATCCGGCTTCTCTTCTAGTCCACTGGTTATTTGTTTCTTCCTACTGATAATTCACTGTCTTGTTTATCATCACTATGTTTTTCAAGACTATTTTAGCAATCCATGATTCTTTGCCTTCCCATATAAATAGCTTGTGAAATTCAAGGGCGACAACAAAACTCCTGCAGAGAATTTCAGTTGGATTGAGGATGGGAGGGTGAAGAAGAGTGTCACACCCACACTTAACACAGGGCAGGGGAAACTGTATGAACCACAGAATTTTCATTTTCTCCAAACCACTCAACGGCTGAAGTTATGTAATGACCAAGGCTGACCTTTGGGCTCTAAGTGCCATGTCCTGCCCATCAAAATGGCTGTCTGGGAGTTGCCTCATCCCTAATGAAAATGGCCTGGCTACACCATTGCAAGCTCTGCCCACTCTCTCTTGGAAAGACTTTCTCATATAATACCCACCCTCAGTGAGGGTGGCTCTCTTGTGTTTCCTGTAATCTTTCGCCAGTTTTTCTTTTAGAAACAGGATTTGCTCTGTGGATAAGGCTGGCCTTGAACTGGAAATCCTCCTGCCTCTGTGTCCGTAGTGCCAGGATACAGGAGTGATCATCATTATCTGGTGCCTTATTTTCAACCACTCTAAAAGACAGTGTGGCCTTTTAGACAACGCAGTGTATTGTGGTTTTATAGCAGGCGAAAACATAATATATGGCAGTCACATATGCGGCAAAAATGATGAGGACTGAGGGTGTACTGCTGTAAAATACGTGCTTGAAGGTAGATCATAAATAATTGAAGCATAAAGTGTAAACTTTAAGACAACTATTAACTTCTTAAAAATAAGGTAAGTCAGCAGTAGGGATAAAAATGGAATTATTAAAAAAACAAAACAAAACAAAAAAAACTAAACTTGATCCAAAAACAAGCAGAAATAAAATAAAAATACAAAAGGGAAAACAAAATCAGTGGCATGGTGGCATATTTTAATCCAAACATGCATAATCTCAGTAACCAAAAATGTCCACCAATGGAAAGACATTTTCAGACTAAATAAAAAGAAAGACCTAACTCTCAACTGTCTAAAAGAAAGTGGCCTGTCCCCCATTTCTCTTCCTCACTCCCCAACACTACGTTCTCAATTTGTTGCCCATGCTAGCCTCTCACTCCTGGGCTCAAGTGATCCTACCTCAACCTCATGAGCAACCAAGACTACAAACACACAATACCATATCCAGAGTTTTGATTACTATTTTTACTGAGTTCTTTGAAATATATTTGTTCTAAGTACATTTCATACCATGTATTTTGAACATATTCATCTCCTGTCCTCAACTCCCTCAGCTCCAGCCCCTTCTCCCTCCACTCCCAACTTCATGTCCTCTTTTCCCCATAACCTACTGATTCCAAGTCCTCTCCATATCTGAGTGTGGGGCCATCCACGGGAGTGGGGTTGGCCTACCAAATGTCAAACCCTTGAAGACAATTGACCCTTCCTCCCCTAGAAGCTATCAGCTGTCCATGGCACCTGAGATAGGGATGGAGGCTCATGAGCTCTCTCTACTCCACACTAGAATGTCAGCTGGCTTGAGCTGAGCACCTTAAATATAAAATTACAAATAGGTTAAAAGAAAAAGATTTTTAAAAGGCATAACATGTAAACATCAAAAGATGAGTGAAATGACCATCGTGTGTGTGTGTGTATGTATGTATGTATGTATGTATGTATGTATGTATGTATATATATATAAAATTAAGTTTCAGAACATGGGGGATGAAAAGGGGCACCATGTGATGATAAAGGTGCTGTAGCCAAAAAGATACCATGACCCCAATTCTGTGCCCACATAACAGAATGGTCTTCGAATACAGGAAACAGGATTTGGTAAACTAAACATAAATTCACAGGTGCATAGTTGGGGACTTGACTATTACTCTTGCAGTAACCAATGGAACAGGCACAAATAATGAGTGTTGAAGAGCTGACCTTCACCAACAGTCAGCACTTAGAGGTCACTCTAGTCCTAAACAACAAAGTATGTATGGCTTTCTTATGCAAGCAGAATATTCGCCATGTGGACAATACAGCATGTTTAGAATAACCTCATATAAAACAGTTCTTTTCTCATAACAAATAGAATCCAATAATAAAACAGATACCTGAAAACTCACAAATATATGAAACCAGAACAAAAAAATTCTGAATTATCCATGAGTCAAAGGAAGAAAGAAGTAAAGTCATAAAATATGTTGAGCAGACTAGAGAGGATCCACATTCGTGAGATGCGAAGGTAAATTTATGATACTGTTTGTACCCGAAAGGAAGACAGATATACCAGTGTGGTTACCTCCCATCTTAGTAAGCTGGAGAGAGTGCAAATTAACCCTGTTCTTCCTCCTCCAGTGGAGGAAATGGAGGAAGAATGAAATTGGGAAGAAAAGCTATAAAGAAAATACTGAAATCAAATGCTGGCATTTTGAAAAGATGAACAAAATCAATAAGCTGTAGTCAGATTCATTAAGAAGAGATAGGACAAAGACATAAATCACCCAATCAGGAATGAACAGGGCAGCGCCAAGGTCCTACAGTTAATTAAAAGAACAATTGGAACTGTTACCAACTTTATGCCATAAAACTAGCAACTTGGTGAAATAAATACCATGAAAAGGTTATCAAAGCTCCTTCCAACAATAAAGCTGAACAGTGTAAGTCACAGGAACAAAACTTCCAACTTCAGGCCTAGTTACCTTTGCTGGCAAGTCTACCCAAGGAAGGAAGAGAAGGCCAATTCTAGCAAAGGACTTCAGGAAGCAGTTCCCAGCTCATTTATGAAGAGTTGCCATTGACCTGAGACTCAAGCCTGTCACGGACAGTACAAGAACACAGCCAAACAGTTCTCATAAATACAAACACAAAACCCATAGACAGGACAGGGCCAGAGAGGTGGCTCAGCTGCCAAAGGTTCTCACCGTACCAGCCTGGCCGAGTTCAATCCCTGGGGCCCAGGGAAAGATTAGTGGAAAGGACTGACTCCACAGAGTGTCCTCACCTCTACATGTGCAGTGTGGCATGTGCATACCTCCCCCAATACATATATAATATGTATCTAGAGTCAGCTGGACTCCTCAGAACCCTAACAGTCTGGCCATGAGGCAGCCATAGGGTTACTGTTGATGTCTGTGGCTCCTGTTACCACCAAGAGCCCTGCGAATGCCTGTAGTCTGGGCTACCACCTGTGATACCATGTGGATGTTCTAGGGCCAAGCTGCTGCTGGGTCCATCCTGATCTGAGTGGCCTGCACTGCCAGCTGGGGTCATGGTATTGTCTGGGCCTAAGCTGCTGCCAAGGGCCATGTCTGGGTCTTTGTCCCTACTGCAGCCACGGTCTGTGTCGATGTCCATGGCTCCTTTTGCCACCAAAAGCAGTGAGGATAGGGCTGCACAGAGTTGGTCCCACCCCCTCACCAACTGCAGCACTTGGGAGAGCGGGCCCTGCACCTCACCTGGGCAGCACAGTAGAGATGTCCCTGTGAGCCAGACCTGAGGGCATGGGAGTAAGGGAGCTAGCCCCACTGTCTGTCATGTGATGGTGTAGGTGCCCCCCACCAGGTGGGAAAAGCTGGTCCCTGGATCATAAGCGTGGGAGAGCTGACCCTGCCCCTCACCAGCAGCAGCACTTGGGAGAGTGGGTCCTGCACCTTGCCTGGGCAAAACAGTAGTGCTGACCTTGTTGGTGGCGGGGCAGGTGAGCCAGTCCTGTGGGCATGAGAGCAGAACTGCCCCCATACCCTCCTTCATATGCTATGTGGTGGCATGGGTGAGGGAAATATGCCACCCCCCATCCCTTGCCACCTCTGGCAGGCAGGAGAGCTGGCCTCAGGGCATAAGAACAGAAGAGCTGGCCATGCCCCTCACCAACTGCAGCAATCAGGACAGCAGTCTCTGCACCTTGTCTGGGCAAAACAGAAACACTGGCCCTGGTGTGCGGGTGAGCCAGACCTGAGGACATGAGAGCAGGAGAACTGGCCCTGCTCCTTGCTGTCTGCCACACTGGGTGAGCTAGTATGGGCAGTGCTGAAAAGCTCACCCTGGTGATGAGGAGGAGGAAAAGCTGACCAATCCAGCTACCACCCAGGCCCAGAACCAGAACTATGAGCTGGCCCAACCCAACATCCACCGGATCTGTGAGCTCTGCTAGAGCATGTAAAGGAACCAGTCCTGCTGACACAAAGCTGCAGGATCTCCACGACACAGGGCAACAACAGGATATCCAAGAGGAGTCCCAGTGAGGGCCCAGCATCAATCGTGCAGCAGAAACCAGAGGCCTCGAACCAATGACTCATTGTAGTAAACATAAGTAAAGATGTGCGGACTAAAGGGTACACTGTGTGACTCACTGAGCCACACTACAGCTTCCACACTGAGATTTTTTTTTCTTTTTTTCTCTTTGTTTTGTTTTTTCAGTTTTAGTTTTAAATTCTGTTTTGTTTGCGGGGAGCAGGGAGGTTGCAAGGGCAGAGGGCAGAAGCGAGTGGACGGGGAGATGAGTAGGGTTGGGATACATGATGTGAAATCCACAAAGAATCAATTTTAAAAAGTTTTAAAAAGAAGAATTGAAGGAAAAAGGGTGAATGAATTTTAGCCTGTGATTAAGACAATTTCCAGTGGTTTCTGAAATGGATCTAAACATACGTGTGCCATTTTGTACTAAATACTTATGTTCATTGGCCTTCTCAGCACTGACAATTAAAAATCAGATATTAATCAACTCTGAAAAATGTTGAAGGTGTTTGTGGTGGTTTGAAAGAGAATCCCCTTAGACTCATATATTTGAATGCTTGTTTCTTAGTTGGTGAAACTATTTGGGAAGGATTAGGAGATGTGGCCTTGTTGAAGGAGGTGTGCCACTTGGGGTGGACCTGCGGTTTTAAAAGCTCATGCCATTTCCAGTTATCTCTGCCTCTCTGCCTTATGATTATTGTCTCAATGTGTACGCCCTCAGCTTCTGCTCCAGCACCATGCCTGCCTGCCAGCTGCCACGCTCCCCACCATGATGGTCATGGACTAACCCTCTGCAACTGTAAGCAAGCCCCCAAGTAAATGCTTTTTTTATAAGTTGCCTTGGTTATGGTGTCTCTTCACACAGGTAGAAAAGTAACTAAGACAGAGCTCTATGTCCTAAGTATCAGATATTCAGCCAATAGTTCTTGTAAAAATAGACAAGCACACCCACCTCATTCATATGTATATTTGCTTTCAAAATCTTTGCTAAATGGTAAAAGTATATGTATACCAAAGAATTGTCTTAAAATAAACTTGTTTATTATGAATTATCAGTAAATGTCTGGTCTGTACGCATTTTTATTTTTGTTTTTTTTTTCTCTTTACCAAGTCACATAAAATGTACTGGGCAAGAAGGGTCCATACATAGAAAGAGCTGAAGCAGTCTGGTCTGTAATAGCAATATTCCACATTTCTAGCTCTGTGATGTTAGTCTTAATAACTTGATAAGATTTAGAATTTCATGGACACAAATCTTTTGGTAAACCTATTAGGGGTTATTCTAGATTAGGCTAATTGAGGTGAGAAAACCCACCCAAAATATGGATAGCAGCATTCCCTGGGCTGGAGACCCCAAATGAATAAAAAGGGGAGTGTGAGTAGAACACAAGCATTTTGTCTGTCTCTGCTCCTTGGGTGTAGATGAAGTTTGACAAGCTGCCCCATGCACATATCACTGATATTTCCTCACTGCGATGGGTTGTTCCCCTGAACTGTGAGCGAAAATAAATCCTTACATTGCTTTTGCCAAGTACTTTGTCTCAGTAACAAGAAAAATAACTGATGTAAACTCATTCATTGAAAAGTACCATTTCCCCTTTGAAGATCAAGCTGGTGACAACAGGTGAGTTGGTTAACAGAAAACGGATTTTGTTTGTTTGGTGTGTTTATTTGCTTGGTCCCGGGTCTGGGCTGTGTCGCTCACACTGGCCTCAAACTGCTGATCATCTTGGGTCAGCCTTCCTAGTGCTGGGGTTAACTACCATACCCAATTGAAAAAAGGATTTTAACACAGAACAGTATTGTTTAATTAAAAGCCAAAAAGGAGTATGTATAGAGAAGTGTTTGCTGAAGCTTATGATTTTTAACCATTCATAGGTATTTGGAAGTTCTGCAGTTAACTTGATATGCCCTGTTTGGTTGATATCCATGGGAAACCTGCTCTTTCCTGAACAGAAACAGAGGAGGAGTGGACCAGGGTGGGAGACATAGGGGTGGGTGGGAGGGAAGGACTAAGAGGAGAGGATGGAGGAGAAACTGTGGCCAGGGTGTAAAATAAGCAAACAACTAAATAAGAAAGCTCTACCATTATCTTACTAACACCCTCTGCCTTTGGTCATTTTTATCTAGCACGTCAGCTACACGTCTAAGGTGACGTCAGTTATCTTTTATCAATTAAGTACATCCAGCCAAAATGATTTTCACTTTAATTGATGGGTAAGATGAAAATAATAAATTACCTTCAACTCTATCTGTTGTAAAGCCTACCCTAGAGAGTGGAGGTGTTGCAGCTGCCAAACTGTTGTCTAAACATTGTCCCCCACACTGTGCCTAATGGCTTTAATCATGGTTCCCCCAGTTGTTTCTTCCTCCTCCCTTCAGAGGGAGGACCCCACAGATGCAGTGTAAACCAACCCGGGAACGTGTTATTAGGCTGTCTCTGTGATAAAGGTATTCTTGAATTGTGCCATAAAACTCACTGGCAAACAAACCCATTAAACATTGGCTTTCTCTGTGGCTTCCCAGTTACAGCTGCTCGTCTAGATTAAGTGCCCGTACCCAACTCAAGCTTCTGTAATTGCAGCTGGAGACAGGCAATAGGTGGACTAATCTAAAAGTGCATTTAATGTCGAAAAGAACCACTAGAAATAGTCTTCATCTCTTTTCCAGCCTATACTTTCTTCTGGGATCACGTCCTTCAAATGAAGACGCCAAACTATCAACAACAAAGTAAAATTTAAAACGAATTGAGCCAAATTTTGACTTTCAGTATCCTCATTGTTTAGAGGAAGTAGGGAAGAGAGACGATCCAGAATTAAGCTTGATGAATGGGTGGCTGAGTAGGAGGAAATGATATGTGCAAACAAATGCAGGCTGTTGGAATGTGCTGGGAAGAGCAGGTAGGCATAGGGAGCTTTAGAGAAGGCGGCCTACTGAGAGATACGGTTGCTTACCTGCAGTTAATGGACACTCCAGAGACGGAGCAGGACCAGCTAGGGTATAAAGGCCTCGGGTGACATGCATAAGCTTGACTTGTCACAAGGATAGTCACATAAATATACATATATAATATTATATATTCTATGTTGTTCGAATCTAGATGGTCTTTTAATAAATAAATAAATAAATAAACAAATAAATAAAAAAAACCCAGAGCCAGATATCAGGGTGAAAGCTGAAAGATCAGAGAAGCAGAACAGCCAGCCAACCACACCTCGCCAACTCCTCAGCCAATCCTGTTCCTCAGACTGAAAGCCTCACCCCTGAGGGTCTCAGCTGAACTGCCTTAGTTCCTGTTTCCTTACACCTTATGTACCTTTCTCTGCCCTACGGTCACTTCCTGGGATTAAAGGTGTGTGTGCTTCCCAGTCCTGGGACTAAAGGTGTGTTCCACCATTGCCAGGCTCTGTTTCCAGTGTGGCCTTGAACTCACAGACATCCAGACGGATCTCACTCCCGAGTGATAGGATTAAGGGTGTGTGCCACCAATGCCTGGTCTCTATGTCTAATTTAGTGGCTGGCTCTGTCCTCTGATCCTCAGGCAAGTTTATTAGGGTACACAATATATTGCTACAATTATCATATATGTAGTATGTATATGTATTGTCACATGTAGTTGAGCAAGCCTATAATCCTATCTCTTAGGAGACTGAGACAGGAGATTACAAATTCAAGGCTGGTCTGGGCTACATAGTGAAATCTTATTTCAATGTTACAAAAAGAGGGGGTTGGGGATTTAGCTCAGTGGTAGAGTGCTTACCTAGCAAGCATAAGGCCCTGGGTTCAATCCTCAGCTCCAAATAAACAAACGAAACAAAACAAAAAAAGAGATGTGTTTATTCATCCATTCATTTGTGTGTATCAGTGTGTGAGTATATGAGCACTTGTGTGTGGGCATGCGCATGCCTGTGTCTACCTCTAACTCTGCCTGTTCTTTTTGAAGTGAGTTCTCTCTCAGACTCTGCTCCCCTTGGAGTTTCAGTTATAGGCATATATGTGTGTGGCGCCCAGCTTATTACATGGTGCTAGGATCAGAACCCCGTTCTGATGACCTCACAGCAAGGCCTCTTAACGTACGAGCCCCTCTCTAGATTCTTGAAAGTTTTTGTATTTATAGTGCATGTCTTTGAGATACAATTTAAAAGATACAAAATGGCTTCCATGAAACATAATTCTTCCTTTTATAAGTGCCTACTATATTAGTTTTTGTTTTTATATGAAGGAAAAGGTCTAAGAATCCCAGAAATTCAGCCTGCCTGGAAATCTATTGTAATTAGGCATTTGGGGTTGATGAAGGGTTAGAAAATTGAAAAATTAGAAAGCCTAGGAATAGTCCATACATGTTTGAACACTTGAGCTATGACAAAATGGTATTGCTGAGGCACGTAAAAAGAAAATGAATGCTGTCTCATGCTATGTAAAGTCAATTTTTAAGGCAAAGATTTAAAACCCAGGAAAAAGGAGTATTTTGTGAGCACAAGAAAGAGGGTTCCCTTAAATAGGTTACAAAAGACACTGGTCATAAAGGAGAGGTTATAGCGCAGTGAAGATGCCTCTTCAGTAAAAGAAAACATAAAATGAGCAGTCAGGACACAGCCAGTGTGGAACCAGGTGCTTGGAATAATCCTAGTATTCTCATAGAGCAATAGAGGAAAACAATGTATTTTAACTGAAAACTAGCTAATAGCAGTGAACAGCACGTCATGAAGGAAAAAGCATGAACAGATAGTAAGCAAAAGAAAAACTCAAAACCAGTGAGACGCCCTTTTACACCTACTAGATGCTAAAAATTCAGAAATCTGAGCAAGGATCAGAAGAAATGTGACTTGCCAGGGGTACAGCAAGGACACTGGTATAATGCTACAGTTAGGTCCCTAACCACTCTGCTCCTGGAACACCTGGAGATGCTTATACATGTCACTCAAACACACATGGCAGCACTGTTGGAAATAGCAAAGAGCGGCAGACACCCCAGCTGTCTGCTGCTATTGTTTGAACGCGCATGCTGTGCTGTTGTTTGGCTGGAGTTCTCTGCCCCCCAGGGCCCATTGTGATAGTCTGGTCCACAGATGGTGCTGTGAGGTGGTGGACCTTCGGGAGGTAGACCATGGGAGGTCCATGGTCACCAGAGATGATGTATGTGCTTCAGAATGTAGTTCTTGTGAGGCTTCCTGGTGTTCTCCAGCCCGCTACACCTGCTTCAGGATGCTCTCGCCTGCTCACTCCTGCCTCTGCTGTCTCCTGGGATAGTATGCTGACAAGAACTGAGCCCACACAAGTGCCTTGCCCTTGAGTTTCCAAAACTGTGAGCTAAGTAAGCATGTCTCTTTGCAGATTGTCTGTTTTGAGTATTTCACTGTAGTGACCAAAACCTGACTAACGGATGCTCCAAAACTCTTATGTTAACATCCTAGCTCCCAGATTGGTAGTGTCAAGAGGCAGGGCTTCTAGGAGATGATAAAGTTCCAAGGACTCCATGGGATTTGTGGAGAGATCCCAGAGAGTCAGCTACTGCCCCCACCATTTGAAGTTATAGATGATGGCTGTCTGCAATATAGTAGTGGACCTTGTCAGTCAGCTTTATCTTGGACTTCAGCCTCTTCATTTATAAGATTTGCATCTTATAGAGCATCTTAAATAGACTAAGACAGCTGGTGACAGGAAAGTGGATAAATTCACGGTAAGAGTCATACAGAAAACTACACGCCAGTGGTACTTTAAATTTTTATTTTAAGTGTATGAGAGTTTTGTCTGCATATATGTCCATGTATCACATGGGTGCCTGATGCCTTCAGAGGCCAGAAAAGGACATCTGATCCCCTGAAACTGGAGTTACAAACAATTGTGAGCCACCACGTGAATACTGGGAATTGAACCCGGGTCCTCTGCCAGAGCAGCTAGTGGTCTTCATTACTGAATCATTTTTCTACTCCAACAAGTGGTACTTTTAAAGAAGGGATGAATCTCAGAAAAAAAAAAAAAAACCCTGCACATTAAACTATTCACAATAAAGCATTTTATAAAATTTAAGTCCGATTAATTTCTGAGTTAACCATATATAATGTGTGATTAAAAAATTTGAAGCATAGGAATGATAAACAATAAAATCAAGTAAAAAATTATAGCAGAAACATGCTGACCCATGGAATCAGGTATGATCCATTTGTGGGGTGTGAAACAGAAGCATAAGAGTGACCTGGCCTCCAGGCACACACACATGCACACACATACACAACCTGGGCTCACACACACCCATACACACAGACTCACAAGAAAAATGAAGCAAATGATCTGGGCTGGGAAAATAAAGAAGAAAACATGAGGAATGCTACAATTTTCATTAAAACATGGACACGATTGCTGTGGATGTCTATTCTGTGAATATATGTTGCTCTGACTGGATGATAAATACAGCTATTTGGCCTATGGCAAGGTAGCTTGGAGGCAGGCGAGAACTCCAGGCAGATATAGGGGGAGAAGAAGAGAGAGGGGGAACCCCAGCCTGCCACCAGGTGAAGCAGATACGAAAGTACAGGTAAAGGCACAGAACACAAGGCAACACCTGTGTTAATAGAAATGGGTTAATTTATGTTATGAGAGCTAGCTAGCCAGAAGCCTGCCATGGACCATACAGTTGTTAATTAATATAAGCCTCTGAATGATTCTTCTATAATCAGCCATGGGACTGCAGGGCCTGGCGGGATCGGAGAAAACTTAGCAACTACACACTATTACTTATCTTTGAAAGATTACCAAGAAATTGACACTCCTAAGTTCTTGACTCTGACATGACTTATGAAAGCTTTTTGTTTTGTTTTGTTTTGTTTTTTAGAATGAAAAGCATATGTAGAAAATGAGATGCTGATGATGGCACAGAGAGTGGCCATCAGGAACAAGGCCAGTGAAATCCGTCAAGGGGATGTCACTGTGAGAGAGCAAGGACAGGAAGAGGATGTAGCTGGGGAGGCGTGAACAGATGTCTGCTTGTGCCAGATAGGAACCAATGACAGACCAGAATAACCATTCCATCGAAGTGCAATGTGGGACATCAATGAATTTATTAGGGTTGCTTATAGGACTGTTGGTGGGGGGTTAGTTACAGGAGTATAAATGAATCAAAGGTACATACATCACTGGAAACCCCCACAAGCATAGGTGACATCCCATGAAACAGCAGTTTTCAACCTGTGGGTCACAACCCTTTTGGGAGTCAAATGACCCTTTCACGGGGGTCACCTAAGACCGTCAGAAAACACAGATATATTAACATTCATAACAGTAGCAAAATTACAGTTCTGAAGGAGCAACAAAAATAATTTTTTGCTGGGCAGCAGCGGCACACGCCTTTAATCCCAGCACTCAGGAGGCAGAGGCAGGTGGATCTCTGTGAGTTCAAGGCCAGCCTAGTCTACAGAGTGAGTTCCAGGAGAGGCACCAAAGCTACACAGAGAAAAACCCTGTCTCAAAAAAACAAACAAACAAAATTATTTTTGTGGTGTGCGGAGGTCACCACACCATGAGAATCTGTATACAAGGGCTGCAGCATTGGGAAGGCTGAGAAGCACTGCCATCAAAGATGCATGCCTGAAGACCCATGCACAACATGCAGGCAGCCGCAGCCCCCTCCTTAACAGCTGTGTGCTGCTGCTTGTGTAACTTTGGGGAGTGGTTTGTATGAGTCTTTAAGTCTCGAGAGCCTGCTAAGACATGATACATTGTGTTTGCTTCCTGAGTCTTGGAGCCTCCATGACCCTCTCTCTCTCCAGGGGCCTTCATGACCATCTGTTTCCAAGAACCTTCATGACCCTCTCTCTCCCCAGGGGCCTTCATGACCCTCTCTCTCCCCAGGGGCCTTCATGACCCTCTCTCTCCCCAGGAGCCTTCATGACCCTCTCTCTCTTCAGGGGCCTTCATGACCCTCTCTCTCCAGGAACCTTCATGACCCTGTCTCTCTCCAGGGGCCTTCATGACCCTCTCTCTCTTCAGGGGCCTTCATGACCCTCTCTCTCTTCAGGGGCCTTCATGACCCTCTCTCTCCCCAGGGGCCTTCATGACCCTCTCTCTCCCCAGGGGCCTTCATGACCCTCTCTCTCTCTCTCCAGGGGCCTTCATGACCCTCTCTCTCTCTCTCCAGAGGCCTTCATGACCCTCTCTCTCCCCAGGGGCCTTCATGACCCTCTCTCTCCCCAGGGGCCTTCATGACCCTCTCTCCGGGATCCTTCATGACCCTCTCTCTCTCTCTCTCCAGAGGCCTTCATGACCCTCTCTCTCCGGGATCCTTCATGACCCTCTCTCTCCCCAGGGGCCTTCATGACCCTCTCTCTCCCCAGGGGCCTTCATGACCCTCTCTCCGGGATCCTTCATGACCCTCTCTCTCTCTCTCCGGGATCCTTCATGACCCCCTCTCTCTCTCTCCAGGGGCCTTCATGACCCTCTCTCTCTCCGGGATCCTTCATGACCCTCTCTCTCCCCAGGGGCCTTCATGACCCTCTCTCTCCCCAGGGGCCTTCATGACCCTCTCTCTCCCCAGGGGCCTTCATGACCCTCTCTCTCTCTCCAGGAGCCTTCATGACCCTCTCTCTCCAGGAGCCTTCATGACCCTCTCTCCAGGACAGACTATTCGATTTGGGGACAATGCTGCACAGCATCCTATCCTTTTACTGGACTCTTACGTTCTTCCCTCTTCCACACTGTTTCCTGAGCTGTGAAGAATACGATATTATTATCCAATTTTTCCCCCTCAACGTATGGCTGAGTACCTGACTTCTGTATCACACTAACAGTCAGTCTCAGGAGACTGACGAGTTATGAGTCTTTACCTCCCATTGAAAAGCAGAAGTTTCCTTCCTTTCCTGATACTGATGGCAACAATGATCTATAGACATATTACAGCAATTCAAGTAAATGGTACCAGTTGCTTTCCCAGTGGTCCTATGACCACCCTAGTCATGAGCTTTTTCTGTGGCTTAAAATATCAGATGTGAGTTCTTTCCTGTATAGCAGGCCTTAAATCCAATTGTGAAAGTTGTTTGTACTCATAACAGCCATGCCATGATTACATCTGTGGATGTATCTTGCCTGACACTTTGGTATTGTAGCACATAGGGTCCATAACTGTGGTGGTTTGACTAGACCCATGTATTTGAATGCTTGGCCAGTAGGGAGTGGCACCATTAGGAGGCGTGGCCTTGTTGGAGTGGGTGTGGCCTTGTTGGAGTAGGTGTGGCCTTGTTGGAGTAGGTGTGGTCTTGTTGGAGGAAGTGTGTCACTGTGGAGGTTGGCTTTGAGGTCTTTTTTGTTTGTTTGTTTGTTTGTTTGTTTTTTGAGACAGAGTTTCTCTGTGTAGCTTTGCACCTTTCCTGGAACTCGCTTTGTAGACCAGACTGGCCTCGAACTCACAGAGATCCACCTGCCTCTGCCTCCTGAGTGCTGGGATTACAGGCGTGCACCACTACCGCCCGGCGCTTTGAGGTCTTAGATGCTCAAGCTAGTCCTAGTGTGGCAGTCTCCTGTTGCTTCCTGTGGATCAATATACAGAAATCTCAGTTCCTTCAGCACCATATCTGCCTGCATGTTGCCATACTTCCTTCCCACTATGACAACAATGGACTAAACCTCTGAAACTAAGTCAGCTCCAAGTAAATGTTTTCCTTTATAAGAGTTGCTGTGGTCATGGTGTCTCTTCAGGGCAATAAAATTCTAGCTAAGATAGAAGTTGATATCAGGGACTGGGGTATTGTGATAGTTCATGCTTTTGTTTGGAGGGATGTGGACTTTGGATTAGAAAAGCAGTTGAACACTTTAAGTGGGGCTTAATGGACTATATTTAGTAGGAACACGGAAGACAGTGATGATGAGGGTGATTTGAATTGTGGGGGCCCAGCTCAAAAGATTTCATAGGAGAAGAATGTTAGTATGTGGCCTAGAGACTGGTCTTGTGGTATTTTAGTGAAAAATATGGCTGTTTTTTTGCCCTTGTCTGAAAAGTCTGCCTTATGCTAAAGTAAAGAATTTTGGACTCATCCTATTGGCAGAGGAAATCTCAAAACAGCCTAGTATTGACTTTGTTGTGTGGTTATTAGTGTTCACTCTTATGAAGATCTATAAAGAAAAGGAACAAGCTGATCAGGGAAAAACAAAAAATGTACAGATTGAGGAGAAAAGAAGCACCAGGAGGTGGAATGGAGCTAAGTCCTGTGTTCAAGGAGATAAACAGATTAAAGAAATTGAATAAAGGGAGTGTGGACTTCAGGGCAAGATCCCACCCAGCTTCCAACTTGTGAAAAGGAATTTTCACAAAGAAAAATTTAGTGCTTAGTGTGGTTGTGCATACATTTAATCCCAGCACACAGAAGGCAGAGGCTGGCAGATTTCTGAGTTTGAAACCAGGCTTGTCTACTGAGTTCTAGAACTTCCAAGCTTAAGTGGTAAAGGAAATCATTAAAAATACAAAGCTGGTGAAGATGTCATTGAAAGATCTCTGAGTTCAAGGCTAGCCTGGTCTATACAGCAAGTTCCAGGTCAGCCAAGCTTAGGAAGTGAAGGGAACCATCAAAAACGGAAAGCAGGTAAAGATGTAGTTGAACAAGGGGGCCATGTTCCAGCCCCAGCAAGTAGCAGAACTTGGCAGCTTTGGCCACATGGTTCTGGCTTTAGAGTCAAGGACAGAAGAAATGGAAATCTCCTTCTGAGACCAAGGAAAGCCACTGAGGTCAGGCCCAATTAATTTTTCTCCTTTGTAAGAGTTGTTGTCATGGTGTCTCTTCATAGCAATAAAACCCTAACTAGGACAATAACTAAGCAAGACTTCTGATGAAAATGCTCCCCCAGTAGCCTCCTGGTACCTTCTGGCACTGTGAAAGCCTGCCATCAGGAAGGAGCTTTTCATTTAACTCTAGCTTGGTTTCTCCATGTCCTCTAGCCAAAATGTGATGGTGTGGTGATTTGAATAGAAATAGCCTCCATAGACTCATATATTTGAATGCTTGGTCATTAAGGAGTGGTACCATTTGACAGGGATTAGGAGGTAGTTATGGCCTTGATGGAGGAAGTATGCCACTAGGGTTGGGCTTTGGGCTTTCAAATGCCTAAGCCAGGCCCAATGTCTCTCTCCTGCCTGCTGATCTGGATGTAGAACTCTGAGCTGCCTCTCCAGCACCATGTCTGCCTGTGTGCTGCAGGCATGTATTATCATCCTGCTTCCTACCATGAGGCTAATGGACTAAATGCCTATAAGCCAGCCTCAAATAAATTTTTTCCTCTATAAGAGTTGCTGTGGTCATGGTGTCTCTTCACAGTGATATAATATTGACTAAGACAGATGTTATGTGTAACAGGAACTTGCAATGTTGTTCTTGCATGTAACCAATAGCAGTAACAATGCCCAGGGCCATAGGAACCTCCCTGGCCAACAACTTCAGAGTGAACATTTGTTCCCTATCTGGAATGAGTGGGCATTTGTCTCCTCAGGAAAAGTTACACAACATAACTGGCACCCAACAGGGACCAATAGAACCAAAGATAGCTTGGAGAGTAGTGGATGCATGGCCCCCTACAGTGAGTGCTAAGACATGCCTACAAACACTCTGCCTAATTATTGTTGACAAAATCCAACAGTCTGAAAGGTCAGATAGACCCTGTTAAATGCAGTTTATTTTATTATTAATTGCCTGTTAGATTCAAGGTGTGATTATGGCTGCTCACATTATAAATGGTCTTCAGATCTTGTGGTGTCTTCCTTTTACATTAATGTTAAAAGGGGGTGAATCTTTTATGATTTGCTCTGTAAGGTACTCTGCATTCTTTCATCATAACAAGGATTTAATTGATGCATTTTTGGGGAGATTTAAAAAAATTTGCCTCTTCATGTGCCCTAAGGATCCATGTGAAAGCCCCTCTTCTAATTGGGCACTTATTTTAAGCAAAAGGACTTTTAAGCAGAAAGGGGAGTCAGGGCTTATTCTCTTGACATCTGTAATTAAATTTAATGAAGCTTCTGTTTTAGTCCATTTGGGGTAATACAGCAAAGTATCCCAGACTGGGTAATTTGTAAATAATCGCAGTTTCTTTCTCTTGTGGCTAGAGCTGAGAGTCTAAGATCAAGTTAACAGTGCATTTGGTGCCTGGTAGAGATTTGCCTTTTACTTACGGCCGGTTCCTTTTGTCTGATCTTCATGTAGCAGAAGAGGAGGAGCATGAATACATTATTACTTCTATAGAATAATGAGTCATGAACATTTCTATGCATGTTTATAATATATATTATATATGTAATATATATAATAATACACCTTGATAATAGTCACTCTATCCCCTCTCATTCCTCTTTCTCTTCCTAAAGTCCCCTTTCTGTTCTGTCTTAAACAGTGCATGTATATAAATTCTCTTTTATAAAATTTACAACGAAATATTAAAAAATTCCCCTCCTGCCTTCCCCCCATTTCCTCCCTATTACTCCCCCCTTAGTTCATCTCTCTCTCTCACACACACACACACACACACACACACACACACACACACACACGCACACACGCACGCGCGTGCACACACACACATGCACACACATGCTCACATGCACACACGCACACGCACGCACGCATACAATGTGTCTATTACTCTCATGAGCTCACAGTAGCTGTGGCTACTTGCACAAGATCAAACCAACCAAGATTCCTGCAAAATGGGGGAGGTACTCTCCAGGCTCTGACCCCAGCTGAGGAGCTGTTGGCAATTAAAACTTCCTGGAAAACAGGAAGTCATTTTTCTTTGAGGATGTGGCCACTGGTAGGTTCCCATGCCCCAGTGATGGCCCACCCCCTTGCACATATGGACAGTGCTAATTAGACTTAATGGGTTATCAAAAGTATTTTAATTGAATTTTTTTGAGACAGGGTCTCATATGGCCCCGTCTCCCCCCAAACTTGCTGTGTGGCTGAGGATGACCTTCAAATGATCCTCCTGTCTTTATCTCCCAAGTTCCCAGGTTCTAGGTTTTCACCACTCCTCGTTTTTATGTAGTAGACTGCACAGGGCTTCGTGCCTGATAGGGAAACACATACCATAGAGTTACATCCCAGCCCTTCCTTGTCTTTTTCATTTTAATCTAGAATCTGGATATAAAGAAAACATGATATTTGTTTTTCTGAATCTGGCTTTTTAAAAATGTGATGTCCAGTACCTGCAAGTGACATGATTTTGCTCTTTATTGCTAAATAATGCTCAATTGTTATATATAGCACACTCTAGCCCTTCATCTGTTGATGGTCATCTAGACTCATTCCATAACTTGGCTATTATGAATCATGCCAGGCTTTTATTTGTAGAGGTGTGTGTCTGTATGTGTCTACATGAGTTCATGTACACCATCTGCATGCAGTTGCCTGAGGAGGCCAGAGAGCATTGGATCCCCTGGAACTGAAGTTACTGGCTGTTGTGTGTTGATGGGGACCAAACTCAGGTGGAATCATCTCTGCAGCCCCCAGACCACTTTTATAATGGCATTGATCCAACCCTTGACAACAGAGGTCTGTTGTCCCAGTCATCTGATTAAGACTCCACATTTGGGTTAAGCTGCAACATAGAGACACATTCCAATCATAGCATACTATACACTTTGCCTGTTTCCAGTTACTGTTTGTTATGATATGGATTTTCACACATCATAGGATTGTTAATTGTTCTTAATTTGTCTTATCAAGATTGACACACACACCTTTCTACTAATTTTTATTAAAAACAACAACAGCATTTTCTCACATCTCTCATGCCTAATTTCTTCTACACTTCTGCCATCCATCATGGCTGTCCTCGAAGTTTCCTGTTTTGCCAAGATGAACCTGGAGCGAGCTGTATTCCGATATTGATTGAGATGCTTTGTGTGACTGTCTCCTGTCCTCTCCCCAGGATCTTCTGTTGGAGTTGTCACTGGGGACAAACAGGTACTTTTGGAGTACCTGAATCTTTACACAGCTGTTGTCACAACTTAACCTCATTTATGGGACCCAGAAACGCACTTGAAGGTTTCTCTCTCGTACCACCAGGATTTCCCTGAATCCCTGTTCCTTCCTGTGGCTCAGATTGTTTTGTTTTTCCAGTTGAAGGCGTGGGGAGGATCTAAATGCTTCCTGTGATTCGTAAGGTTTACTTGTGGGACTGAAATCAGAGGTCATCCCTCCTTCTCCGTTTACTCACTGTTTTCCCTGCAGAAGAGTTGTAGGGGTTGGGGTGGTACATACTCCTCTGCGTTAACCAGTGTTTCTCACTGACAAGAAAACATGCCTGAGCTTGTGCCTTAAACTTCTGTCGTGGTGAGTTTGGTGGAGAGACGAACATCCTCTCTGCGTCTCCTCACTGGCATCCTCAGCCCCAGGGAGTGTTTGAATCTGTAGCACCCTGCAGTCTCCCTGGGCTATTTTATAAACATTATCCACAACGTCACCAATAAGCACAACCATCCAAACCCATTATTAGTTCATCTGCGTTTTGTGATGAAGGATGTTTCTCTGTCTTGAATTAGTGAGTGATTAATTACTTCTATTGACCCAGGATGGCCTGCTGTCCTTCCTTCAGAGGAATTTTCATCGGAACAACCCTTCTTTATCTGTCTCAAGCTTCTGAATAACTACAGTTTTCATTTTATTATCAAAATCGAAGACTCACAGTTTCCCCTCCTCCTGGGTAGAGGCAGCACAGGAGGGGTGCTGGCTGGGAAGACAGGTCACCTCAGCACTGAGGCCAGAACCTGCATCATCTTATTTTGGAGTGGTGGCTTTTTGATGGCCTTTTAAAGTTGCGCTTGTATCCCAGCTTCTAGAAACAAGGGTGACTGTGGCCCACTTACGTATTTCTGAGTGTATTTTCCAGACATGGAATATGTGTTGCCCTTTGGTTTTGGTTTCACTTCACAGCTCTCTTAATAAAAATCCTTGTTTCAAACTAATTTTCTTTGACAAATTCTAGCAGCCCTAATAGGCTATTATTTAATGTAATAATAGAGTTATTGGTTCCCACTTAAGTAAGCACTAAAATTGGCTGAGGAAGGAAGAGGGACTGATTTCTTGGTAACAAGGGAGACCAAATTATGGGTGTAATTTCCTTTTTTGTGTGGTTAATTTATCTGTATTTGACCATACTTAACAACATGGATTTAAAAAAATTTATTCTTTGAAAATTTCATACATGTGTATAATGTATCTTGACCACATCTGTCCTTGCTCCAGGGCCCCAGGGCTTCTCCCCGACACAGTGCCCTTCTTATTTCATGTCCACTTTTAAAAACGTTTAAAACCCACTGAGCCCAATTAGTGGTCTATAAATCCACATTTGGTGTGGGGACATCCCCTGGGGCTAAATCCCCCCCCCAAAAAAAAGCAACTTTCCCTCTGCCAGGAGCTATCAACTGCCAATAGCTCCTCAGTTGGCGGGGAGGGGAGCCCCTTCCCACTGATTGAACCACAGCTGCTGTGAGCACATGTGTGCTGCAGCCATGTCATCTCCAGAGGACAGCTTTCCCAGCCATCAGTCCTCGCCCTCCAGCCCTTTCAATCTCTCCGCCATCTCTTCCATGATGTTCCTTCAGCATTTGTGGAGAAGGGATGATAGAACATTCCATTTATGGCTCAGCATTCACAACTGCTTATTTTCAGTACTTCTAACAGTAATGTTTCTCTGTATTAACCATTATCCACTCTAAAAAGTGTCTCTGACTAAGGTTTGGAGCAGTACAAAAAAAAAAAAAAAATGTAAGCATTTAGAAAGAGGTTTGACCACCTAGCAAAACAGTATCAGTACATTCTCACCTTGAGGCTATGACCCCGGTCACAGATGGTGTTTACAATAGCACACATGAAATCCCTCCTGTGGAGCAGGCCTCAAATCCAGCCATGAGAGTGGTTGGTTACCCTGTTCCCTATGTTGCCGCTGTTGTATCGATGAGCACATCTTGACTAAAGGCTACTAATGTTTTGCAACAGGCAAGATCCAGCATTCGGTTATGCCATGGATGTCTTTTCTCTTCCAGTAGCCTGCATAGCTCTTTCCAGGACTATGCAAGCTAGCCAGTAGGGAGAGAATTTCCTAGTCAGTTCAAGATTGATTTTTCTATATTCTGCAACCAAGGTAGGCGGTTTCTTCTGCAATGGGGTTTTGCCACCTGGTTATAGGGACAACTGAGAACAAAGGAATAACCTGTATCATCTGGATTGCTTTGGAGCTCCCTAACCATTAGTCATGGCAAGGTGATTCTCAACCATATTTTCTCCACTTACTGTTAAGTGTAAGATACTTGTTTTCAGGTGGAAGAAGCAGGTTTAGAAAGGTCCATTGATTTACTCTGGCTTAACTATTAAAGAAGACTATACTCAGAAATTATGGCAAGCCTATATTCTTTGGAATAATCTATAGTAAAAAATAATAGGTATTAATTGATGGGGTCTTTGGGTTTTTTTTGTTGTTGTTTGTTTTTTTTTTTTCTTGAGACAGGGTTTCTCTGTGTAGTTTTGGTGCCTGTCCTGGATCTTGCTCTGTAGATGAGTCTGGCCTTGAACTCACAGAGATCCGCCTGGCTCTGCCTCCTGAGTGCTGGGATTAAAGACGCGCACCACCGCCACCCGGCTGAGGGCTTTGTTCTAGTCAAACCAAAGCCTCCACATGCTAAGAAAGCACTCTACTTCTCAGCTGTATCTTTAGCTTTCTGTGACTCGGATGCCATAACATTGCTGTGTTACTCATTCATAACACCTCCGTTTACTTTCTGGAGTATTAAATATGAATATGAAGAGAAATTTTATCTCAAACTAACTTACTAGGCAAATTGGAAAATGATCAACTGCCAATCTTGTTCAATTAAGTATTAATCAAGAATATATTTACTCACTGCTCTTACTCATTTACTGAAACCCTTCTCTGGAAGATTTATTGTGTAGCTTACAGTAACATTTTCTTTTTCCAGCTTTACTTCTCATGCATATCTGGTTCTCATAACCGTGTTGTGAGAGTTTTCAATCGCTGCTGGCATCTGGGGGAAATGAGGAGTTTGTCTCTAGGCCCTGCCATCGTGGACACTAGTGGAGAGGAAGGTGTAGAATGCTTGAAGTGATCAAATCTTCTGGGCCATCTGGTCATCAAGAAAAGGCTGTGTTTTCAATTTCACAGTGCATAAGAAGTTTATTAAGGAAAGAGAATATTTAGTTTAAGGAAGAAAGAAATCATACTTTATTTCTGCCACTAAATGCTTCAGCCTGCTTAATTGTGAGGAGAAGGGCTAGCTAGGGAAGACCAACCAACCATAGGCAGAGCTACATACCGGTGTTGTCTGTGCCGTGGGGGAAAGCATGGAGGTCATGGTTTTCGAAGATGAACAAACATGCAAGGGGTAGCCACTTGCAAAGGAATTGTGTCCAATGCTCTCCTTTCACCCCAAACAGTTCTTAGGGAAGGAAAGAATGAATCACAGGGGTGAATTTTCCTTGTGCCACAAAGGAAATCAGACCGCCTGGTTCCTTAACATGTGTTGCCAGAACCTCTGGTACTTGTATCATTGGAAAGTGATGAATCAGGTGTAATTGACTAGCATCTGTCCACTCATCTACTTATTATACTGCTTCGTGTTTTGAACATTAAAACCAGGCTTATGTTTTACTTACTACTCTGTAAATAAAGCACCAACTTCAAGAGAGGCTTAGAAAATCAATGCAGAAAGCACATTTCTGTGCTAAACATTGAACTGGAAATCTGGTAGAGACGATGGTGGACAAGATTATAAAAAGAAAAGGGCTTGGAAATGAACCTACCTGCCACCTGCTCTTGCACATCACTATCTTTGGGAGTCCCCCTTGTGCCACCTAACACACGCCCAGAGAGTTCACATCCTGGGGTGTGCTTGGGATGGAGTCCCCCCACAACTTTTTAGTAGCTGTGTAGTCAGTTCCACAGTTACACAAACGATGTGGTTGACTTCCTTCGAAGTTCACTTAGTCCCAAGCACAGAAAGACCACTTCTTGAATTGTCCAGAAAGCCTCTGGAATTCTGGCAGTGTTTGCCAGTGCAGCCATCCTCCTGGGCTCTGTTCAAAGCCTCCATGTGGAAAGCAAGGGCTAGGGCAGGAGCAGAAGGCCAGATGAGAGGACAAGTGGAGAGGGAGCCTTGACAGTCAGCCTCCAGATGAGTGTGGCTGAAGCCAGGCTGGGCTGGGGCTAGGCAGAGCTGAGCTGGGACGGTGCGAAGGGCCAAGTCAGCGAGGAAGGACCTCCATCCAATGTGGAGACATTAAGCCATAGTCACAGGTGATAGTGGAGAATTTTAACAGGCACTGTCCCTGCCTGCGACATGACTCACAGTTCTCTCTCCTTCCCAACCCATCATTCAAGCTGAGGCACAGCTCCTCTGAGCTCGTCCAGCTGCATGAGGATGCGTCCAGCCCAAGTCTCAAGGCGCTCTCATGTCCCCAGCACTGTTCAGTTCATGTGTACTCTGCACCTGAAATCTGAGCCTCTCCTAAATTTGAGCTTAATGACTCCCAGCCTTCCTGTTTCCAGCTTCCGTCTCCTGTGTTCAACTTGCTCTGCTTCCATACTGTTCCTTCCCTGAGTCGACTCTCTCCTGACTCACTTCCGTGTCAGCCAGGGTTCTTTGGAGAAGTGGAGCTAACAGGAAGTGTGGCTATAGGCAGAAGTTTATTTTAAGGAATTAGCTTCCTCAAGTATAGAGACTGGTAAGTCCATATTCTACAGGTGGGCTGACAGGCCAGAGATCCAAGAAGGACTCCATGTTATGGTTCAAGAGTATAGCTGTCTGTGGGAAGTTCTTTTTATTTGGATGAAAAGCAGTGTTCTCATTAGGGTTTCTAAGAATGGAGTGAGGTCTACATTGACAAAATACTCAGTATCCCCAATCTCCACCCATCTGCCACCTGCTCACAAATATACCCACTTGTGTTTGACCAAATGTTTGGATGCTGTAGCCCATTCACATTGACATATAAAGATCACCATCACACTGTCCTTTCTTTTCTAGCTGTGACCTATCTAGTGAGTGGTTTCCTTCATTTCTTTCTCACTCCTCAGATCTTACATCACTCCTTGGATCTTACATCACTCCTCGGTTCTTACATCACTCCTCAGATCTTACATCACTCCTCAGATCTTACATCACTCCTCAGATCTTACATCATTCCTCACATCTTACATCACTCCTCAGATCTTACATCACTCCTCAGATCTTACATCACTCCTTGGATCTTACATCACTCCTCGGATCTTACATCACTCCTCGGATCTTACATCACTCCTCGGATCTTACATCACTCCTCGGATCTTACATCACTCCTCGGATCTTACATCACTCCTCGGATCTTACATCACTCCTCAGATCTTACATCACTCCTCAGATCTTACATCACTCCTCAGATCTTACATCACTCCTCGGATCTTACATCACTCCTCGGACCTTACATCACTCCTCAGATCTTACATCACTCCTCAGATCTTACATCACTTCTCAGAACTGCCTTTCTCCTGAAACTGCTTCACACAGGAAAAAAAGCCCAAATGTAACAGTAACACAGGAGTGTGGTCTGCAGCTCCACCTGGTCCACGGGGTGGTCTGCAGCTCCACCTGGTCCACGGGGAGGTCTGCAGCTCCACCTGGTCCACGGGGAGGTCTGCAGCTCCACCTGGTCCGCAGGGTTGGGTTGCTGGGAAGTGCATGATTCCCAAGTCAATGTCCTCTTTCTTTTCACATCTGTGGACTCTCTTCTCTCCATACTGCAGATCCTGGCCTCAGGTATGAATCTCAAATCACCGCTCTTCTTCCCTGCCCTGGCCCTTTGAATGGTCTTGGTTCAGCTGCAGGAGACCAGTAGGAAGCTGATAAAGCCCAGTAGCTGTCACACCCTTGTCTTCAGAGTACTCCCAGAGAACCTCTGTCTTATCTCCATTTTAACTTTTCTGGTGACTGATTTCCCACATTACCTCCTCACCAGTGTTCTCTCAATGTGCTGAAGTTTTGCAAGGTTGTGTTTTGTGGATGCTTCATTCATAAAGCCAGAGGATGCAGTAGCTGAAATATCCTGGCTTCAATTCCACCAGAGAACACAGCTGATCAGAACTGTGGAGTTCCAAAGGATTGGAAGAGCCCTGCATCTAACCTGAGACAGTGTCTCAGCAATCACACACATCCGGGAGACTTCTCCCATCCTCCAGTGCTTACTCACTCCTGAGGTTTCTTTGGAGGCCAGAAGCCATTATCACCTGACTCCTGACTCTGCTGTCCCTCCCATGAAAGTCTGTTCCATCTTTCAACTTGACTCCCCTGCCAGATGTCCACCTTTCACTCCTGTATCTGTCCCAACAACTCAAGAGTGAGCGACCTCCCGAGTGTTTGGAAGTGGTAGGGCATGATGGTGTGTGGGTGCAGGTAGGCAGATCCTACCAGTCACAGAGTGACAACAGGAGGAAGAGGAGCTAATGTGTTAGAAGGAATGGGATATATGGGTTTGGTCCTGTTAGCTCTCGGGTATTGGAGGAGCATGTGTAACTGCTGTGACCTCTTTGGGATTTTTATTATTCCTATATCAAATTCCTATCTGAAAGGCCAAGGGGTTCACTTTTCATCTGAAAGGTATAAATGAAAGGAGCAGGGATAATTTCTTACCCCAGTGACCTAAACAAGAAAGGATTTGTTCTATGTAACTGACAGGTCTCTCTTACAGCAGAAATGCCATGCACACTCTTCAGAGGGAAGTCTTAGCTCCAGCTCTAGAATCTCTCACGTACCATCTTTGCCTAACTGTTCATGTGCTGAAGTTCATTGTGAAGGAGTGGACTCTGATGTCGACGACTAAGAGCAGAGGGAAGACATGTCTAATAGCAGCAGCCTGCCAGGCGGCGGCGACGCACGCCTTTAATCCCAGCACTTGGGAGGCAGAGGCAGGTGGATCTCTGTGAGTTCGAGGCCAGCCTGGGCTACCAAGTGAGTTCCAGAAAAGGTGCAAAGCTACACAGAGAAACCCTGTCTCAAAAAACAAACAAACAAACAAACAAACAAACAAAAAGCAGCAGCCAGCAAATTTTATTATTTATTATTATTAGTGTATAGTTTCTGTGGAATTATCCAATAAGGTTCCTTTAAAAATGCCTCTTTCCATCTACTCATTGGTTTTTCTGGGCGTGCGATGCCATGGCTTTGTCAAGTGTTGACCAGCAGGGAAAGTAACATGGACATGCAGGCATCTGGAAGGAGTCCATCATTTGGCCACTGATTTCGCATCAGACACAGGCTTGGGAGAAAACATGTGCTCAGATAACTAAATCTGGGCCCTGTCCTAGATAGACTCACCTGACAGATGTCTGCCTTCACTCTTACACATGGCCCTACTTAAGAATAAGGGAACTCCAGAATGTTTAGAAATGGTAGGCCATGATGATGTGTAGACCGTGTGCTCTCACACTTCATGGCCATTTCTGAAATCAATGATAGCAGATACTAAGTATTATATATGTGCCCCTGTGCTCATGCATGTATGACTTGATGGCTGAGCGTTTGAAACAGGTCTTGTCTCCTCTGACCCATCACACAAAGATCATGTCAGGATGGCAAGTACATATGCAGCCTCAACAGGAGCTCACAGATTATGGTATGCTGGGGGGTGGGGCAGAGCTTTCGTTATTTCTCAGGTACTTTTCATAGCCTGCTGTACCCAAGTCCCTTCATGTAAAAACTCCAACAGACAGTATGACTCTATAAATAAGGGATGTGGTCATTTTCCCCATTATCACACTGTTGTGAACACACAGCTATAGGAGACCAATACCCTTTTTAGTGGAACATTGTCAAAATTTAAATGAGGAACATTTTGAAACTATTTTTAGTTTCAGGAAGACTGGAGAAGGAACAGAATACTGGAGAGGTCCTCTAGACGCCTTATAAGCCTGATCCTTGAAGCATTTACACTCACCCAAAAACGAGTCTGAAGACTGTGAAGAGAAGTTTCTATTTTTCTGGCCTACTTTCAAATGCTGAGGTATATATAACGGCACACCCAAGTCCAACAATGACAGGGAACTAGGTGGTGAATGCATGAGCGAGCCAGGCAGATCACCTGAGAGTAAGGTGGCCTCTGTGGGATGTCCTTATACTCCTCGGCCCACTTACAAATTACTGCCGTGTGCTCTAGAGCCTGGGGGCTCCTTGTTATTTCTAAGATGGAAGTGAAGAATGACGGGACGAACATTCTCATTAATTCATTAGCTAATTCTGCCACCAAGGGACCATTGCCACTCACTCCGTCTTCTCTGATGTATAGAGTCACTCCACATAATAGATGGTTGTCATTCATTCTGCGTGTCAGTATTCCAGGAGAAGTACTGTCCCTGGTGACAGTAGATGTTGCATTAATGAAACCAAATACATTCTGCTGAGACTATTGATGAGGCTGGGAAGCCACTTCCACAGAGGCTGTCCACACAGATAGTCGGAGAGAAGACCGAAAACAAATATGGATGGTCCTAGCGTCATGGCCTTTGACAGGTTTTTATTACTTTAATATTTTTCCATAATCCATAGGAGTGGGTATATGCCAGACTACATTGAATTTTCCTCTGCTTCCTGGAATTGCAATGGTTGATTTTATATATTAATTCTTAAAGAATAATGTCTTTTTTCTCTGTGAAGATGTGGTATTTCAACTCAATAATATGACTTCTGCTTTCTAAATATGTTAACTTTAATTAACAGGGATGCATGTTTAATGAGATATGAGGATTAATTGAAATACTGAATTATTGGAACCATCCTAAACAAAATTTTTATTTATCCCTGCCATAAATTATTTTCAGTCTATTCTATTTGTCTTGCATTGATTAATCTGCATTTTCTCATGCTTCAGGATATAAGCAATCATTTATGTTTTAACTGTAATTAAAGTCTCTCTCTCTATATATATATGCATATGCCGAGAAAGTAATTACATTCTCTTTATTTCCAAGATAAAGCGTCAGAATTGGGGCTAAAACAACACTAATATCCTGTATTCCCATTTGTTTCTCTTTGGTCGCCTCTTTAACCCCAGGGCTCACTGAGTACTGTCTCAAATTCAATTTCACTGGGGATTTAGTTAGCTGAGGCTTCAGATCACTCTTAGTATTTTTTCCATCTCAATTGGAAGTCAGGCATTTTAATAAAATATGTTTAAGTTGCTGACTAAGGCAAAGAAATAAGTTCTACCAAGATTTTCTTAAAACTAAATCCTAAATTAGATTACCTTCAATGTGAGCTACCTGATGATTGAATACTCTAATCGTCTCAGGCCTTTCTCCTAACCGTTCTTCCATTGTTGAGGCAATGAATATTTATCAGGTGTCTACAACCTGTCTGACAGTGTGAGATGCTGGGAACATGTAGATGACAGGCCGCAGTCTATGCCCTCAATTGTACTTCGGAGGCTCCCAAGGCTATGCAGGGATTCGCTGCCTAATGGAATCAAGGCTAGATGTCCAGTTTTTGGTTCTCTGTCAATTAAAACAAAATTTAGTAGCCCTCCTGGAAAAAAATCAAGCTTGCCTCTGGCTGCCAAAGTTCCTAAGAGGCTTGCATTATGGTTGTTGCAAATCAATAGTGCTCACACCCAAACAGGCCTAGTCTCGCTGAAGGGCCTTTTAAACAGATTCCCATGCCCTTCCCAAGTGGTCTGATTCAGGAGATCTGAGATTGGGGTGGGAAGAACTGGGTTTCTAACAGGTCCACAGGCAAAGCAGTAGGGAGCACAGCACAGTAGGACCACCCTTGTTCTAAATTGTCCTGTTGATTGATGCTCTGTTAGTGAGGGCAGTGGCACTGGGATAGTGATGGGGGCCACCTGTAGTGAGCTTTTGTGGAATGTCAGGTATTTTTGCCCTTTGTATTCACCCTTACACTCAACCCTTGCAACAACTCAGTGACATGGATGTTACTACTTTCTACAAGTGAGAAAAATGAGTTTGTGGAGGGCTAATTGATGTCCACAAGGTTCCAGAGCTTATAAGTGGAAGAGGTCAGGACTTGACCTCTAGGTCAATCCTGTACTCCAACCATCAGGCTCCCCTGCCTTCCTGGGATGGCCAGCACATCTGTGCAGTGATGAACAGTGTGATTGGCCTCCTTGGCAGATGTGTAGCAGCTGCTAGAGGTGTGGCACCTTGTGGGATTCTCAATAGATGGCTCTCCAGGCTGTCATGGAAGAGCCTCACCTAGTTGTCCATTCTAGTGGCTAGGGAACTTTTGTGATGGGAACTTTTCTGTTTAATTGGGGAAAATGCTTCCCTTTTACAGACTTTTTAAAAGTTAAATGATTTTTTAAAGATTAAAATATGGTTAAAAAAAAGATAACTATAGCACAGCACAGTGCTGAACTGGGCACAGCTTGAACCAAAGCAAACATGACCAGGGGGCTGGGACAAGGTTTGCTACCTCTCCCGGAAGGTCAGACACCCCTTTCCCATCCTCGTCCACAGTCAGCCTATTGACAAGGTGTCTGCAGAATGAGGCTGCGTTTTCCTGACCTGACCCATTAAAGTATGATTCTGTTCATCTCCTGATGGGAAAATAGCAGCTATCTGCTATATTAATACTACATATAATCTCAGGAGGGTTCCATGACTCTCCTTTCCCGGGGTGAGCAAAGTCGAAGAATGTGCTGGAGTGCCCATCAACATCCTAGGAAACGTGTCTTCTTTCTGGTTAGACACTGGCTTTCACTGCAGAATCACCTGACCAGAATCTGCTCCCACCCACAGAGCAGGAGAGCACGGTCAGTGTGTCCTCAGAAACACAGCTGACTATGTAACTTCATCGTGACTCTTCCCTTTTTTCCTTCATATTCTTATCCTTTATTTTCCCCACAGAAGATCACTAAGTCCCATTACTCTACAAGGAAGTGCATTATTTCCCATATCCAGTGGCTGATGAGCCAATGGAGCAGTCTCCGTGTCTCGTCTTTTCAGTGATAATTATATGCCTACATTGTCTTTAGTGGAGATCGGTCCTCTTTATTTGCCAGACTCCAAGCTTTGAAAATGAACTCCTGTCTAAGAGACTATCTCACAGCCTGTCTGGTCCAGCTGTTAAGCTTTGGGGAGACTATGATGATAATGATTATTAAAAGTAAAGCATGGGTACAGAGAAAAGCCACACAACGATTGTATTCTGAGTTATTCTGAATTTAACGTTCATGAAAATGTGGTCCAATCATAGACCAGAATTTGTCACTCAGTCCCTCCCAAATGTCCCATTCCATCATAGATCCCTCTGTCCTAATACAAGTAACCATATCCTGGCTTTGCCATAATCACTATTGTATTTTCATGGTGTTATCTATAAGCTGACTTCTACACATGTGCCAGGGTGTACTTTGTATTTTTGTGTGCATACACAGACACACACACACACACACACACACACACACACACACACACACGTATTTCATTTGTATTGACTAATCAATGGCATAGCTCATGTAGGGAAAGGGCAAGTGCTTATGTTTCCCTTTATTTACTAAATCTCAAGGTAAGAAATTAGTTCCTTACCATATTTCAAAGGTTACTAATTGCTTTTGAGAAGATCACTTAAGAACTCAGGGGTGGAGGCTGGAGAGATGGCTCAGGAGTTAAGAGCACTTATTGCCCTTGTAGAGGATAGGGGTTCAGTTCTCAGCAACTACATTGAGGCTCACAAACACCTATAATTCCAGTTCCAGGGGATCCAACATCTGCTTCTGGCTTCTTCAGGTGTAGGCACACATGTAGCAAAACACTTGTACAATATAAAAAAATAAAAATAAAAACCCTCATGGATATAAACTCATTTAACAAATTTCAATGTTCTGTAGCTTAAAACTGCAACATCTGTGACCCTCAGAAGCCCCTTCACAGTGCTCCCAAGCCCCTCCCACATGACTCACGTGATCAGTGAGGCTTTTCCATTTTGGTTGATGAGATGTTCTAGGCTTACCTTATAGCCTCGCGCACTGCCCTCCACCTGGAATCTGATGTCTCTTTACCAAGGCTGGGTTCTTTTGAGTGAAGGCAATATGTCTTCTAACTACTTCTGCCTTGCTGGGGAAAGTTTCCTGCTCTCCCAAGCTCCCTCTGCTGTAGCTTGATGTGGTGGTGTGAAAGAAAATATCTCTCAAAGAGAGTGGCACTATTAGGAAGTGTGGCCTTATGGGAGGAAGTGTGTCACTGTGGGGGTGGGCTTTGAGGTCTCTTTTTCTCAGGCTTCCCTCAGTGTGACAGTCAGTCAACTTCCTGTTGCCTACAAGATGTAGCACTCTCTGCTCTAGAACCCATCTGCCTGCACACTGCCATGCTCCCCTTCATGATCATAATGGACTGAACCTCCGAAACTGTAAGTGAGCCACCCTCAATGAAATGTTTTCTTTGTAAGAGTTGCTGTGGTCATGATGTCTCTTCACAGCAATAGTGAAGGCTAACTAAGACACCTGAGTAGTATTCAGATGTGCTCAGCTGCTGGGGGATGTCTCTCAGTACACTGTGAATATCTGTTGTTCCCATTGGTTAATAAATAAGCTGCTTTGGCCTATGGCAAGGCAGCTTAGAGGCAGGTGGGAAATCCCAGGAGAGAGACAGGAAAGAGAAAAGCCAAGAGAGACACCAGCCCCCGCCAAAGAAACAACAAGATGCCAGCAGACCAGTGATGCCACAGCCATGTGGCAACTTATAGATTAATAGAAATGGGTTAAGTTATAAGAGTTAGCTAGCAAGAAACCTGCCATAGGCCATACAATTGGCAATTAATATAAGCTCTGAATGATGATTTTATAAGCGGCCGTGGGACTTCGGGGCCACAGAGACCAGAGAAACATTCCGGCAGCTGGCTCTCTGTGTGTTTGGGTCCTGATTTCCAGCCAGCTTTCTTCTCGACTTTGTTTCCGTTGTCTTCATCTGGTTCTGATCCATTTTGATTATACTGTCAGCAGCTTTCACCAGTGTGGGTCTTGTCCTAAGAAGGAGTCTTGGTGTATTGGATTGGGGAGCCCACAGGGAGCTGTTCATCCTTGTTACCGCTGGGCACCCTGTGCTCCCTCGTGCAAGCAGCGAAGGCCAGTGCTTCCTAATTTCAGCTGTTCTCATATTGGCCCGCCATGCTTCCCACTGAGCAGCTGTGGACCTGCTGTTGGACTTCGCAGGGGCCCCCTGCTTTCTCCTCTCCCTCCTCATGCACTGAAGAAGCCTCCACATCGCTCTTACAATAATATAAGCTACTTATATTATAGTAAGTAGCTTGCTTCCAACCACTTATGTTTTGGGGGTTCCTTGAAATGTTTTTGTTCAATGTTACATTGAAAACCTATGCTCGCCACCACTGCTGTCCTCCTACTCTGTCTCCAGTGGGGACTTCTTGAGAAATGTTCCTGTAGACCCCAATTTCCTTCTCTCTTGAAGAACAAAAGTGTTTTAACCTGTGTGGTAGAAACTTTCATCACAGGCATGCACCCACATGCCAAGATTCTACTGGGGCTTTTTGGTTGGTTGGTTTGGTTTTGTGCTCGGGAGTAAACCCAAGGTCTCATAGATGCTAAGTCTGAGTTCTGCCGCTGAGCTACACCTCCAGCTGCTCTCCCCATCTTGTCTTTCTTTGGCCTGCTCAACACCCCCTCCATCTCCCTCATTCTCCCAGGCAGGTTGTATCAAAATGGAAGAACCTACCTATTTTTCCTATATTTATTTAAAATAGACCTATTTTAAAGCCTAGGGTATAAGGTGATAGTTGGAATATGTTGTTCTCCAGAGATCTGAACCAAAAGATGAGTGATGGTAACACGTTCTGGGTCTGAGCGCTGTCTCGCCACGCCCAGGCGTTTGTCATTCCTTTCAACAGGAGGAAGTCACCTGACATATACTTTGGGGATGGTAATCACTTTCAGGCAGAGGCAGGTGGCACCTGGTTAAGCCAGCCCTGTAGCTAAGGAGTGATTTTTCTTTTTTAAGATTTATTTTTGTTTATGGGCATGTGTACCTGTGTGGGAGTGTGTGCACACTGGTGCAGGTACGCACAGAAACCAGAAAGTGTCAGATGCCCTGAAGCAGTTGTTCCAGGCAGTTGAACCCCACCTGGTGTGGGTGTGGGAACCAAACTCAATTGCTCTTGGCCTCTGGTCCTTCTCTCTAGCCCCCAGAAGTGTTCCTAACACGTGTATTCCATGGGGAAATGGGAGGGCTAGGATTTACCCCTGTATATAGGAAAAGACCTCTCATGAGTATTCAAATGTAGACTTGCTCCAGGATGGCTTCTCACTCTTGCCTCTGGAGGAAAGCAGCCCTGAAACTGAAGTCAACATTCTCTCCTCCCAGCCTGGCAGGCCCTGTGTGTCTGTCTGTAAAGGACTGTGAAGTCACAGGCTCTGCAGTGTCCTGAGCAGGTGCTGGCCATCTTTGGAGGTCCCAATGCTGTTCTGCCTGGAGCTGTTGCTGACAGTTATGCTTTCTTTTGAGTGTGGACCAGGCCAAAGGCCTCCTTTGATTGGCATTTCCTTTATTAGCTGGGACATTGAAACAATAGGCCCTTCTCCTGCGCGCCAGCATTTGGTGTTTGGCCTGCAAGTGTCTCTTGGTGACCTTTATTTGCATTGGCCTGCAGATAATAGTCAGTTTCCTTAGTGAGGAGGAGGGGGAGGAGGTAAGAGGCACATGTGAAGCTTAAGTATTAACTCTGAGAACTTAAGTATAGGATGTACGGAGGGCTCTGGCAGCCTCGGTTCCGCTGCCTTTTATGAAAGGGACAAAGACTGTGTCATTAGCTGCCCTGGCCAGGCACCACCACTGGGCACGGATGGTTCAGAGACTGTAGAGATTAAACCACCAGTGTCTTCAGGAGGTCCCCAGAACAGGGGCCACACCTGGTAAGTCAGGGTGGGGGAGCAAAGCTTGCCAGTTGCTAACCGGCAGCCTGCAGGGGAGTTTCACCTGGCCTTCACAGGGGTCGAGAGACTTCGTTAACTGCCAGCATTTCAATATCAGCAGACTTCATATTTTTATGTAAAGGAAAAGGTCGATTTTGAGCTCCCTGAGAAAGCAGAGGCTTGGTGGCTACACTCTGCAGAGGCTGACTGGCGGCCGCTCCACCCCCTCACTTAGGGAACTAGGCACTTCCGGCTGTCACAGTCCTCTTGTCCTCTTCTCTGGATTGTTCCTGGGAGCACATAAGCACTTAGGTATTCCTCCCTTCTTTGAAAAAAGGGATCATCAAACTTCCCACTGCACATCCTCGCCTGTTTCCATTTGATTTCTTCTCTGCAGCAAGAGCTCCAAAGAGTTGTTCACAGGCATCCACAGCTCCCGTTCCTGGTTCCTGCCAACATGCTCTGCACCCAGCTCTGGTCCACAGACTGCTCCCTCCTGCAGAGGACACCTGGGGGCGCCTGTGGTGTGGCATCTCCTCCGTTTTCCGACTCTTCTCCCTGGCCCCTCAGCTGTCCATGCCCTCCACCTCTCCCTTCTCCCCTTTCTGATGGTCTACAGATGTATGGCTTTGACGAGCCTGCTGAGCCCCTGGGTCATCGGGCTCAAGGAGATCCAGCTGCCTCCTCAGTGTGTCTCATAAGCCTCTCAATCTAACACATCCAAACTGAACTCTCTCCTTCCCCCAGCTGGTGGCCTCGGTGTGTGCCTCCACTGCCCCCTCTGCTTCTCTCTGTCCACTCTGCCTGGGGGAGTGGCAGCTCTTCACCTCTCAAGTTTCCGCCTTGACAAATGAAGATCCCAGCGGATGGGGGTGGCGTCACGGTGTTCATTCTTCTGGGTGGCCCAGGGCTGGGTGTGTCCCTCTCTCAGAGGTAGTTCAGTTAGCCATCTCCACAGGCTTCTTTCCTGTCTGGATCTCCTACATCTCCCTCGAGCCTACAGTTGGTCACAGTGCCACTGTTGCTGTCTTGGGATATCACACTGTGGCTTGCTTTCCCTGAACCCTGCTCACACCTGTGTGAACAGCCCCTCCACTGTACCCTCTGTCAATTATCTTGATGAGTACGGTCTGTTGCCTGGTGGGCCTTGGCTGTACACCATAGTGTCATCCACTCTATTTGGGAAGGTGGTACAAAGAGTGGCTACCCTCTGTGTAAGGACAGTTAGACACACGTGTCTGTTATTTCCCATCACTAGAAGCCTGAGAGGAAGGTAGAGCCACATGCTCATCCCAAGAACTTATCTGTGATGAGACGTTTTCCCAGGACAAGTGAGAACTCAGAGGTCAGTGCGCATGAGCTGAGTGTGGGCCTCAAACACGGACTTCACAGCACTGGTCTGCGTGCATCCCAGGCTAAGTGGTCCACTCTAGCATGGGAATGAATACTAAGTTGTAATTCAGCAAAACCTTCCAAGAAGTCTGGGAACTGCATTCCTATGCATTTCCTGCCTGTGCATTACCAAAATACATGTGGTAGAGGCCCTCACATTTCCACAATTTGAATGAAGAGCACTGACTCGCTGCCCGAGACAGAAAGTATTGTTAGCTTGTACGCAGGCACAGACCCAGACCACTCAGTAAGCAGGGCATCAGTGAGAGCCTCCTGTCTCATTGAGACCAAGGTTTACGCTTGCTGATGCTGTTTATGGCCTCAGGAAAGACAAAAGCTTCTTTCTCTTTCACACTGTTCTACGTCTAAAATCAGGAGGTGTGGTGGTTCTCCTGGGTGCTTGGGACATCCAGGAGAGACTTTATTTCTAACTTCACATCCATTTCTCCTGCCGCCTCCTCACCTCAGAACCATGGTACTTGTGGCTTCTAGGACCCAGATGCAACCTCTGTTCTTCATTCTGCAAATAAAACAGCTTGAAGAATGAATTAATGTGAAAGCCTGAGAGATAAAGTCCATAGACAAAGGGGGCGTTTTTGTTTTTGAAAGACAAGAAAAATGCTATAAAGAATCCTCTAAAACATCAATCAAGACAAAGTAAGTATTGGTTATTGTATCATCTGGGAAGGTCAAAAATTATTTTTTAAAAATTCTATTTTGGAGAAGTTTAGATAAAGGAGAATGGAAGCAGAAAGAGCAGATCATTAAAGTCAAATATTTACATCCTTGGAGCTTTGTTCCAGAATTATGTTTTCTAGTAAAAGCAACAAAAATATCCTGTAATAGAGGAATTCTTAGATAAACTGATCTATCTATCTATCTATCTGAGAAATTGGAGGCACATGTGCCAAAATATGAGCAATGCTTACCTCTTAGATTGACTAACTTTCTAGTGCTGAGATAAGACATCACATTAAAGAGCAACTTGGAAGCCGGGTGGTGGTGGCACACGCCTTTAATCCCAGCACTCGGGAGGCAGAGCCAGGTGGATCTCTGTGAGTCTGAGGCCAGCCTGGTCTTCAGAGTGAGTTCCAAGAAATGCTCCAAAGCTACACAAAAAAACCCTGCTTCAAAAAACCAAAAAACCCAAAACAAACACAAAAAAAGCAACTTGGGGAGAAAGGGGGTTATTTCCCTTACACTTCATAGCACAGTCCTCATCCAAGGAAGCCAGAGCAGGAACTCAAGGCAGGAACCTGATAGCAGGAACTGAAGCGGAGGTCACAGAGCAATGCTGACTTGTTTCTTGGCTTGCTGAGCCTGCCTTCTTATACATCCCAGGACCACCAGCCCAGGGGAACAACCACTCACAATGGGCAGGGTCCTCCCACATCAATCATCAGTCAAGAAAATGCCTCACAGGCTTGCCCACTGCCAATCTGGTGGGGCATTTCTCAGCTGAGGTTTCCTCTTCCCCAATGACTCTATCTGTGCCAAGTTGATATAAAATTAAACAGCACACATTTGGATGAGGATGCATCTGGTTCTTTCTAAGTTTTTTTTTTAATTAAAATTTTTATTTTATTTAGTGTATGTATGTGTACTTGTCAGGGTACACATATGGAATCAGAGAATAACTTGTGGGAAACAGTTCTTCCTTCTTACGTGTGGTTGCTGAGGATCAAATTCAGGTCATCAGTTTTAGCATCAGGCGCCTTTATCCTCTGAGCCATCTCACTGGCACATTTTATATTTTACATATTTTTCCAGTTTGCATACAAATGTATCAGCTTAATAACTGAATATAAAAAATAACTCTTGGAAGGAGATGGCACTGCTTTACAAAAAGAGCTGATGGTATTTTAGGCTGTAAGAAAGAAGTATTTTAGTGTGCCTTATATTACACATACTAGGTAATAGTAATTTGTAGCTGGAGTTTTCTCCAGTCCTCCTCAGACCCAAATAAACACACAGACACTTATAGTATTTAAACTGTATGGCCTAATGGCTCAGGCTTCTTGCTAGCTGTTCTTGTATCTTAAATTAACCCATTTCTATTAATCTATAAGTTGCCACATGGCTCATGGCTTACCAGTATTTTAACATCTGCTTCTCATCACGGCGGCTGGCAGCATCTTCCTCCCTCAGCCTTCCACTTCCCAGAATTCTCCTCCCTCTTTGTCCTGCCTATCCTTCCTGCCTGGCTACTGGCCAATCAGTGTTTTATTTATCAATCAATCATCCACAGCACTTCCCCTTTTCTTTTTTTTTTTAAAAGGAAGGTTTTTAACTTTAACACAGTAAAATTACATATAACAAAACAATTATCAAGCAAGAATTTCAGTTACAATATCTAGTCTGTTTGTATTTGGCAAAATTAAAGAAGATAACCTATCCTATATTTATGAGTCTAAGGTTTTATATCTAACTTATCTTTTATCATAACTGAGGAAATTATAACTATCTAGTCTTCAACCACATCAAAGAACTCAGAAGGATATAATATTACCTGAGAAATGGGATAAGGATGCAAGCAACTTTCAGGAGTCTTGCGAGAGTAGACAGAGACAGCTGGCAACCTGGACAGTCATCCAAAGTTTTTCTGTAAAGTTGGGCATCTTTCTTCAGCCCACAGGCCTAGAATCTCTGAGTCACTTCTCTCTTCGACCTGTAGAATGTCTGGCAGTTTCCTCTGCAAAGCAGGAACCTGGAGGACCATTTTGCCAAGCAAAGTTCAGTGATCACCTTCCTATAGTCCTACATGTCCAGGGTAACTTCAGCTACAGTAATTAGAAGGTTTCATAGAATAATAGATAGTGAACATTTATTGCACACTGTGGTGATATTTTATTTGTGCTTTAATAAGTAAAGTTTGCCTGGAGATCAGAGGAAATAGCAAGCCATTTTAAGTAAACAAAGAAGTCAGGCAGTGGTAGCACATGCCCTTAATCCTATCTCTTAGCAGGCAGGATCTCTGTGTGTTCAAGGCCACACTAGGAAACAGAGCCAAGTGTGTTGACACACGCTTTTAATCCCAATGCCAACCATAAAGTTCTGGAGGTCTGTAAAGACAGGAAGTGACAGAGCTGACCAGGAAGAGGAAATGATGTAGCTACACAGACAGCAAATCAGATGGCAGAATAGCAAGGCATATAAGCCTGGGTAGACAGGAAGTAGCTCGCCTTGGAAGCTGCAGAGTTGGTGAGGTAGGGTTGGCTGGTGGCTCTCCCTGTTTCCCTGATCTCTCTAAGGCTTTCACCCCTATATTTAGCTCTGTGTTTTTTATTTAATAAGACCACTTAGCACACTTGCCACTTTAAGGTACTGTGATCAACACACCTTGGGCTCACTCTATTACACTAACTCATTCACAGATTCCTTTTTAGTTTTTTTTTTTCTAACAGCACCATGAAAGTAGACACTAGAATAGTCTGGAGAGGCAGCTGGAGTTTAGAGAAGTTAAGTATACTAGTAAAGATAAAGCCAATGCGGCAACAGACTGTTGTTTTTTGAATCGTTTAAAATCCAATTGGCAGCAATATTGGGACTGAGGGTGGGTGTAGTTTCCACTCTGTATACTGATGGGGCATCGGCTGGTTTCTAATATTACTCTAGATATTCCTACTAAGCCAGTGGTCAGGATTATTGAGACAGTGGGGGCCAGTGTGGCGTTTATGGCTCGGCCCTGGAAGTGATGCAGTTCTCATCCACCTTCCAGAGTCTGGAAGTGAGCCGTGAGGTCACATCTACCTGCGAGGGAGACCAGAAAGAGTCTGCTTGTGGCCCCGGAAGGAAAAACAAACTAATAAGCATTCTCAGGCATTTGATGGTTCTTTGCACTGAGTACCCTTCCTGGAGTAAATGACAGCCAGGCTGAGTGTCCTGACCCGAAGCTGACAGCTTAACCGCAGAGCCACACAGCCACACTAAGAGTCGTGTTTACAGACTGTGCCACCCTGGCACCTGGCTTCTTCGCCACTTCAAGCCTACCCCACCGGTTCCACTCCTACTGCCCCTTAGCTGGTCTCCTGCTGCTCAGTATGTCATTTTTTAGAATTGTTCAAGACTTGCCTGTTTTACTTTTTGTGTGTGAATATCTGGCCTGCATACATGTGTGCGTAATTACATTCATGCCTGTTGGTTCCTCTGGAACTGGGGGGTGACTGTGATCCACCATGTGGGTGCTGGGAATTGAACCCAGGTCCTCTGTGGGTGCTGGGAACCGAACCTGGGTCCTCTGCGAGAGCAGCAAGTGCTCTTAGCCACTGAGCCACCTCTCCTGGCCCCTTTATTCCATGTTTCAGGATCGTCTCAGTCTCCTTCAGATGTGCTGCAGCTCTGCTAACCTCTGCTTCATGGCTCTGCAAGCATGTCCTTTAAGCATGCAAATGTGCTTATATAACTTCCTGGCTTACAAGTCCCAGTAAATTCCACGAGTAAAACTCGGCATACTTGGCTAACGCAGGCGCTGAGGAATGCACACCTCCCTGCCCTTCTGCTGGTCATTTCTGTAAACCCCATACAGTTCTCTGATCACCGCACTCTCTTCTTTACCTTCCTGGATTGACTGTGCCACATCTCCCACTTCTCGGCTTGCCTGAATTAGAATACTAGGCATGCTGCAGGCAATTTCCAGGAGCAATTCCTAAATCCACACTGCAGAATTTGCCCACCAAGGGCATATGCCTCAGCCACAAGTAGAACTCCAGAAAACGTGGAAGACCCTGAAGGTAGAGGTCCACCTGCCTGAGCATGGCGCCCAGAAGCTGTGGGCACCACACCTGCACGACCGCCACCGACAAGTCAAAAGCCTGGACAATGGGCTCAGTCTCTCACTGGTTCACTAACAAAACCAGTGACTCCTAAAGTCCCCTCCCCCACCAAACTCTTCGCGGGGGGGGGGGGGGAGCTCTCACCATCTCTCCCACTGTGATAACCTTATACTGAGTCCTGCCATTTTTGTTCCATTCTGGAGCATAAACTCAGTATCACCACTGTGCCCACCTTTCACATCACAAACCTCATTATCACTCTGCAGTAACTAACACCGTCTTTAGAAAAAGTACAAGTTCCTTGGCTAACAGTCATGTTTCTTCTTCCTGTCCACCATAGCTTCTGTTCATAGCACTGTCTGTGTGTTTGTCCAGTTTCCTAACCTTAGGCATCTTGGAGCTCTGACTTAAATGCCCTCAGCCCGGAGTCATCTGTTATGTTTCCTTTAATTTTTATGACAAAAATTTATACTTCCATGGAAAAGAGAAAAAATACTTTTAAATAGAAGTTTGGATGAGGTATGCGTGTGTGTGTGTTTGTGTGTACACACCTACACATGCACATGTGAAGGCCAGTTGTCTGATGTCCTCCTCTGTCATTCTCTACACTATTTTTTGAGGCAGGGTCTCTCACTAAACCTGGAGTCTGCTATTTTAGTTAGACTGACTGATCAGCAAGTCCCAGAATCAACCTGTCTTCTCCCTCGCCACAGTGCTAGGCCTGTAGGTACCCATCTCCAAGCCCAGATTTTACATGGGTGTTAGCAATACAAATGTGGGTCCTGATCCTTTACCCACTAAGCCATCTCCCTAGCCCTTGGAACCTTTTTTCATGGTACTGGGAGTTGAATCCCTGGCCTAATAATGTGTGATAGGCAACCACTCTCCTGCTAAGCTACATTGCCAACCTGAAAATGAGTTTCAAAGGAGTTTGTAGGCACAGCACTCACCCTTGTGCATGAAGTTTAATTGTGTGTGTGTGTCTACCACTTGGTCTGGCTTGAATCACTTGTGTATAATCAGATGGAGACAGTCAAAATGCTTGTGTTCATTTGGATTGAAGAGATAAGGCTTAAGGAAAACAATGGATATCAATTCCACATAAAGCCAGCAACTTTTTTTTTTTTTTTTAAGTTCTCCCATATCAGCCAAAGTAGCTTCCAGAGGCTGTTACAAGACTGTGAGACCTAATACATGCCAGCAAATGTCAGTTTGCATCAAGCGGTGAGAGACTCCCTTCCAAAAGGCCCCCTGAAGGGAGGGTCAAGACCAGGAAAGACACAGCTCTCACAGCCCCTGAAGGTCCCTTTGACCTCGCTGCCCTCTCATCTCCTGCTGTAATTAGAAGCAGGCCACACTGAGACTCCAGATGGCCAGTCTCAGGATTTTTTGAGACTGTAATATCAGCACTATTTCTTTTTTAACTTGGGAAACAAATTGGTCTGATGCTTTTATATTGAATTGCTGTTGTCTGACTCTGACTAAAAGTCCCCTGAGGCCGTTTTACAAAGGCCGTCCTAGAACAGTTGTGTCTGGTCCTTGAGCCAATACAGTTCCTGAAGCCAGGTTGGCATCTTCTGGGCCAAGATTTGCTGGGGCAGCACATTTAGAGGAGATGTTGCAGCTTTTGCTCCTTAGTGGTAAATGGGAACTCACTGGAAGGCAGTGGTGAATTGTGGGAACTCACTGGAGGCAGTGGTGAATTGTGGGAACTCGCTGGAAGGCAGTGGTGAATTGTGGGAACTCACTGGAGGCAGTGGTGAATTGTGGGAACTCGCTGGAAGGCAGTGGTGAATTGTGGGAACTCGCTGGAAGGCAGTGGTGAATTGTGGGAACTCACTGGAGGCAGTGGTGAATTGTGGGAACTCGCTGGAAGGCAGTGGTGAATTGTGGGAACTCACTGGAGGCAGTGGTGAATTGTGGGAACCCGCTGGAAGGCAGTGGTGAATTGTGGGAACCCGCTGGAAGGCAGTGGTGAATTGTGGGAACCCGCTGGAAGGCAGTGGTGAATTGTGGGAACCCGCTGGAAGGCAGTGGTGAATTGTGGGAACTCGCTGGAAGGCAGTGGTGAATTGTGGGAACGCGCTGGAAGGCAGTGGTGAATTGTGGGAACCCGCTGGAAGGCAGTGGTGAATTGTGGGAACGCGCTGGAAGGCAGTGGTGAATTGTGGGAACCCGCTGGAAGGCAGTGGTGAATTGTGGGAACCCGCTGGAAGGCAGTGGTGAATTGTGGGAACTCGCTGGAAGGCAGTGGTGAATTGTGGGAACCCGCTGGAAGGCAGTGGTGAATTGTGGGAACCCGCTGGAAGGCAGTGGTGAATTGTGGGAACTCACTGGAAGGCAGTGGTGAATTGTGGGAACGCGCTGGAAGGCAGTGGTGAATTGTTGGGCCCTGTTAGCTGTCTCTGTAGGTGGACAGAGGGTTTGTTTGTTTGTCCATTTCACTTCAACTTTGACTGTAATTTGAGTCTTCCCTCTTGGAAACTGAGTAAACATGAGTGTCATTCCCAGCACAACTAGCTCTCTTATGTCCCTGTCTTGGGACCTTCCATGGGCATTTTGGAACATATGGGCAGGGGAAATTAAGGTAACCTTAGGATAGCCACAGTTCTAAGAGAATTTTAACACAGCAAATTTAGAAACAATTTGTTTACTCACTTAAGTGGAACAAATATCAATCTTTTCTGGAAATATTTTCTAAGGTTAGTATTAGATGGACCTTAATAATTTAGTTTTATTAATGTTATTTCAAGTAATTATTAAATGCCTGGTTAGTGTCTTCAGGGAAGAATGGTTGGCCCAATTAATTCATTGAATTTTTTTTTTACCTTCCTATTTCCAGAGATGGTGATTTAATTAAAGGCTAATGGCATCATAACTTTTGTTAATAGAGAAAAGTGTTTGATTCCATTACTTTATGTGTTAGATTAAGGAAACAAACTCATCAAATCAACTTAGAAGAATTTACCTTTATATCAAGACAGAATATCCTTTTTAATCAGCCTTGTGGTAAAAGACTGCATGGAAGAGGAATGTACGAACCACATTGTAGATATTGGCTGACATTGACATTCATGTTAAATGCATGGCTTACATGCACATGGCAGATCTGTGATAATCAGAATAGTTTTTCTGTAGCTTACTGTGTCTACTGTCCCTTAGCTGGTTTCTATACAGATGCTCCATTCTGTCTTTGCTTTCTAATCCTGGCTGTTGCCCTGCTGCCTTTGACCTGGCAGCTGTGGGATGGACTTTGGTTTGCGCTCATCCATTATCCTGTACCTAAAGATCCCTTTTCAAAGTCTGGAAAAATCATTAGGTATTCCATTGCTTACATTTGATGCTTCATTAACAAAATGGTTATTTAAAATTTCTGACTTAGTAAAGAAGAATTTATTTAATTGCCCATGCCTTAAGTTAGTAGGATTAGAAACCCAGATAGTATATGTAATAAACATATGGCCCCTCTTCATGACTTGTCACTCAAGATATGTAGATGGTGTCACGGTAGAAGCAGCAGAAGGAAATATGAAAATATGTGATATAATTACGTTTCAGAAAAGAAATAACCAATTATGTTATCCAAGATCAGCTCCAAAAGAATCAAGAAACTTCTTGTGTGTGGCTAAGGATAAAACAGTGCTTTATTTTGTATGCTCAACCAAATAAGTTCCAAATGCAAAGTCCAGGATTAGAAAAGACTGTCATAAGAGATGCAGAAATGCTTAGCACAGACACAATCTTCGATGCAAATGTCACCTGGTAGCACTGGGCAGCCTTTGAAATTTGGTTCATATGCTGGGCTTGTTAATAACCTCCCCATTCTGTCAGAGGCTTAACACTGCTTCTCTTTGGGTTCATTTGGGATAGACGAAGAAATGCAAAGATTGTTGCTCATTCATCATGTGTACAAGGCAACATCTGTTCTCTGCTAATGTTTTGCTTGCATTTCTGCTTTCTGAGTACATTAGGTAACCATAGAAATGAACTTTCTGGTAACCCAAAGGTGCAAATAGATACATTGCTTAGACTCATACCAGCTGCGATGCATCAAATGTGAAAATGCAAACCCTTCCCTGTCGTAGGTAAATAGTTAGGATCCTGATACCCACCTCCCAATGCTGCTAGTCCTGCCTGGCCTGCCTGCTGTGCCAGACTCTCTAGACCTTCTGTAAGACAGCAACTTAAGGGTTAACATCTAATACATGACAGGCTTCAATATGCGGCTGGGTCATTCAAGATTTTTGCTAGCACTCTGCATGTTACCAAATTTCCTGGAAAGTTGACTTCCAAAAAAAGAGTAGAACATTTCTGCCTCTCAATTTGGAGCAATATAGCATCACCTAGTTAGGATCCTAGGGTGGACTTACTGAAAATAAGATCATCTAGATGGTGTCTATTTATGGGGAGAGCATTTACAGAGCTATGCATGGGTTGGTGTAGGAAAATCACATGGATATACCATGCAGTAGCCTGGCACTAGGAACAGCAAAACTGGCTGCACTCTGGGCCCTCTCAATGGAGAGAGGTGAACTTAAGTCAAGGACAATCATCATGAAACAAGTCAGAAAGCTGAGATTCTGGTTAGTTATGGGATGGCTTTGGACATGACCATGCAGAATCTATAGACAGCACACCAGAGGGCTTTCTCCGTCATATCCACATTAACAAAACCCAGTGGGAGGTGGTGGTGCATGCCTTTAATCCCAGCACTGGGGAGGCAGAGCCAGGAGGATCTCTGTGAGTTCGAAGCCAGCCTGGGCTACAGAGTGAGTTCCAGGAAAAGGTGCAAAGCTACACAGAAAAACCCTGTCTTGAAAAAACCAAAAAACAAAACCCAGTGGGTAGCTGGGGACCCCAGTGCCCACAAACCGTCTGTAGGTTTTATCTCCTGGGGCAGTGCGAAGTAAAGAGAGTGGAAAATGGCCCTGGAAAGATGAGGGAGGACTCCAGCCCTCCATCTAAATGTCCTGTGAAATTTTTTGAAATAGCTCATATGAAATACTTTCCACTTCATAAGTAGGACGTGTTAAAGATTTTACTTGCTGCTATCATTTTGGATTAAGACATGTATTCTTTTGTTAACTCACTTCCTTCTTTGTGCTACGTTTAATAACAAACCAAAGGCAGATCTGTCCGGTTGATTTTCACAACTGACCAGGTTTTCACAAAGTTCCAGAAACCAATAGATATCAGCACTCCTGGGACTGAGTCAGGTGATCATTTATTTGCGGTAAGATTCAGGAGAGTCCTTGTGACGTCTCCAGTGTCAAGCTACATCTGTGTGAAACACACCACTGTCTGAAAGAGAGCACAGTTACTTCTGACAAAACTGACTTGTTTCCCCTCGGTGCAGATTGTCTGCTGCAATCTGCCTAGTAGAACAAGAGGTGGATTGCAGGCCCAGAAGGCACGGGCTGCTGAGGCACTGCTATCTCCTTCTCCTGGTCCCCTCCTCCTCTTTCCCTCCCCTTCCCCTCCCCTTCTCTTTCCCTCCTCCTCCTCTTCTCCTTCTTGCCTTTGTTCTTTCTAGCCACACTTCCGCAGTGCTGACCACACAGCGGCCTTGGCCGGTGTTGGACTGCCCTGCCTGCTATTGGCCTCCAGGTTCCCACAAGTTACTGTAGCTGTAGGAGTTCCTTGGGCAACTTTGGTCTTTGAGAAGGCATCATATGATGAGTCACCAGCGTGGCTACCCAGCAGTGGGGACATGACTCTGGAGATGTGGGACAGAAAAACCTCCCATGGCCCTGGTGGTGCAGGCAATTGGGGATGTTAAGAGTCTATATCCCTATTGGTGACAAGAAAGAGTTGAGTTATAGATTCTGATCCATAGAATCCATAGATCCATGCAAGATCAGGGCTCTTATTTGACTTTGATGGTTACAGATGGGCACAGTAGCATACACTTGAAGGCCCAACTTGAAGAACTGTGGCAAAGTGAGGCCAAGGGTTTGAAGCCAGCCTGGGAAACATCGCAATGCTCCCATCGCTTAAAAATAAAAAAAAATAAAAAAAAAAAGAATTGATTTTTGAAGAGCAAATGATTCAGTACTATAGTGTCTGCCCTGGCTAGAGGGACCCCTTTTCTTTTTCCAACATCCTAAGAGGCACTGTTTACTTCTCTGTCATCTGCAGATCTGTGTTTAGGGTGATCTCAGCCCTCCTTGGCACCGCACTCAGGCAGTTATAATGTCTTCACTTCCTAGGGATGTAATCGAATGCAAAGACATACACACAGCCTTGTATTTGGAGAAGTGTTTCTTCCAAAGAGAGGTGGAGAGAAAGTGAGTTTCCAAGTTTCCTAAACATTGAGGGTCCCCCCACCCTCCGCTCCAAGCTCTTCATCTCAATTGTATAAGCAGAAAACAGACAATGGGAAAATTCCAAGTCATTATAAGCCATTCATTGTGAAGGACTGCCAGAGTGCCGAGCTAAAACAGTGATGAAGCCTAGTGTGGCCGAGGAGCTCGTGGTCTGGTAGGGAAGGTACTTAGCCCTGGGTACACAGAGGGTAGAGAGGGCATGTTTAACTGTTAGAGGGAGAGTGGAAACAGAGAAGGTTTCTTAGAAGGGGTGACATCTGAGATGGACTTTGAAGGATAAATATTAAGCCGAAGGCTGAGCAGAAGCATGGGGCATGGGAAACTGAGTGGTGAGTCCAAAGAGCGCATGGATGAGAGGATGGGTGTAGGAGGTAAGGAGACCATAACGGGGGACCTAGTGCTGGGGGCTTGGCCTTTATCATCCAAAGGGGAACCCACCAGTGTAAGGTTTTAACCAGGTGGAGGCAAAGCCAGTTTGACCTTTTCAACGCTATCAGCCTAATGTGTGTATAAGGGCAAGCGAGATATTCCCAGTCTAAACATGGCATTGGACCTTAGCTTATACTAAAAAGCTTCCTAACATGCTCTAATTTAAATCCATAACAGAATTAATTGTATATCAGCTGGGAGACGGAAGCCACATCGGTTATTTTAATGCAGAGAACTTAACACAAATTGTTAAGCAAACACTGAGGAACTGAAGGGCAAACCATAGTAAATATCATGGTTCTAGTTGCCAGAGGAAATATCACCAGCCCCGAGGGTTGGAGAGACATGGGAAGAGGTCAGAATTATGAATACCTGCACTCTTTCCTGGTGGTCAGTCCGCAGGTTGGGAATACATTACCGTTCCTGAAGTAGAAGCTATCGTGGCCAGGGTGGGAAAGAAGGCCAACGGAGGTCCAGGCCGACAGCAGGACCAGAGAGCAAACAGGAAGACAGCGGGCCTTTTCTCCCTCCCCAGCCTTCCTTCTCGCTCAGCCCTCCATGGCACAGAGCCTGCTGGGGAGTTGGCAGGCCAGACTCCCAGTGCAGAGCCACAAAGCAGAATGAGAGATTAGAGCTAAGCATCCAGCCAATGCCTGCTCCCGGGTCTGTGGCTCTGCCGGAGGAAATGGGCTGGGTGTCCCAGAAACTGAGTCTCCCAAAACATTAGCCGGCAATAAATCACCTTTTGGACTTACTTCCATTCTCAGCACGGGAGCTGCAGTTGTAGCTTCTGATTCTTTTTTTCTCCAGTGTCTTAGGAAGCTTTTTTTTTTTTTGAGCTGAGGATCGAACCCAGGGCCTTGTGCTTGCTAGGCAAGTGCTCTACCACTGAGCTAAATCCCCAACTTTTTTTTTTTTTTTTTTGGTTTTCCAAGACAGTGTTTCTCTGTGTAGCTTTGCGCCTTTCCTGGAACTCACCCTGTAGCCCAGGTTGGCCTCGAACTCACAGAGATCCACCTGGCTCTGCCTCTCGAGTGCTGGGATTAAAGGCGTGCGCCACCACCGCCCAGCCTTTTTTTTTTTTTTTTTTTTTTTTAATGAATTCATTGATTTTATTTTGAGACAGGGTCATGCCCTGCGGCCCAGGTTTACTTGAAATCCACAGCCATCCTCCTGCCCCAGCCTCCTCTGAGTGCTGGGGTTATAGGCATGAGCCACTAAACCTGACTTTCTTAGGGCCTGTTCATCAGGGCTTCTGAACTCCCCTATGCCAAGCCCATGCCCCGCAGATTACAGGACTCCAGGAACAGGATGGGTGTCTCTAGCCGGGCAGTGCCATCTGCGTAAGGCTTCATTCAGCCACCAGAGGGCAGAGTTCTCAGCCCAGCTCTGCCTGGGGGAGCATGAGTGTAGTCAGTAGACACAGGTTCAAATCCAGCTCGGATATGAATTAAACACCCGCAGCAAGTGGTTTAATCTCTGAACGACAGCTCCTCATTTGCAAAATAATACTGCTGTCTGTTTGCACCATACAAATACTTAAAAAAGTATTCAGTAGGTCACCTCTTCCCTTATTTAATGTCAGTAGCATTCAGGACCAAATGTCACTGAAATGTCTTTATGTAGTTCCTTCTCTCCAGGCATCTAGAACATCGGGTACACCAACAACAATTTTAAAAATATATGTAGAATGGCTGGAAGTTGTTTCTGAAGAGGAAGGCCGTCTTTGGTGTATGTAGACACCAGTGGCCGGATCCTCTGTGAGAACAATAGCTATTCTTTGTGCTTCAGAGCTGGCACCGGCCGCCCGTGTTCCCGCGTAACCCCACACACAAACAAATCTCCAGCAAAATCTCCACGACCTGCGGCTTGGTGTAAACAGCTTGTAGCAAGTGCCATCTCCACGTATACCCTCGCTGTCCGTGCAAACGTGTGGGTTTAAGGGAGTCTTGTAAACACCGTTTAAGAATGAATGATTTTTACAAAACAAAACAGAAAACAAGTTCTCCTCCTTCACCCTGCCCTCTGGGTTGTGGTTTGCGGTGGCAGAGGACACCTGGGAAGCAGTCCCTTCCACCGGAGCTGGGCACAGAAGCGTAGCTTTGGAACTATCCTTTAAAGTCACCCAGGCCCTGAAAGGCTGGCCCAGGCCTCCAGGCTGCCAGAGGTCCTGCCTCTTGGGCCAATGAATAATGACAGGCTTTTTATTTTTAAGTAGTAGTTAGAATTTGATAGCACTTAATATTTGCGGTGACCTTTACAGCTATTGTTATTAGCTATTCCTCCCAGAGGCTCTTTGAACTAAAGGACACAACTATTTTTACTCAGCACCCCCTTCCCTGACATGCCCCCCTCCCCCTCCCACTTCTGCTGCAAGCCTGGTGGGTTCTCTGAATGCAGCACTGACATTTGCTTAGAGGTAAGCTTCATTTTCTTGCGGGCACTGGTCTCAGTCATAAAGTGTATTTTCAACTCAAAATAATATTGAATACAGTGCATTTAAATATACTTAGTGTAAATCAGTTCATATTGCTTCTCTGCTTAAAACCCTGCTGCAGCTGACCATTTCACTCAGGGAGCAGCCCAAGTCTCAAGTTTGAAAGGCCTGCACTCCCTCTTTGCACCTCACCTCCTCCTCCTAACTCTGCCCTGGTCAGTTACCTCTTTGCCACAACTTGGCATTTGCGCTGGAAGATTCCTGGCCCTGACATGCTCTTCTTCCAGGTATGGCTGCCTCCTTTGCCCTTGTAAGTCTTCGCTTAGGTGGCACCTTCTCCACGAGGTCTCTCCTGCTGACCCAATTTCAAACTGCAGCTGTCAAGTCCTCCCTGCCTCCCAGGATGCTACACATGGCACATGGTTTACCCAGTTATTGAGTTTCCTGGTTCTTTTCTCTCTCCCTCACCTGACCTAAAGCAGGGATCTTTGGTGGTGTAATTCACTACTGCACACTAAGCATCTAGACCAACAAATGCATGTAAAAGGCATCTAATAAATTTTTGTCAAGCGAACAGATATTAGTTCTTTAAAGGTTGTTGTCACGAGGCTTAATCTGACGGCTGGAATTTTCTCAATGTGTGTGTTTTTTATTAATTCTCCTTAGTGAAGGCTCCTAGGCTAGTTTCCCACCCACCCCCACCCCCCACCCCCAACAAACAAATCATTCTGATAGCGATTCTGTTCAGCTAAACAAAGCCCACCAGTTCCTAAGGTTGGAAGGAAGTGTGAAATCTCAGTGGTACAGTACAGAAAATGCCTTAACAAGGGTTCCAGCCCTCCCTGACCCCAGCACCACGTGGCAGGGTTGCATCAGGCCTCTGAAGGGAGGTGGGCATGCGCAGGGCTTGAAGGAACAAGATCTACTGATGGGTGGTGCATGCTTCCACAGTGCCCACGTCATTACCTGAGGAGCACCTTAGCCTCTTAACCTCGGTTACCTTTTCTATGAAAACAAGGTAAAGAGAAGTTCCCTTGATGCCCTGTTGGGTGAAAACTGCACGTGTCTGTGATGAGAGGATAAGTACTGAGAATGGTGTTAGGATTTCTGCTGGTTTAGTAAAGAGGTGGCTGTAGGTTTCCCTCTAATATGACTTCACCAGCCCTGTGTAGTTGGCTAGGTTTCCAGTACCAAGCATGGTTTCCCTCTTTCTGATCAGGCCTGAAGCCCAATTAGAAAACTGTTTGTGGGAACAGAAAGGCTGAGTCAGAGAGACACGGCCAGCCGCCTACCATGACAAGCAAGATGTAAGGTGCAGATAGGCCACGAGCCACGTGACAACTTATAGACTAATAGAAATGGGTTAATTTAAAATATAAGAACTAAATAACAAAAATCCTGCTTCAGCCATACAGTTTGTAAACAATATAAGTCTCTGTGTGTTTACTTAGCTGGGTCTGAGCAGGTACGGGCCTGGCGGGTGAGAGAAATTTGTCCTGACCACAGGCCAGGTAGGACCAAAAAAAACTCTAGCTACAACTGTTAGCTACCAACAAGGTATTCATGCCACTACTACACCTTTAGGATTATTGTGCCATGCTGGTCATTGCTGTGGTTCACAGGCACCAGAGCTGGGTAGGACTCAACTTGGTTGCTTCCTTCTCTTGGAAGCTTGTATGGTGCCTTCTGATACCATGAAAGCTAGTCCTCAAGGAGGAGGCTTTCAGGTCAGATCCAGCTCAGGTCTCTGGGTCTTGTCCGAAGTACATGGTGTCTTCAGCAATAGGGACTTACTGTCTACTTCTGGGAGGCAACCAAGGACAACTGCCACAGCCAACAATGTTCTAGGAGTCTCCTGGACAACCCTGAGCAATGACAACTCAAAAGGAAGTCTCTCATGCCTGGTGTTGGGCTCCCTAAAAGAAAACCACAACCCATTAAAATGCAGAGAACAAGAGATCACCTGGTGCTCAGCCCCAGCTGATACATCTACAACACAATTCCCACACCTAAGGCTCAGGGGTCATTGTTTAAAAGGAGGCAGACCAGTGAAAGGAGCCAGAGGAATAAGAAATGTGATGTGAGATTGTGTCTCCTAGAAATGTCTACCTACACCCAAGAAGTCTCAGCACCATGGCTGCCTCCACGAGACGTGAACAAAGGACATGGTGAGGTGGAAGGTGGAATGTTTGCAGGGCCTCAACCCAAAACAAAGAACCACAAATAACTGGGGTATGCTGGGAGCAGAAGTGGTCTTCAGGGGAGAGTCCCTTCACATGGTTATCTAAGCAGGACCAAGTGGTCAACCCTTAGATCACGCATATCCAGGTGACATTATATGGACCAAGAAGGTTGTAGTCATGTATTTAAGTATATGTATTATGATATATATAAAATGAAACAGCAATTAAAGAAAAAGAAGTCATGGATTTGAGAGCAAAGGTTGCAGGAAAGAGGCTGGAGGGAAGAAATGGAAGGGGAAATCAGATGATTATAGTATAATTTCAAAAAATAAAAAATATTTTTAAAAAGGAAATATAGAAATAGTCTAGCTTATAAAGTTTTCCCTGCTTTTTAAATTTGTGGTGGCTTAAAAAAAACACACAAATTATCAAACACACTAACCAATTTTATCTGTGAAGCTCAGTGATAACCTGTAACGTGGTACAGCCATTAATATCATCCATCATTGCAACTTTCATCTTACAAAACTGAGAGCGTGCTCATTAACAGTAGCTCTCCATTCCTCCCTGCCTACAGACCCTGGCAACTCCTGCTCTCCTCCCTGTCTGTATGGCTTTGTCTCCCAGGAGTACTTCATGTAAGTAGCAGCCTATAGCTTTTATGAGAGGATCTTGAAGGTCCATCCATATTTTCAGCATGTCAGTGTTTCTTTCCTTTTTTAAGGTTGACCAGTACTCCATCGTACATGGACACCATGTTTTGTTTACCCACTTATCTGCCTCTGGCCACTTGGCTTGCTTCCATAGCCATAAGGCTTTGTGATGATTAGTGAGCTAAGGCATGTAAAAGAGTTTGGCATATAGTAGGCACTGAATAAATATTGGCTGACATTATTGTTAATATTGTTATCATTCTGATTTCTAGAATGTCCTTCAAATTTAGCTCAACCAAGTCTTACTGAATGCATACAGCTTATAAGACCTGTGACAACAGATTTTGGGTGGGAAAAATAAATCACACACACACACACACACACACAGAGTTATACCACAAGTTCCTTTTTTGAGAAGGTGGGGTTCTCAATAAGTAGCCTAGCTTGCTTCTGACTCATGATCCTCTCACCTCAGCCTCTTGAGGGCTAAGAAGACTGAAATTCCACCACACCCAGCCCTACACCACAGCTTTCTCCACTCATCTGTTGATGGACATGCCAGCTGGTTCTGTGTCTTGGCTGTTGGGAACACTGCTTTAACGAACACAGAATGCATATATCTTCGTGAAGTATGATTTCCTTCAGGGGAGGTCCTATAGCTGTAAGAGAGACTGATGAATCATGAGGTGGTTCTATTTTTAACTCAGGAACTCCCTGATGACTAATCATGTTGAGCACCTTTTTACATCCTTATTGCCATTTTTATATCTTTCTTTCAGATGTCTTATTTAGTATGGGATGTGTATGGGGGAGCATGCCCTGTGGGTAGAGATCAGAGAACACTCTCTTTGCAAGAGTCACTTCTCTCCTACCATGTAGTGTCAAAGATTCAACTCCAGCCATCAAGGTTGGCAGCAAACCCTTTGTGCTGGTTAGATTTTGCCAACTTGACACAAACCTAGGCAACATCTGGGAAGTAGGAATCTCATTTGGGAAATTGCCTCCATCAGATTATCTTGTGGGCCAGTCTGTGGGGACATTTTCTTGATTAATGGAATTCATGTAGGAGAGTCCAGCCAGCTGCGGATGGTGCCACTCATAGGTAGGCAGTCATGGGTTATAGAAGAAAACAAACCAAGTAATTTGTGAGGAGCAAGCCAGGCGGCAGCTTCCTCTGTGACCTCTGGGTCAGCTCCTGCCTCCAGGAGTTTCTGGCCTGACTTCCCTCAGTGAGAGACTGTGGTCCCAACCTGTAAGCCATGTGGCTGGTTGACTAGGTTTAGAGTAGCAGGCATGATTAGCATAGGTCCAGTCAGATGGGGGTTGGTTAGCGCCAGGGCTGAAGTCCCACTGTTGTACCTTTTGGGATATCTTGCTGTACCGGTCTCTGTTGCAGTTTGGAGGCATCATATCTAGTAGGACTAACGATTGCCTTCCTTTCTTGGCAGCTCACAGAGCTCCTTCCAGTACTGTGAGCGCTAGCCCTCAGGGAGGAGGCTTCCAGGTCCTCTGTCCAAAGTATGCGGTGTTTTCAATGATAGAAATCATACCTTCAATTTCTGGGAGCCAGCCAAGAGCAAGGGCAATAGCCTGTATTATTTTGGGGGTCTCTTGGACTCGACTGACCAACAATGTGAAGAGAGGCTTCCCATGCCGGGCACTGATAGTCTATGGCTTTCAGGGAGACATTGGTACCTCCAAGTGGCATAACTTCATTTAGACTATGTGTATATGTATACTCATACACTGGTATATACATAATTTAACATAAACTGGGAAGTTCTTTAACATTGCAACCAGTAAGTGGTGGAACTGAGATTCAAACACAAGCTCTCTGCTTCTGCAGCTTGAGGTCTCAACCCCTCCATCTCAGCAGCTGTTTCCTGGTCTTTCACCCAGCAGATGTCAGCAAACTGCCTTTGTCCTCTAAGTCACCTCTGCCCCCTGCAAGATAGGGAGTCATAACTGAGCTGTGTGCCATTAAAATCCCTCTCCAGATGAATCCTCTCTCCAGCCTTTGGAGTGTCTTCAGTGATGCTCTCACGGAGCCTGCGTATCCACGCCCACTCCACAGAAGCTGTGTAGCCTTGCTAACACCATTTCCTGACTAGACAGTGGCTATAGAACAATGACATGAGCTTAGGCAGATGGTGTTCATTTTCCTGGATCCACACAAGTGTCTCTTCTGTGCTAAAATTTTACCTGAAGTTTTGTTTTGTTGTTGTTTTGAGTTACAGTCTCCCTATGTAGCCCTGGCTGGCCTAGAACTCACTATAGACCAAGCTGGCTTCAAACTCAGAGATCCATTTGTGTCTGCCTCCCAAGTGCTGAGATAAAAGGCATGTGCCACCATGCCAAGCTAGACGTTTCTATTAATAAACTTGAGACACTTGTCTCTCTGAACGTTTCTGGAATTATACCACACTTCCCCAGGTTTCATATGTTGTCATCTTGCCATTTTTCCCCCAGATGTTATCAGTGTTCTGGCTAGTTTTTTGTCATTTTGACACAAGTTAGAGCTCTCTGGGAAGAGGAGTCTGAATTGAGAAAGTACCTCCGTTAGCTGGCCTGTAGGCAAGTCTGTAGGGCATTTTCTTGATTAACGATCGATGCGAGAGGACCCAACACACTGTGGATGGTACCGCCTCTTGGCCCATAGTCCTAGACAGTGTAAGAAAGCAGGGTGAACAAACCATGGGGAGCAAGCCATGGGGAGCAAGCTACTGAGCAGCGTTCCTCCATGGCTTCTGCTTTAGTTCCTGCCTCAACTTCCCTCAGAATGGAGTGTAAACTGAGAGTTAGTTATAAGCTAAAATAACCCTTTCCTCCCCAAGTTGTTTTTAATCATGATGTTTTATCACAGCATTAGAACCCAGTTAAGACAGAAATTGGTACCAGAAGTAGGGTATGGCTGTGGCAGACCCGGCCCTCTTGTTTTGGGGAGGGTTGAGGAGGGACTTGAAACTTTGGGATAGAAAAAGCATTGAGTGTTTAGAGCTTAATGAGCTGCTATGGGAACTTAGAAGACAATGCTGAGAACGGTGCAGGCGGTGGAGAGCTGGCCCGGGAAGTTTCAGAGGGAACCTGGGGCATCCCTTAAAGACCCCACTAGGGATGCTCAACATTTTGAATTGGGAATCTGGCTGTTCTGGTCAACCAGGGATGAAGAAATGGCTATGATTAACAAGAGGCCAGAAACACTAAAGTGAAATCTTTGCTTCTCCAGAATAGTCAGAAATTGCTCTCATGATTTCTTGTTTTTACAGACTCCTTGTGCTCTCTCTCTCTCTCTCTCTCTCTCTCTCTCTCTCTCTGGCTGTTGGTAGCTCCTCTTATTATCTGGGGCCATGTTCAGAATTCCGTCAGCTCTGGGATGTCATTCATCCAAGCCTGGCAGCTGCCAGGTGCCTCTTCCAATCGCTGCCCTGTCTCAGACTTTCATTTCCTCTTGGCTGGGCGTTTGCTCTCCTTGCTGGCGGAAGATTGTTCTTTATAAAGTAGATGAAAACCAAGTAAGAACTGAGCAATTCTGTTCTCGCTGTGTTGTCTCTAAATTAGCTGTGTTGTCTGCGGCGGTCACCGCTTCTCTTGTTCTTTCTCTTGTTCTGAACATCCCCTGGAGGCTCTTAGTGCTGTTTGTATGTGTTACCCCGCACCCTAGCCTTTCATTTCCCTGACTTTCTATCTCTCCTTTGTATCTGCTCTTGACTGAAAAGTCCCTCTTGTGGCCTTAGTGAGTGTCATGTGGACATAAGGATTTCCTTGGCTACCTTCCTCTCCAGAATTATATATGAATGGATAGGCAGAATAAATTACGTGGAGCCTCCAGTCCTTCCAGAATGGAGTTCTATATGATTCAAGTCACCAACCAGGTCCCACAGAGCATCTGGCCTCATGATGTACATGTTCCCACTGATGGCTAACCTTTGCTGAGCGTCCACCACAACCCAGGCCCGTGTTGGGGGCTTTCTGTGCGCTGCCTCACCTCACTGTCAGTCACCATACGATTGGTCTAAGCATTCATGATTCGAGGTGGAAGATGAGCTTGGCTCATTCGTAAGAACAGGGCCCAACTCCTGGGTTCTCCATGATCCCTGTGGTGAGCATCACCTCTATGCAACTTAACCTTCTAGTCACTTTATTTTCCATGGACTTGTAGCTATACTTTCTTATATAGTCTTGAGAACAAAAAACTGTTCATACTCCCTTCCCTGCCCCTACAAGTCATATGATGACAGAATCTCTTTTCAATCCAAATGCCAGTCACTTGTGTTCTAATAATCATGTAGACGGCCAAAGAAATAGTGTACACAGCAGCTCTCGCCACCACATCCCTGTCCCTCTGTGATGTGAAACTGTCAGCAGACCAAGCCTGAGTAAATGAGATGCTCCTGGCAGGGCATGGCTCCTCACCCCTGCATGGTTCCTTCTTCAGCACTCAGCCCACAGAACACAGGCACTAGCAGGGAAGTGACAGGTGTACCCAGCCAAGTGGGCCTGAGGGGAGCCAGCCCTCACTTCCTCCCTGCCCACTGTGCTGTTCATGCTCTGTGACTACTGTGTTGGTTTGAGGGGCTGTCTTCCAGTGTGATTTATGTAACACCCTTTTTCTCAAGAAGAATGTGAAATGGTTCACAATAAAACATGTCTGAAACAGGACAGTTAAAACACATTTTTAAAAGACAGATAGACAGAGAAGGATCAAAAATCACTTGGTTTGAGTCCCTGACAAGGAGTTTTATAGCACAAATGTCTTTGATCAATTTCTGGTACAAAAATGTCTAGGTGTGTGGGGATGGGGGGAAAAGAAAATCACTCTGTAGTTGGGAGGAACCTAGAACTCTTCAGCTGGTTCCCTTCTACACATGTATCTAAATCAGTGGCATCTTGCCTAATGGCATCTATGGAGATGTGGTACCTCATCTCAGAAAGTCCCAGGGGAAGGCAACAGAGGGCATTCCCAAGGTTTACAGCAGCTGATCTGCCCAGAGGTCAAAGTTACAGCAATTCATCCCTGACAAAGGACCACAATAAATTTGTCTTTAAATATTAATATCTAATTCTCATATTATACAGATAGAGCTTACACTATCCATTTATCTCTCTGTTTTTAATTGCAGAATTAGTATATATTATAATGAAACTTTAAAAAAAAATCACAATAAGGGACACTTCCTCTCTGGCTTGTCTGTTAAATAATTTTTCCAGGAGGGAAGGGATAAGCAAGGAATGAATGAATTCACACCCACTTGATGTCATGATACCAGTGAAGGAAAGGCCACTCTGAGTCAGATTCACAGTCAGCAAGATGGCATGGGATGTCATAGGGCATGGGGAAGGAGCGCAGCGGTTCTCTGACCCTTGTCTGGACACAGATCCACACCTACCCTGATAGTTTTCACATGACCAAGTCTATGCTACAGCTACAGGAAAAATGGTAGTGATACTAGCATGACATCTGGCTGAATTTCAGTTTCAAGAAATGCATCGTAAGGAGATTCCCTGAGATTCCCGACAGGTGTTTGCCTTCTTCCTTTCATTCATTTATCTTCTTTCCATGGGCATGTATGTGATATGTCTGTGTGTGTGCATGTTTGTACCTGTGTGTATACATGCAGATGACCATGTGCATGCATGTGATATGTCTGTGTGCGCATGTTTGTGTGTATACATGCAGATGTCCATGTGGGCTTGGGGTTGATATTGGGACTCTCTCTCAACCACTCTTCACACTGTTCTTTGAGACAGGATCTTTCAGTCCAAATCAGAACTGGAGGTCCAGCTAGTCTTACTAGCCAGCTTGCTCTGAGGATCCCTGTGCCAGCCTTCTGAGGCCGGAACTGCAGGCAGGCCACCATGGCCAGCCCCCATCCCCTGAGTGCTGGGGATCTGAGCTTGGGATCTCCTGTTTGTGCAGCTTTACACACCGAGTCATCCCCCACAACCCTCCATCAGGGCAAAGGTTGTAGAGCAGAGTCAAAGTACTGAGGCAACCTAGAAGCTAAATATTGACAAGCTTCAGTTAAAAGCAAATAAACAATAAAATGCCAGGCAACAGATCTACCTAAAACCACACTCTTTCTGAAACGTGAAGGTTGTGGGAAGGTAGACAGTACTTGAGCTACAAGAAGTCCTTATGGATGGGAATGATTAGGAAAGGGAAATGCCATTGGTGAGCTGGAGTGTGACTAGTTTTTTTTTTTGTTTGTTTTTTTGTTTTTTTGGTCAGCTTGATAGAATTTGGTAATGCTTAAAAGTATAAGCCTGGATTAAAATATGTAACAAGATTCTTGAGATGTTACTACACACATGCATATACACATACACCCACATATGTACCCACACACGGTTTTATATATTATTATTTATTTATATATTAGGATTATTTAGCCTACAAATTCACTCAATTAAATATTTGATGGTAACTTGGCTGTTTATCTCTCTACCCATCATTTCTTATACTACCCTTTACCCAACATTCACATGAAACTTACTGTCCTGAGCAATATTATAGATGAACTATGACTCCACCCCACCCCTGCTGCCAGGGTTCCTATGGAAAAGGCCTAGCCCTGAGTGGTTAAAACATGGCTATTTAGAGGCACAGTGTTAAAAGGGACACTTAACAAAATGAATACAGCTGGTTCCTAACTCCATCTGGCAGCAGTGACCTCATAAAATGGTGAGATTCAGACCGGCTCACACAGGAGACAGACTATGGCCAGGAACAGAGAGAAGACCTCTACCTGCAAGCCACAGAAAGAGAACTCGGGAGACATCAACCCTGCAACATCTTTAAGTCTTTTCTTTTTCCTGTGAGACAATAAATGTATTAAGCTCCCTAGCCTGTGGTATTTTATTATCGTATTCTTAGAAAGGTATATAAGCATCTACATCGTAACTGTGCCTGTTCCAGATATGAATGAAGTATCGTCTCTGGTTTTGGAGAGCTCCTGATCTACTGGGTGCAAAACCCACGGAAGCAATTGGCATGGTGAATCACACGCACCATTTGTGAGATCTTAGTCCAGAATGCCAAGGCCCTCATCCTGGTTTGAGTAGTGAGGCTATGATTGGCATGATGCACCCACACACACACCATTATTTTTTCTGTTTGGAACAAAAATGTTTCTAGTGAGAGAGGAATTCAGTTGAAGCATTAAGGTATATTCCTCTCAGCCACAGCATACTAAAACCTGAGGACGTGTAGGAGGCTGGATCCGTGCTTTTAATTCATGCAGCATCTGTTAGCCGAAAACAGTCTTTAGAGTATTTTCACTGCTTTAAGCTCATTGGAAATCTCATCTTCATGGTAAAATCTTATCTTCGCAGCAGATCCATTTGCTCCCAGCACACACAGCCTCAGCTGATCTCTGAGTAAGCAGAAGGTGAAGCCGTGGCAGCTGACAGCTTGGCCACTGGGGTTCTATTAGCACAGTCTCTGTTTAGATGAAGCCGTTAACTTAAGCAGAAGATGTGGAGCAAGGCCTTGTGGCTTGGAAGTAGAGCATGGCCAAACATTGTAAGGTGTAACATGATCCAAACTAAAGGAACATGGAGTCTGGGGAGCTATAAGGCCTTTAGATGCTGGTCAATCAAAACCCCTGATTTGCAGAGTTGGAGTCAGAGATAACAGGTTAAATGTTTAAATGATTTGCCAGAGGCAGGGACTGGGAACTAGCTCATTGCAGAAATAGAATGGAGACACTTGTCTCTCCCTTGAAGTACAGCTGTCACTAATGCACTAGGAGTCTGGAAATTATAATTCCAGGCAGACTTCCCTAACGAATACCATGTCCATAGTTCTGGTGCTGAATAGCGAATGCTCTATTCCTCCATCTTGGTCTTGTGTCCCACTGGCACAGTATATTGAGTCAACTTGTATGACCTGTGTTTTCTATTCAGAGACTAGAGCTGCTTTTTAAGATCACAAATGTGAAAGAAAGATATGTATTGGGCATCAATTGTGTGGCCGGTCCCATACTAGCCCATCACAGCAACTTATGTGTGAGAAAACTGCAGGTCAGAGAGAACATGTCTTTTGTCCAAGATTCCACAAGAAAAATTGCATCAGAATTAAGAAAGGTGACATGCACATGTAATCCCAGCACTTGGGAGGTAGGAGGAGAATCAAGAGTTCAAGGTCATCCTCAACCACATAGATCAAGGCCAGGCTGGGCTATGAGACACACCTCAAAAACCAATGGCTACAGGATTTGTTCTGTCCTAGAACTTGTCATTCTCCCACTACTCTGCAGTCTGTCTCTCAATATAAAGAGAGAGCATAAGGTTTGTAATAGAGATGTAATGAATGTAGAGCTGTATCTCAAAACATTTCCAGTCACAATTGCTACAACTCAGATTCTATATCTAAGCTCAACTTTTGGTCAGGAATTTTTCCAGCATTCTAAACCTTGAGCAGATTGGCATCAAGGTCCCTTGGAGGGGGCTCAGAAGACAGCTCTGCAATTAAAGTACTTGTTATCAAGGAATAGAACTCAAGTCCAGGCCCTCAGAATCCAAGGAAACATCAGGTAGGGGCATAGTGGTTTATCTAGAATTCTGTTGTGTAACAGTTTCCTCCGAGGTTGAAACATTGCATCCTGTGGGGAAGTTCCTTAAACAGGAAGGCAAACAACTCAAAATAGCTCCAGGAAGTCCCTGAAACTGACAAGATTCACTAGGTTCCTTCCCAAGAGTAAACTACCAAGCTTCTGAGAGTCACTCTCAGACAAACCAAGAGGCAACGAAGACTCAGAGACCAGCCAAGCTGCCTGAAGAAGTAGAAGCCAGCAAAACTGTCTAGAAGAAGTTTATACCAACTGAGACACATGGAAAGGACACTCCATGACCTGTTAAGCAGCCTACCGGCTGTTCGGTATTATCCATGTTCCCGTCTTTTCTGAGCTGTCACCTGTACTGAGATGGGCTTTAGTGATGTAGCTATCTTTGAGTCTTCTATGCTCCTGTAGTAACCCCAAATCTATCTCCTGTAAGTAACCCCAATAAAACTCATCGGTTCACCAAGTTGGACTTTGGTGGTATTTGTATTTTGATGACATGGGCTGCCTTTCTGGGGTGAGTAGAGGTGTGTGTGTGTGTGTGTGTGTGTGTGTGATGTCTCCCCAGGAAAAGTCTTATAACACAACAAATTCTGGCCTCAGAAAGTAAATACAGAGGATGCCCAGAGCAAGCTAGCTGAAGAGACTCACAATGTCGGGTGAGAGAAAAAAAATAAAGATACATTTTACAATTGCTAATTGCTGATTTTGCCTCTGTAAACTTGCTTGCGTTAGGCACCAACCCATCCCCTCCCTGGAAATAAGTAAAAAGTTTTAGAGTCCAGACGCCGGCTTTGGGATAAGGTCTGCAACTGTAGGTAGAAAACAAACGAGCTTAAGTCCCTGTTTGGAAATTCCCCAAATGGGACCCAAGATAAGGACCATCTGGTGAGTCCAGCAAACTAGATCAGATGTCAGCCAATCACAAGCCTGTAACTATTCGAACTCCCCTCCAGGGTAACTGCTCCCCCTAGACTTTCCCTGAGCCAACCACTTTATGACGAGTGTTACAAAATTCCCCACATAACAAAATGATTGCTGAAATATATAGTGATTTTTAAATTGGGCCAATCCTGGAGCACCTGATGTCTTATGCTAATTTTATGGTTTGTGCCTTTAAAAATGCTTGTAACCGCTGCTTGGGGCTCTCTGACTGACCAGGGCAGAGAGTCCGCTTGCGCCAGCGCTGAATAAATTCCTCTTGCTTGTTGCATCTGCTGGTTTGGAATCTTGGTTTCTGGGGTGCCCTCCTGCAGATGAAAGTATCCCAGGGGTCTGGGGTCTTAAATCGGGGAGCTCTGGGTTTGCTAGAGATAACCAGCTGCAAAGAATGCAGTGACATTCTGTTATATTCCTAGATGGTTGTCTTGCTCAGCCATCACCAGAGAAACTCCCCCTGCAGCAGATGGGAACAGATACAGAGACCCACTGCTGTACAGTGTGTAGAGAATGAAAAACCTTGGAACACTTAGTCCTAAATGAGATGTCCCCATCAGACCCTCCCCATGGCTCAGGGAACTCCACAGAAGAGGAGGCGGAAAGATTATAAGAGCCAGTGGGATGGAGGACACCAAGGAAACAAGGCCTTCCGAACACAACAGGACCGATGTACATATGAACTCACAGAGGCTGGGGCAGCATGCATGGGGGCTGCACAGGTCTAAGCCAGATGATCCCAGAGCCAGAAGGGGAAGTGAACACAAGCCTCCATCTCTATCTCAGAATGATCTCCGATTGATAATCATTTACAAAAGAAAATTTGGTTTTCTCCAATAACTGGCTGTACAAACCACACATAAGGGCAGGTCCCATGCCAGCACAAAACCAAGTCAGTGGTGTTTTTAGAGGATTTCTTTTTGTCTCATGCATTGCCCACACACACATTGTTTTTGTGTTTTTGTTTTTTTTAACCTTATGGGTCTTTGGCTTATATATTATGTTTTCCAAAACTGTGTTTTTATGTGACTTCCGTGGGTGGGAGTGTGTATATAGCTCAGCATCTGTACATTTCCTGTGCTTTTTCTTTGCCCCCCAATCCCATTTGTTTGTTTGTTTGTTTGTTGGTTTTGTTCTATTCTGGTTTGTGTGTATTTTTTTTAAGATGCGTGTTTGTTTTCTAAATGAGAGAAAGGATGGGAACTTGGTGGGTGGGGAGGTGGGGAGGACCTAGAAAAGAGTTGAAGGAGAAACTGGTTAGAATAAACCATATGAAAAAATCCATCTTCAATTAAAAAAATGAAATAAATTAAAAAAGAAGAATAAGGTGGAAGAGAAAAAATTCCCACCAACCTTGGGTTTCCATATACATGCACAGACATGTACATGAGTCTATATACATACATGCCAACTTTTGAGAACATGCCACATGTACACACTACACACACATGCACATGAAAAGAGGAAAAGACCCCATGGAGGCAGCCCCCACTTGCCCTCATACATAGTTAAAGGAGACAGTCTGTAGCTCTCATACAGGGTTTGGCTTCAATTTTAGCTAAAACATGACTCCCTTCAAGGGAGGTCAGTTCTTCAGAGACGATTGCGGCCATCAAGCTGTTCTCCTTGGTGACCTGAGTGCTTAGGATCCTACAATTTGGTTTTTTCTTCCATGGGCAGAAAAGAAGGGAAAGACTACAATGTCAACAGTGTTAGCTTCTATTTGGGGGCTCCCTTTTCTAGAGAGCTACAATTTCCTGGGTGCTGACGACCTGGGCATCATATGGTATCCCACACTCTTCCTGTGGACCATCTCCCTAATGACTTGGGGTAACCTCATGCGGCAAGTCCCTATTTTACAAAGGTAAAAAATGTGATGGTTCATCACTACCATCACCACCCGGAACATTCTAGCCATGCGTGTAAGGGGATTTCCAGGAAGGCTTAACCAAGGAGAAAGCAAACAGGACGTCTGCCTTCATCTATCTCTGCTTCCTGACTGCAGACACGAGGACACCAGTCACCTCACTCACCACCACCATGCCCTCCACCATGACAGATGAACCCGAATACAGCTTTCCTGCCCTAAGTTCCTTCATGTTAGGTGTGTGTCTGGTCACAGCAATGAGGACAGTAGCCACTGCGGGTCCAGTCCGTCATCCTGGCTTATGCTGCCACCAAAAACAAAGCAGAGCTTTGAACCCAGGCAGAGCCTTCAACCCCCATGCATGCTGCCTCCCACCCTTTGTCTCTTTGTTCATCCTCTATTCCAAAGGGTTTTTCTCCACTGCCATGTGTTTCCCATGGTCCTTGCTCTTAGGATAGGTGATTTCCAAGGTCCCTTTGAGTACTGAGATTCCATGACAAATCAAAGTTGTGATTTATTCCGTTTGATAAATTTACACTAATACTGTGTTAATTCTTCAATGAGGTTTTTAGTTTATTTACAGCTCTCCTTCTGATATGAAAGGAACTATACTGCTTTTCCTAGAATAATATTTAAAACTCCAATTAAAAATGTAAGCTTTAAGAACATAGCTGAAGTGTTTTTTTTTTTTTTAACTGTGCACACAACATACCATCTTTCTGTATGGACAGAAATAGTCACTGTGAATGTCTGTTCTCTTGATCATCTCTCCCTAGTCTCACAAAACGGGTGCTAATTGCTTGCAGCTTCAGGGCCTCCCTAACATAAGGGACCAATTTGAGCAGCCTAGGCTGAAGTACTGCATTTGCTAGACCTGCCAGGTCTGGAATTGGCGTTGGCCAATTTGAATGATGAACCTGGGCACAGATCAACCCACTAGAGCTTTAGGAAGCTGGTGGAAATTCTCCCGAGGAGCTCCTGCACAGTCACTCTACAGCTGGGACACCCACAGGCCAGATGTGGTAGCATTAAGTGATGGCCAATTTGGATCAGTACAGGTGTTTGAATCTGTATAATCAAGCTGTGCTGTTTGGAGCATAGGTTCAGAAGTGGTACTCATCCACAGATTCCCAACTGGGCTGTCTCCAAGTGTCTAACAGACTCTTTGCAGCTTGTGATGGTTTGAATAGACTGACTCTCACAGGCTCACATATTTGAATGATTGGTCCCAGTTGGTGGAGCTGTTTGGGAAGGACTAGGAGGTGTGGCCTTGTTGGAGGAGGTGTGGCACTGGGGGTGGGCTTTGAGGTTCAAAAGCCTACTCCATACCCAGTTACTCTTGTTCTGTCTAGTGGTTGTGTCTCAAGTTGTGATCTCTCAGCTACTGCTCCAGCACCATGCCTGCCTGCCTGCCTGCCTGCCACCATGCTCCCTGCCATGGTCTTATACTAACCCTCTGAAACTATAATCAAATCCTCAGTTAAATACTTTATTTTATCGGTTGCCTTGGTCATGCTGTCTCTTCACAGCAATAGAAAAGTAACTAAGACACGGTTGAAGGCCAGCTCCACTTGGGACACATCTAAAACTCTGATTGAACTGAGGTGGGGTTGGGGGAGAAGACGAGAAAAAGGAAGAACATGTCAGGAATTGAAACCCCTAGCTGAAAGGAATCCTGCAGTGGATCTTTGAAGACCATCACAACTTTACAAGAAAGCTTTGTGCATTCTTTGTGATTTCAGAGTCAGGCAAACTTGGTTCTAACCAGGCCCTGCTGTCAGTAAGAACCATTTGACTGTCCCCAGCCTCCATTTCCTCATCTGTAGTGATATGCCTCCTTGAAGAGTTTGTTGTGATGGCAACATGTGACAGTGCAGTGACTCTCTGGACACCCTGTGCTCGATGAGGCCACAAGGGCAATCAACAGCCACGCCATGCTATTTTTACTCTGGTCCCTTACTCCCTCAGGACACACTCCTTAGAAAATTACTCATGCTGAAGAGCACTTAGGCAGACACAGGACATGTGCTTTCTGAAGGTATCAGGACAAGTTGTTCTCTAAAGGCATCAACATTATTGTTTTCATTTAGGACTTTCAACATTTTGTGTTTTTATAAACCAAGAGACCCTTCTCACCTGACCCATAAGGGTCTAGCCACTAGCTAACTGTTTTTACCTCCCGGATCTTACACAGCCATTTCTTGCCACATTTCTCTAGTATCTTGGTTCATTTATTGGCAGCTATTGGGGGCTGGCTACTCCTTAAAGCAGACAGTGTCTATCAGTGGTGGGCAGAAGCAGACCCCGGCCTATAGCTGCCCAAGACTTGAACTAGAATGTTGAAGTTGGAAAGTCAAAATGTGCCTGTCAACAAATAGCCAAACTAGTGGAAACACATGAATTATGAACCAAAGGCTGTGGATCCCCTAGCTGGATCAGGCCCTCTGGATAAGTGAGACAATTGAATAGCTTGATCTGTTTGGGAGGCTCCCAGGCTGTGGGACCAGGACCTGTCCTTAGTGCATGAGCTGGCTGTTTGGAACCTGGGGCTTACACAGGGACGCTTTGCTCAGCCTGGAAAGAGGGCACTGGACCTGCCTGTACTGAATCTACCAGGTTTAAATGAATCTCCAGGGGAGTCTTGGCCCTGGAGGAGATGGGAATGGAGGGGAGGGGAGGGGGAAAGGTGGGGGTAGGAGCGGGAGGGGGGAGGACAGGAGAGCCCATGGCTGATGTGTAAAATTAAAACACAAATATAATAATAATAAAAAAATAAAAAACAAAAACAAAATGTGCCTGCCGGAGAACCAACAGAGGGAAAGAGACCATCCTCCAGGGGCCTGTCTGAGGGCTGCCTTGGAGTGAGCGTGGTTTTCCAGAGATTCATTCCCCAATACAGCCATGGGAAGTATGAGAATCGTGCACAGCACATAGGAACAAGCAATGATAAATGTTATTGCAAATGTTATTACTGTTATCATAGGCTTGTGCTGGGGCTCTGGCATATGCCTGAGGCTTACCTTCTTACAGGACTTTTCTACAAGCTGCCTCAGACTCTCCATGTACACCTTAGTTTCCCTAAATTATTCCCCTACTGTCTGGCTCCAAAGGGGCCCTGCTGAGGTACCTGAGCTGGCGTGTCTCCTGTGCACTGTGAAGGGATAGGCATGTTGCTGTGGATTTGTCACATGGGCTGCTGTATGTGGATTTGTCACATGGGCTGGTGTAAATGGCATACAGCCAGACTAAGTCCATACTGTCTGCATTTAGGCATGAGAAGGCACGCCTTGCATTGCAACTTGAATTTTTCAACAAAATAGCAGCCCCAGTTCTGGGTAATTTAAAGCATGGGACAAATGGGGTAAAAAGAGTCCAGAATATATGCAGATCTTAATCTTGGCTGGGGAGATGGGGAAGAATCAAGGCTCCAGATGTCTGGCATCCTTCCATGTGTTGTCACCCTAATGCCAGGGCTGTGGACTGGGCAGCCCATGTCCTCATCTCCTCCATTTTCCTGTTCCATAATTTCCATAGGCTGGAGAGCCCTGGGGCCTACTGACCCAGAGAGAGGGCAGTGAGGTAGAGTGAGTCCCAGGAGCTAGACACCAAGGCCTCCAGTGGCTGATCTTGCTGCCTGTGAGCTGGAAGGGCTGGCCCTGGACTTTGAGCCCCAGGCTCTCCCCATTCTGCCTGGGTGTGGCTCTTATTCCCTGGTGCCTCCGTTGCTCCTCCTAGGTAGAGGGAGGGAAAGGAGATGAGGTTTAGGGCTGCATTTCCAGGAAATAGAAAGGTCATAAATGGACAGTGACTCGGTGCCAATGCACACAAGAACAACTGCTGTTTCTTCTCTGCTCCCTCCTTGCCCCTACCCCCGTGTCCTGTGAGTGCAGGTCATCAGCCCTGCTTGAACACCGTAGATTGTGCCCTGGGCCTTCCAGATGATGTCCATGAACCCGAGTGGTCAGAGTCCACCTGCAGAAGAACCTGTTCTTCTGGGACCAACTGCAGCTCGTTCCTGGGGCACCTGCCACTCGGGCAGTGACTGCTATTCAATCTGTAGTGACTCTCTTCTTTCCAAAGTCTGTGATAGCATCAAGTCTGTGGGGTAGGGGCTGTGGAGCTTTTATACCCCTGCATTTGTGAGGTGCTACAAAAGAGAAGAGTCACCCAGCCCCTCCTGCTCCCCAACATACCCTTGTTTTAACTAGACCTTAATATGGTGGGAGTGATTGTCGCTGTTTTGTCTTTTGTTGCTGGTGGTCAAGCATGCATCAAGGACAAAGTAGGTCTAGAAGCCAGGAAGGTGGTGGCTGTGGCATAGGGACTGACTATGTATCATAGGGACTGACTGTGTGTGGAGGCCATATTGCCCCAGAACATCAATAGTGCTGTGGCTTTCCTGCCCAGGAGCCCACTCAGGTAGGCTGCTGCAATGTGGGTACACTGTGCGAGTCTGACCATCTCAGCTGTTCCTGAGACCACACTAGAAATGCTTTCCAGGGGTTCTCATGGGCTATCACAGAAACATGGCAAGGGAGGGTGTCCAGGAATATACCCACAACAGGCTTCACATATGTCAGCTCATCTCCACGGGTGTGCTAACAGCACTGAAGGAAGGACATGGCCAGCATCTTTCAAGTTATGCCCAACTTTAATACCAGATCTATGTGTTTTAAAAATTAACTCTGCCTGGGCTGAGAGTACAGCCCAGTGCCTGCCTAGCATGCATAAAGCTGAGTTCAGTCCCCAGCACCACATAAAACTGGGCATGGTATAATCTCAGCACTAGGAGGTAGAGACAGAAAGATCAGAAGTTCAAGTCCATCCTCAGCTGCATAGTGAGTTCAAGACCAGCCTGGATTAAATTAATGAGACTTTAAAATACCTTATTATTTAAAAAAAAATTAAACCTGCTGTCATCTTGTGATTAGAATGGCTGGTTATCCTGGTGCTTGCTTTGAAAACTTTACACATGTGATAGAACTTTCAGCTTATTAAATGTGAGTGTCTAGACTATGCTACTGCATTTGAAAACCTCGTTGACAGTCCTTAGTTTAACATAACGAGGAAGGAATGAAAGTATCCAGTTCCTCATTGGCTGCTCTCCTCTCAGTGGCTTCAGGAAGCAGCCATTCCCTGTGTGAGGCCTGTAGCTCTGGGAGAAGGGGCTGGCAGCAGGTAGACATTTGCCTTCCCAGTGGTGTGAGCTCTGGGTGCACCTTGTTATAAATGATAGTGCTGTGAAATGCAAGGGCTGGTCCTGGACTTTGACCACTCCCACCTCCCACTGCCCCAGTGATGCTGATGTATTTGACATGGAGTATGTATGATCTGGGAAGTGGGAGTTTTAACATCTTCCTAGGTGGTTTGAATGTGCAGTAAAGTTTCAGAAATAGTGCCTGACAGTGGCCCTCAAGACCTTATTAAAACTCATCAGAATGCAGGAGACTGGCTAAAACTCCAAATGTGTGGTCCATCCCCACAGCATCAGGTTCAGGGTTGCTGGATCCTACTGCTTGACAATCTGTTTCTGACAAGGTTCTGTTGAATGAGATGCTGCTGTTCAGGACCACAGTTTGATGATGGACATTCTGTTCTGCTTGCTTTTTTACATGTAGCAAATACATCTATATCTATATATATGTATATGTAGCATAAAACTTACCATTTTAATCCTATCAAGTATATGGTTCAGTGGCATCAGCTACATCCACCTTGTTGTGTGATCATCACTGCCATCCATCCCCATAATGGTTCTCATCTTCTCAAACTGAAACTGCACCCATTGCACATTAATACTCACTCTCTCTACTGACCCAGCCTTTGACCAGCAGAGTGCTGCATTCTAACTCTATGCATCTGAGTATTCTAGGTGCTCCATATATGTGAAATGCTTGTGACTGTTTGTGACTGGCTGATACCATCATGGTTCATCCTTGTAGGATGTGTTAGGGTTTCTTTCTTTCAGGATTGGGTAATACTTGGTTGGTTGTGTACATTACACTTTTTCTACTTGTTTATCAATAGGTACTTGGAGCTTTGGGCTCTTGTCTGCCATTTACCTTATTAAAAATGTGTGTGTGTAGGTCAGAGGCAGAGTCTCTCCCTTGGCCTAGACCTCACCTGCTAGGCTAGGCCATTGAGTCCCAGGCCACTGAGCCCCAGGGACAAACCTGTCCTTGCCTCCCCAGAGCTGGGAGTGTAAGTGTGTGCAACTGCTCCTAGATTTCTTGTGTGAGTTCTGGGGTTTGAACTCTGAGCCTCTTGCTAGTGTAGCAAGAACTTTACTAACTGAGACATCGTCCCGGCCCTGCCGTTTACTTTTAAACTTTTAATTACCGAACTGTAGCCATCTTTCCATGTGAGTTCCTGCATGGCCACCTCATTCTTCTCAATGGCTACTTAATAATCTACAGTGTGAAAGTGGCCAGTCTAGAATCATTCAACCACCTAGCAGAACAACAGGAATCCAAATCCGGTGCTTTCCAGCTTCATCATCCAAGTGATTTTTGACCCACCAGGAGATAGTGGCCACCATGTGGTAATAAAATGTTATGTTAGGTCTGAAATGAAGTGATATCATTTTATTAGGTTCTGAGAATCTGATAAGTCCTATGACATGCATGAAGGAAGTAAAACCCAGCCCTGGTTTAGGTCACCCTGTCCTGGACCCTCCTGCAGCACCGTGTTCACCAGCTTTGGGCCAATGATGACTTGGCACCTCTTGGGAAATCATAACAAACAGTAGCATCTTTGGGCCATAGGGACCTTGGAGTTTATCTAGTCCAACCCTTTGTCTTAGAAGAGGAAATTGGAGTGAGAGATGAGACCCAGGCGACAAGACTCTTTCTGCCTCTACTAAGTGAGTGTGGCTGCTGGCTAAGTCATGTTGATCAATGCCAACACTGCTCCCCCCACTCCCAAATCTTACTCATAGTCACTCTGTTGGTGCTGGAAACCTGTGTGTTATTTGTATTGTTCATTTCTGCTGTACACATGTATCCTAATATTGGCCTGCCTCAAGTTATTAGGACATATTTATGTTTTCTGTTCACTTCCTTCCAGGGAATGGAAAAATCCATCCGTGTCCATTAAGAGAAAATCCCCTGCAGGAGATTGCTGGTGACAGTGGATGTGTCCCCTAACTTCTTTCTTTTACTGAGTCACTGCAGTTTCTTCCACAGGGCATGAGACCTGGTGTTATTTCACTGTCTGAATGCAAGCTTTTTACAGACTTGCCAAGTTTTCATTCCACTGTTACATGGCCATCCGCCGATCCCATCTCTGCACTGACTAATTAGTTTCCAACTCCTTCATATTGACCTAATGATATTGGCTTCTTTCATTTGTGTCAGAAAACTTCTAAGAATCCTTCATGCAGACTCTGGAAAGTTGCCCTTTCTCCTCACCGTTGGAGCTATCCCTAGGGACCAGGAGGTTATCGTTCATGCTGTCTCTTGAACTGCATGGAACAAATGCCAAAGTGATGGCCCCGTCCTCCTGCAGCTGGGTGTGCGTGCTGCCGGGTAACGGGGTGGATTTTCATGTCCGATTGCTGGAACCCCTTGGGACTGCTGTCTTGCCACTTCTGGGGATTGTCTGAATGGTCTGAGCATCAGACGTGGCCTGTTGAGGTGCAGCCTGCTGGCTGTCCGTCTTGCCACTCGGTCATAGTAGGTCCACAGCTCTGAAAAGAGGCAACTTGATTCACAAATGCCTGCCTCTTTTGATGGACTTTGATCCTCTCAGGAGAGATCGGAGCGAAAGTCTCGGTGCTGAATGTTCTCTACTCTGTCACAAAGAAAAGTGGATGGGAAGGATGACACAAGAGACCCTAGAGGGTAGAAGGACATTTAGCTAAGAGCTGTATGCACAAGCGATTCGTGGTGCTCAGTACAAAGCTTCATAGGGTATGCTTACTCACTGCCTAGCTGAAATTAAAATCCCAATAGCTGTTCTCACCAGCAACCACCAGGATGTAGACAATTTGTTTACTTAACACCATTATACCCTTGCAACCAACTCCCCAGTGCATGCATTGTTCCCTTAAGATGGAAGTGTGCAAATGTGCTCTTAGAATCTCAAAATGCCCTCCACACCTCTATGACTGCCTGCCTGGGTCAGGCTGGGAGGCCCAGGCCTAGAGGCATCTCATACATCTCCATCAGGCAAAGTCAGAGCTGCTGCCAGAGCCAGCCCATTCCCCACCCCCCACCCCCAGCAGTCTCCCAGCATGCAGGCAGGGCCCTGGGAGAGGCTGCCCAGCCTGAAGAGTTTGGCTGATGCATTTGTCTTCATTAACATCGCATATAGCTGAGGCCTTTGTCACATATATGATTATGTGAGATTCAATTCTCTTGACTGTGTAAACACAGGGCTCTGGCGTGAGGCTCCAGGCCAGCAGCAGCCTCCAGAAATTTCCTGCTGTTGGGGATAGGGGTGACTTGTGCTCTCAGCTGCAGAGAGGGGCCCACCCTGGGGACCTTTGTCTCAAATCTCCGGAAGTTGTTCTTGGTGTGATGAGGGCCAGGGCCTTGGCGCTGCAGGACAGTCCCCACACTTGAACGTGTGCTCCACTCTCCTCTCACACCTGTCAAGTTCACTTACATATCATTGTTAGGACCCCTCCTCATCCATCCCTCTTCTGGTCTTAGAGGTCTGCTCTCCATCTGACTACCACCTCGTGGCTGGTTCCTGAAAGCCTCACTGTTTCTCTCTTCTAGTCTTGTTCACTGCCGATGGTATAATCTTGGTAAAATATGTGTTGGTTTAGATCAATCTCCATCCCTGGAAAAGGGTAAACTGATCCTCAAGCTCCAGGGATCGGCCTTGAGCCCCTGGCAAGCTTCATCCCTGGCAATACTGCCATGTCTTGCTCTGCCCCTGCCTTTCTCCCTCTAGGGGGTGGGGGTGGGGTAGTGGTTTCCTCTTTGTCCCAGGGTTCCACAGCAGTTTCATCTTATGCCTAATATCGTGGAGCTTTTAGATGAATCCGATTTAAGATTTTTGAATAACCTATTCCACTGTTTCTCAGATTAACACAAAAGACCAGGAAAAGTGGGCTGAATAAAATGTCGAAGCCATTGTTCTCCTGTGCACAGACCACCATACCCAGGTCAGGTTAGGCACAAGAGAAAGAATGGATTGCCAGGGGCAATCAGAGGGAGTTACTAAAAGGTACACTTGGCAAGGACCCAGGGAGGCCTGGCTCAGGAAAGGACGATTCTACACCCCCCACCCCCACCCCACACATACCCAGCTTTCCTCTCTCCAGTCTGCTTGCTTTCACTTGCCCAGCTTTCTCTTCCCTGTGCTTTCTCATTTTGTGTGCACCCTAAAATGGCAGGCCGGTGTCAGCTCTGTGTGAACTTTCCAAGCAGTACCCATTACAGCTTCCCATTGTGTAAGAAAACGTGATGGTCCTGTTCGTTCCTGAACCAGGCCAGCCTGCAGATGGGTTGTCCAGACTGGGCACCCCCCTCCCCAACCCCCAGCTTTGACAAGGCAGTGGGGTGGGGGGTACCCTGCCCTCTTAATAAGGGCTGGGGTGGGTATCTTCAAAGACCCCGTTTCCAAATAAGATCCCATTTGCTGCGAGTGGGGTCAGGATTTTTCCATGCTTTTTAGGAGACACAATTTGATTTAGCAGTAGCTCCGGGCAAAGCCTCTCCTGGGCCTCTTGGAGCACCCCAGGAGCCTCCCTGCCAGTCCTGCAGGTGTGACCAGGAAGTAGAAGAAAGGGATCAAATTCGGATGAAGGGTGTGACTGCAGAGGGAACTAGTGAACTCCAGGCAAACAAACCTCACTGCCTCCCAGGCCCCAAATAGGCTCTAACAAAGCTGGTCTCTACTGAAAAAATAAAATAAATAAAATAAAATAAAAAAGGAAGTGCGTGACTACTCCTAGGTATGGTGGAGAAGGGTTTAATGTACATATGAGGGAGAGCACAGCCAGAGGCAGAGAGACATCTGGGAAGAGTCCAGAGTGGACATGACTCTGAGCTGGGCCATGTGAGGAGAGGGAGAGAGGAGATGAGAGACCAAGAGACCCAGAGCCAGGAGGGTAACATGTAGACAAAAGGGCTGGGTAACCAAAATGACTGGATTATTTATGGAAGAGAGCTGTGGCCCAACCCCTGGGCTGGAGAAATTTAGGCGAAGAGGCAGGGTATGCCAGCCACACTCTGTAACAGGTAGGGACTGAGGGATGCTGGGAGAACCTGGCAGCGGGGGGGGGTCCACTTTGAGGTGTTAAATAGGTACCTCAACTGTTTGTCAGGGTTTGGCCCTGAAAGCAACTGTTAACCCAGCCCATTGATGATAATTACCATGTAAAGATAATATTGGTGCCTTGGAATTGTCAGAATGTTTACACACACAGTTCATTTGATCCTCACAATGCACATTTTTAGTGAAAAAATAAAAGTGTGTGTGTGTGTGTGTGGATTGTTGTTATATGTCTCAAATGGAGTCTCAGTTTCCTGATGTAAAATAAGAGTGGGGATGAGATCTACTTAGAGGTCGCTGCGTGGCTTAAGTGCATTAGCAACAGGGAGGCAGGGACACACTGAACCCTCCACAGGGCTGGCCTGCAGCCTGCATGGCTCAGCAAGACAGACTGAGCCCACTGGGGAGGTGCCTCCTGGGTCTAGGGCTCTTCTCTCTCTCTCTCTCTCTCTCTCTCTCTCTCTCTCTCTCTCTCGCTCTCTGGCTTCACTAGAGGCTCACAAGGTGCCATTTTCTTTAAACTGTGTTTTCACTTATTTTATTTCCTGTCAAAGCTATTTTGTCATTTACTAAAGTTAGAATAATATAAAGAAAACACATTTTAGGATAAAATAACACACTGCTCCTTAGTTATGTCTCTAATGTGTGAAAGACACACAGTGCAATCCTTATCAAAGAAGGGGAAAGCATACACCTACATGTGAACACACACACACACACACACACACACACACACACACACACACACACACCTTTTATTATTATAAGACATGGGACCTGGAAGAAGCCCCTTTCCAGTCCCTGTACCAGGCTATCTGTGTTTCTTCTCTATCTTCCTCCTCACACCCTCATAGATCTCCAGGATGTCTCAGGTTCTTCAGACGCTCCTGCTGAGATGAAGAACCCGGTGAATGTGGTTTAGGAGAGAAATTGTTCAGGAACAATGGCGGCCCATGTGGGGAGGTATGAAGCGGAAGCCCACCCCAGTGTGCTCTGGAAGACAGAGGCAGCCATACCCAGTGTCACACTCACTGAGGGTTGGAGGAGCTGAAGCAGATTGGTAGAAGCTTCCTCTCTGGCCTCCCCTCCCTCTCATGTGAAGTTCCTGGGTACCCCAGTGGTCTATGAGCAGGCCACCCCAACAGAACAGGACCCTGCTGGCAATGAAGGCCTAGTCTGTGAGAAAGGTGCATGCTGCTATGGTGGTTTGTATGAGTTCTGCAGTTCTCACCTGACTCTGTCCTTCAACAGTAGCTAAAGATTTGCAGGTGCTGGGCAGGGCAGCCCTCACCTCACCCCATAGCAGACTGGCTGTGAGGCACACGTGCCTTTGTGGCTCACACTCCCTCACTGGTTTCCCTGGCAGAGCTTCGATATATTTCGTGCTTTGGATTTTTTTAAACCAATTTAGAGAAGGGGGAATTGATAAGAGAGGAAGTGGGAGGGGACCCTGCTGAGCCATAAGCATAGATGGATTTAATTTTGTCTTCTTGATTGTTACATGAAAGTGGGGCTGATGGGGGAGCCTTTTGTAGTGGTTACAGGCATGTCCCAGGCCCACAGGCCTGCAGTCTGCCCTCTTTGGAAGGTTCCTGGTTCACTGTCCAATGCCCCCACTGCCCATCCCCTGATGCCACAGATGACACCATACCTTTGTTTATTTTCTTTCCTTCCTCTTCCTTCTGCATAGAGTGGATCTGGATTTCTTCATTTCCTCCTTTTCTTTCAAAGCCGTGGGCTCACAGAAGGGGAGGAATGGATGCTTCACATAGTTGAGTTGAATACTCAGGCTCAATCGCATGGGGGGACCAAGGTTACATGAGGTGAGGAAACACTTCCATTTCTCCGTGGCGGGAATGAAAAGTTGTAAACACCAATGCGAGCTAGAGGGGGGGTGACTGCTGTCTCAGGAAGTCAGAGGGCTACTTCAGAACAGCAGACATCCTTCAGATGAGGAAGGCGGGCTGCTGCCCAGTGAAATCCAGAGTGGTGCTTGGCAAGGAGGCAGCTGTGGGCGGCAGTACCTGCGACGGGGAACTGAGTCGCTCACTCTCTCTGCCTCTCGGCAGCAAGGCAGGGTACCTCCTAATGGAGACTGATGAAGCTGGAGCTCCGGGGATAATGAGCTGAAGCCGGATTCCTTTCAGAACTGAGAGTTGGGGCTGTGAACGCCGCCGTTGTCTCTATTGCGCCGAGAAGCGCCGCTGTGCGTGGGGCTTGGTGAAATGAGGCCTTTCTTGTCAAACAACAGCTTGTAAGGAGAGGGAAGCTATGTTTAAATTGCTGTTCAACTGAGCTAAGAAAAGTCCAGCCACAGCTTCCCAACCCAACAGATCGTCCTGCAAGCCGAGTGCTCAGAAATTGCCCAGGGGTGTGAAGACTTCTCAAATCTTCTGGAAACCTTCGACTGTTTTCCAAGGTTCTTTCTCTGGTTGAAGGAACACCCCCCCCCCCCCGCCGCCCCCCAAGTCAGAAGCAAGCAAAAGGCATCATTAGAACTTCAGGTGTAGGCACTTTACAAATCTAGATCTATTTTCCTGGGTTGGAGGGTGGGCATCAACGGTACAACCCATTAAAGAAGGAACTGTAGAAATGTGCGTGGAGAAGACAGGGAAGGGTAACTTGTCTTCTAAGGACTGGGGGACACTAGTGTAACCCGGAATCTGCTGTGTGCAAACAGCAAGGCTGTGGCCTGAACTCCTTTAAAGCTGGGTATTGTACTCATTTTTTTAAAAACTGATTATATATTTGAAACCTTATTCACTGAAATCTTGGCTCCTGACCCTCCCAATGGCCTGTACAGTCTGTGATGTGCAAAACTGTGTGTTAGTTGAGTATAATTTTGTAGTTCCAGGGGGACAGAAACACCCTCCATCTAGAAGTGACCTCCAAAGTTCACAAAGCATTTTAGTAAGTAGGATCTCACTTTTCACGGCGTCTCTGTGAGGAGGCGTTGCCATCTCTATTTTCCAGATGAGGAAACTAAGACTCGCAGGGATTAAGGGATGTGCTCAGCCTTCTGCTGCTTCCTGGCAAGCGTTCAGAAGCCAGCTCTCCCGGCTGTGGAGGCAAGTCTTATTTCCTCTATTCTGGACTTGCTAATGAGTTAACTTCCTTCATGGAGAATACTCCTTTGCCAGTGCGACTCTGTGCGTGTATGTGAAGAAATACTCACTTCTATTTACCAGATTACTTTTAGGCAGGGTATACTTGTAGTCAGTCAACGTTGAATAACTGTCAGCTAACACTAAATAAGGATTAATGTCCCCATAATTGTAGGAAAACAAAAGAACAAGTGACTTTGGTGAAGGGTGGTGTCAGTCTCTTGGTAGGTGTAGAGAACACGCCCATGGCTTTCACTTGTTGCTGTGATAAGCTGGTCAGAGCCACAAGAACGTTTGCAAGAACAGAAACATAATGTATGAGCTTCCGTAAAGCCTAGAGGCAGATCCAAGTGGTACAGTTTAGAAGACAAATTTTGAGAAAGGAAAACAAAATGAAGGCATCTGAAGCTTCATTAGCTTCTTGGTAAATCCACTTCTGCCCATGGCTACCAGGAGCGCTTTGGTGCGTGTATCCAGTCTGTCACCACAGAGTTGGTAGTCATCCATGGCACTATGCCCTGAAGAGGTGGGTGACTCTCTAGCGAAGGGTATTGAGAACAGGTCATTATTTTAAATGCACTCAAGTCTCTAAGGTCAGAAAAATTGATTTCAGACAACAAAATAATTTAAACCCATGGCCGAGGAACTACTTTTAAGAATCCTTGAGCCTACCAAGGAATAAATGTCTGTTACTCTGAATTTCAGAGGTAATTCTAGAACACACAGGCTGGTGACCCTCATGTTAGTCCCAGCAAATGTATAAAATAGGCCATCAAACAAATAGATTGCTAAAATGTGAAGAGGGGATAGGCACTGATTGGGTCCTGACATGGGTTCACTAAAAAAGAGGTCATCACAAATTAGGTCAATCTCTACTTTTTATTGAAATATCAAACCCAAATGTCAGGGAAATACTCCAGGTTTTACAAGGGATTCAGTTTGGCAGATTCTACCATATTTTCTTCCTTCCTTTTTTTTTTTTTTTTTTTTTACTTTCTTTTTATTTGTTCTGTGTCTTTTACATTGTGCATCTTGATCCCATTCATTTCCCATCCCTGCATATCTGCCTTCTGCCCTTACAGTCCCACCCTACCACTGCCAGATAAAATTTCAGAAAAACAAAGAAAAGAAAAACAGGGGCGGGGATCTCGTCATGGAAGCTGAAGTACCGATCTTTTCGCAGGCCAGTTGAGGAAATGTGTTTTGAATTATGGAGTAATTAAGTAGATTTGTCTGCTTGACTGATAGAGTGAGATAAACACGTGCTGAAGTAGAAAGTTGGAAGGCTTGCACATTTCTTTTCAGCTCTTGTTGGGGATCACAGCGGTACAGGGGTGAGTAAGAGAGGACGTCTGCATTCAAGAGCTTAGTCAGAAAAGGACTCAGAAGCAGCTAGGGGTGGTTTGTATAGAGAGACCTACACCTGGGAGAAGAAGGGGGAATGAGGCCTGGAGAGTGGCTCAGGGGTTACGAGCATGCGTGCAGCTCTTGCAGAGGATCCAAGTTAAGTCCCCAGCATCTAACTCAAGCAACTCACAACCACCTCTGACTTTAGCTTCAGGGCATCCAACACCTTCTTCTGGCCTCCATGGGCACCGTGTGCATGTGGTGCACTTATATGCATACAGGCATAAAGTAAAATCAATTATTTTTTTAAATATGGATGACAGAAGAAAACTCACTGAGGTGGGAGGCAGGAGGCCTTCATGGCAACTAGCTATGGCCAATTGTCATATAGACTCTTATCAAGCAGGGAATAAGATTAACATATAATTGCAATAAGGTTACTTCTGAGAAGGATCCCTAGAGATGGTGGACCACATTTCCCACAGATCGTGAGGTTCTAGCTCTGGTCTTGGTTGAACCTCAATGGCTGGTTGGTCTCAACACCTCTGCTTGGAGCTCTAAGCCCAGCTCAGCAGCCAGACCGCAGTGGAGCCGAATGACTGAGGTGAGCAACAGAAGAGACCAGGCTGGAAATCATACCCAGGACTAAAGGCGGGAGAGCGCGCGGCCATTCTAATGCAGTCACATGACTGGGATCTTTGTGAAAGAGAATGATGTGTTTGGACAGTCAAGAAATTACACATGAACTGGGCAAGGTGGCACATGCTAGTAATTCTAACAGACTGGAGACTGAGGCAGGGTGCAAGATTAGTCTGGACAACATAGAAATCCTGCCTCAAAAAGATAATAAAAAAGCAAGGTAAGGGCTGGAGAAATTCCTGAAGCCTGTGGTTTAGCAAATGAAAGCAGATGAGGCCCTCTGCTCAGGGGGTTTGTTTCAAGTCTGGGCTGTGCTGGGAGTCCACACACTCTCCTCATCAGGAGGCTTTGCCAAGACATCGAAAAGACTGATTTCTGCTTTTCTAAAGAATGATGGGAGTCGTTTATTAATGTTTATAAGAAAGATTTCTGCAGTGAGCCTCAGGGTTTGAAAACAACCTGGATGAGGTACGGCTGAAGTCTGGAAAGCCTAATAACGTCTATGTTGGTTTCTGCAGAGCATGGATTAAGACGAAATACTCAGTCATTGAGTCCTGTAAGTAGCTGGAAGCCATTCACACTGGACCAGGGAGGATTTATTAGACAGGCACATCATCTTATTCCTCCACCACAGAGCCTGAAGCTCCCCATGCACAACTTTGACAACAGAGTTCTGTTAGTCCATCACTCGAAAATGTGCTAGCCTAAATTCTGCCTGGGAATCTCTTCTCTACCCCCAAAGTTGCTGTAACAAGATCACCACACATATTCAGAATTCTTTCTCAATGCATCTCCCTGGAGGCTCACCCTTTCTCAGACTGGCCCTCTCCTTTGAGGACAAGAACTGGGCATGTGGTAGGAGTGAAGCCCTTCTCATTAGGCCAGCTCCTAATTACGCACAGCCTTCCCCAGTGTTCCCAGCGTCAAAGCTCAGCAAGCGCAATTAACTCATGTCGCAGGGCTGCGGATAATGCTGGTCATTTAATGTGGTTGAATACCGCAGCCAGGGCCTTCCTGTTTCCAAACCCGTCAATAGAGTTGTGAGGCCCTGAGTGTGTTCCACGGCCTTTCGCTGTCCCCATGGAAAACAGAGAAGAGTCTGAGATCTTGCTTTGAATATTTAGCGCGAGGTGCTGACGTCTGGCCGCTTACTCTGCACAGGAAGGCTGCTGTGTTTTGGTGGATTATGGTAGAGCTCGGTTTGCTAGGGAGCTCCATGCCTCCATGTTCACAAGTCTCTATGTGACTAGAAAAGTCTTTAGTCACAAAATGTTATCTATCTTCCTGTCTGAACAGACGTCACACTTCAGTTCCTTCAGAAACGGTCATTTTTGCACCCTGGCATTTCGTGTTTTATTTGTAAAACCAGTTGTGTTCTTTAAATCTTAATGAAACAATATTAACTAAATAACCCAGAAGCAGCATAATAAAATGCCAGCACATCCAGGCTATGACTCCGAGTTCAGGAAAATGAGTGGTCTATAAATCCTGCCTCCTTTCTATTTGGGGAATGCACCGCCCAGACTACTGCACGTGTGAAGACCCAGCTGGGATGGGCCCGAGCCCTTTGGCTCCCAGCAATAGGAAGGGAGTACAGATTTGTATAGAGCCGGCCTCTTCATTTTGTTCATAATAGCTTGGCAGGCAAATTGTTCCCACATTTTGGTTGAAAAGGAAGTACTATGAATAGCAATGGAGTACAAGGAACCAGTGGCCAGGAGGAGCATTCCGTACTGGAGCATCCAGTCCTTCCTCCTCCTCCCTCTTCCTCCCCACCCTCCACTTGTAAGCGCCCCAAACAGCTCAGGCAGTTCAGCATGAAATCTACAGAGATCTTACAGAAGATACACCCCGGGCTTTCACTGTGCTCCCGTTAGCAAGTGAACAGGTCTCCTTGGTGTCTAGATGGCTAATTCACCTTACTGTGTCTCCATTCTATGCTCAGGCTTGGGGGTCCAGCTGACTCAGTTTCCCTAATGACTGCTATTTAAGCAAGAAATGATCTTAAGTCATGGTATATCCCTTTTGGATCAAGGTGGAGAACACATAGACAGATGGATAAATAGGTATATCTAGGTAATAGGTGTACAGAGACAACTACATTGTCATTTAATAACTACTTATAGCATAAAAATAAGCCTTAAGTAGATGGAGAAAAATTAAGGTGATAATCCTACCAAATGATCAAGCCATGTTAAAACTCTTCTAGCTATTTTAAGGTACCCTTTTCTTATTCTAAGTATGGAGAAGCCTTCCATTATGTCCCTAACTGGGTTAGGCGCCTTCATTATGGTCTCTTGTAGCATGCTATCTGTCCCCTAGCATGGTACCCTGGGGCCATCCTGGACTGCAACTGCTCGTTAAGTTGTCTATCTCATTTCCACCGATCTGAGAGCTTGCTCTGACTCTCTTTTTCAGAGACTCATCACCAGCACAGACCACAGCACATAGCTGACCGTCAGTGGACGTGTGTGTGAGTGAACAGCAATTCAAGATCTCCCTGGACTGTAGAAAAGCAGCGAGTGTGAATTGGGACCCTCTCCTGTCCATACATGATGCTCTGTCCTGATTCTGTGGAGGCCATGGGAAGGGAAACCCTGATTTCCTGCCCCTTGTGTGCTAATTAAGCAAAGGAGACAAGCAGAAACTCGCTAAGATCCACATTCAGCTGGGGGGGGGGAGATCCTGGAGGCCTAAGAAGACCGAGGGGGCCGTAGGTGGTCCTGAAGAAGAACCTGAGTAGGCAGAGTGAGAAGACCTTTGCAGGGAGAAGGTATGAGAAATGAAACAGAGACAAGGCCAGAGTGAGGCCAAGGAGCAGGGAAGAACTGTAGGTGGAGAATCCAGAGCTCCCGTGAGCACTGGAAGGTCGGCTGGGTTATTTGGAAGACTCTGGAAGCCAGAGAGGTCTGAGCTTCAGATGCTGCCTGAACAAGAGAGTTCAGTCCTTGTCTGAAGGTCGTTTAGGAAACGCTTCTTAAAGTCATGGCAGGGAGGACTGGAAAGGAGAAGGCTGTCCTGAGAATGTCACATTGTGGCCATTGTAAGCATCCCAGAATGAGATGGCGAGAGCTAGGTAAGGGATGAATGAACGAAGAGAAGAAAGGTAAACCCGGAGGACATTTGGAAGAAGCAGCAGGCTGGTTCTCTGCTGAAGATGTACTTTAGAAGCCTGAGCTGCAAGTTCCCCGACTTTACAAGAAGCTGTTCCCAGGATCCAGTGGCTGTGACAGGGATGGCTGGTGAGGAAGGGGGCTTAGTGACAATGGCCTTTCTGCTGGTCTGACTCCCCTGTCTTCCCTAGGGCTGTGTTCCTCTGGACTTTCTGCTCATTCCCCAGCCCCCACCCCCAAGCAGCTGCTTCTCCAGCACAGGGGCCACCTGCTCCCTTCAGTAGCCGAATTATGTCCAGGTAGGCAGTGGTTACAGTTTGGATGGAAGTGTCCTTCAAGCTCCTGTGCCCAAGGCCTGCTCCCTGGTTGGTGGATTGATGCATTGGTGAGTTCCTGGCTGAGTGGGTTATTAGGGAAGGGAGTAGGTTGCTGTGAACTGAGAAGCCTTGGAAGGTTATTTCTTGTCCCAGGCCTACCAACTATGCTCCCTGCTTCCTGGCCACCATGAGATGAGCAGCTTTCTTGCACGTGTCCTTTTGGCATGGTGTTCTCTCTGCTTGTTATAAAACACCCACTTTTCCTTTTCCTGGTGCCCTGAGCCAGTGCCCTCGGGGTCTTATTTTAAGAAGTACTGACTCAGAGAATGCTCCTAAAAGCAATGAAGCCTGGGCTGAAAGTTCGGAAACCATAAGCCCTCCACCCCCTCATCTTTCCTGCCTTGAGCTGTCTATCTCAGGCATATTTTGTCAGTGATGAAACACTAACTAACCTAACGGGTGAAGAAGGGTCATTGAAGTCTTGCTGCCTTGCAGAACGTAGAGTCCCTTCTGGTCTGAGTACAAGACCAGGTGCTTTGAAAGGGAGAGAGGGTCTCACAGAAAAATTTCCTATTCTTTTGTAATGTGACAGTTTTGGGAAGCCATCTCTAAGGCCTTACAGTCCTCCTGCCTTCCCCACAATGGCTTTTCTTTCTTTATTATTGGTGTGTGTGTGTGTGTGTGTGTGTGTGTGTGTGTGTGTGCTTGCATGTGCAAGTGCCATCAGAGGCCAGAGGAGGGCATTGGATTCCTTGGACCTGAAGTTACTAGAATTTTTGAGCCACCCAATGTGGATGCCAGGATCTGAACTCAGGTTCACTTAATTGAGCAGAAAGTCCTTTTAACCTTTTAACCTCTAGCTCCCAATGGCTTTTCTTCATGGTCTTAGAAATCTTCACATTAATCCAAAAGTCATCCCTTTTCAAAAACCAGGAGGGTAGCTGTCCTTTTGACCCTTGTCCATCATTGCTGAGCTCCTGGTCTGGAACCCGGAGCCTCGCTGTTATGACTTGTCATTCTGGTGTCATTTCCAGACAGGCTGCCTGCTTGCGGAGTTCAGTTTTTCATCATCATTTTGGGGCTGTTTGCTCGGCCTTTGCTATTGCTGTTGCAATAGTGTTGGGATCTGACCTCCTGGCAAGCGGCAGGACTTGGCTGAGGAAGCTGCCAGAGGCTGAACCCAGCTAGTGGGAGGGCCCAGACCTCATGAAGAGGGCAAGGACATTGGGAGTGGGCTCGGAGGCAACCTTGGGCTTTCTGAGCCAGAAAAAGAATTCACAAAGCAACCAGCTTAGCTGGCATTTGGGAACATTCCCCAATGGTAGCAATGGCTGTCACCTCCATGGCTTGGCTTCCTCTTAGCCTCACTTTAATTCCCACTGCCCAACAGGCTGACATGCAGTTGTGACCTCCCAGCAAAATGGTTGTAGCTCTCTTCAAGACGGGCTTCATCCGAAACAAATCTCAAGGCAACCTGAGTGTGTGACTCGTATTCACGCTTCCATGTACAAGTCAGGACCTTGGCGAGGGTTGGAGGGGGGGTCAGTGGGCCACCTTCTGAGTGTTTCCTTCATCCCCTTCCCCATATCTGGAGGCAGCAGTTTGTACACTGTGCCCATGCCCCATATGCTGGTCTCCTGATGTTTAATCATATGTGTATTGGAAGAATGTTATCAACACTAAAAACTTCCATTTATCAGGTCCCTTCATTGTAAGGCAAGGAAATACTTCTGTCTCTTATCGGCAAGATGGCATAAAAATTAGACACATGGAAGTTCCTAAACACTTCTCTTCAGGGCTGCTCTGGGTACAATGATGTCACTGTTAGGCATTCAGACGTTCAAGGATGTAGCAGCCTTTCTGCCGTCAGCCGAGGCAAGTCAGCGCTGTTCAGTGGGATTGGTGTCTTGAACAAAGGGAGCCCCTGTTCTGATCCCAGCTGGCTCACTGTACATCAGAGGAGCAGGCGTGTAGCCTGTCTAGCTTTCAATTCCTCTACCCCCAAAGACACCGGAACCCCACGTCCTCCGGAGCCATGCTGAAGACAGATCTAAACATTTCACGTTCATATAAAAGGCCGAAGAAAGGGCAATCCTTAAGGTCGAGTCACATGTTTGGAGAACTACACTGCTCGATTTTTAAAATCATGTGAACATCACAGAGTATACTCACACACTAAGATGGTTGCAGTATTCCTAGGTAAAGAGCCTGTGGGACCACCATCTTGTATGCTGTCTGCTGCTTCCTGAAACGCTATACAGCACGTGACTGTAATTTTCCGTCGTCCCCCCCTTAGAAATCATGAGAAGAAAGATCTCTCCCTCAATCTGCTTCCCCAGACCTCAGACAGGAACCCTTCACTCTCGAGTCTGTCCTCTTCCCCGTTGTCACAGGGCAGATGCAGCTAGTGCTATCAAATTCTATCCACCTGTGTTTCCGCACGGGCAGCGCATCCTCAGGAACAGGCAGCTTGTCTCCGAGGCAGGTTTCCTGGGAAGATGCAATTATTCACCCAGCTGGGAAGAAATGAATACTGTTTCTGTCCTCTTGAGCTAGCTGCCTGTTTACTCCGCCACACTCAGGTTTGGGGATAACTGGATTTGTTGGGTCACCTGACTTTGAGGCTCTGGCTATCTAAGGTCCCTTGCCCGCCTGGGTCTCAGATCCAACCCCAGCACTGGTCCTTGAGTTAGAATGAAGTCCCTTTGCATGCAGACAACGGTTTGAGTCTCAGCTCGTCCAGGAGGCTCCTCTCAAGGGTCCTTCCCCTCCCACCAAGATGACCTCAGAGGTTTCCATGGCCCTGTCTTTCCTCGTGGTTGATAAATTCCTATGTGTGTATCCTCACCAGCCAACCAGGAACAGCCCCACGGAATGGTGCTGGTAATGAGTCTGAAGTTAGCCTGGATTGGTGGGAAACAGCCTGACATAAATGGCAGCGCCCTCCCTAGACCTCAAAGGGAGGGGCGACATGCATTCCAGACGTTTATTTTCTCTGCACCTCTGTAAGAACCTGCTGCTGTGTGGTCTTAGATGGAGTGTTTTAGAAATCTTTATTCAGCTCACAGATTTCCCTCCTGAAGCCATGGCACCATCTTTCCCCCTGATAAGAATAGCATACTTAAAAGTACACATTTACACTTTATTATAAGTGCCCTTCTTAATGCAGAGATTTTTGGAGGAAGGATACTTTTTTTTATGCCAGTGAGTTCTGTGGACAAAATATAGAAATAGGTACTTGAAAATTTTTACCCAATAAATAAGGCTTTACTGGTAATTACTATATGCCAAGCATATAAAAATGAAACAACTCAGACTCTGCTTGCAAAAAGCTCATATTCTGGGCTGGAAAAGTCACATGCTAACAAGTACTCTAGCTGTATCATGAAGTGTTCCCTCCAAGGGAAGCTGCTATGGTGTTCTTGGAAATGGAAATGTTTTCTTCACTCATCTTCATTTTCTAACAAGGCTAAGCTGCTGTGGGAAGATCTACATCTTTCCAGCTGTGTTCCAGTCTCAGTTCAGAGTGTCCAAGATCCCCGGGCCTTTCGAATGCTTCCCCACCACAACCCCTGAACTGGCTGCTGTCTCCACTGGAGATGGCAGCCGTTCTCCGACTCCTGTGGTCCCTGCTGCGGCTTCCCCACGCTCCTCTTGTGAAGTGTTGAGCTGTCTACCGGGCTCATGCGCAGCCTCCTCTCTGCACCTGAGACCTCAGGCACCAGCCTCACCCCTTCGTATTGGGAATGCCATCTGAAATCAGCGCCGCTGCTCTCTCTTCACACTGTCCTCTCAGGCCAGTCCTGATCCCTGAGTGATCTGGCATGCCCACAACCATTTCCACCGAGAGTCACTGTGTCACAGGCAATCACCCAAGCAGCTGTGGCATGGTGTGAGAGCTGGGAAATGTCTGGATCCATTTGGCGATATCCAGGTATTTCACATTTGTTTTCATAGTGATTCTGGGCTGAGTTACAGTGCTCATCAGCATGTTTGGCAATACAGAGACACAGCCTTGGCCTGGAGAAGGCTTCAGCCATCTGTTCTTTTAAATGATAGGAAGGAGGAGAGTGGATTTGCTAGAACCTGGAAAACACAGGAGTGCTTTCTGAAGACTGTGGTCCTGGTGGAAATTTGTGTTCCTCCCCAGAAACAGAACACAGGTTATTGGTTTCTGAGGACTTGGGGAAGAGAGTAGGGAGTTGGGATTAATGCCACAGGACGTCTTAGAGTGATACAAATAATCTAAATAACTGCCCAACTCTTCAAATACCAGATTCTACTGAAACATACCCCAGCTAAGCTGTGAGTCAATCCAGGGCTTTGGGCAAGCTAGGCAGGTGCTCCAGCCACTTTCCTACCCCTTACTCTAAATTATGACTTTCATAAAGGAGAGTCTCTTTATTGTATAGGAAGTTTATCTCAATAAAGATGTTGTTTTTTTTAAAAGGAACCCATTAGTTATAGCAAAAATGAATCTGAAAAGTTAGTTCACATTAATAAGGCATCTACTATGTGCTAGCTTTTTCTGTGTGATTGGAGACACCTGAGAGCAAGATAGACACTCATAAATGAAAGAATCTGTAGCTCCTAATAACCAAAGGATGCCTTGAAACTTGTAGTTATCCCTCTTAGGACTTGCCTGGAGTGTAGAGCCAGGTGTACACACCCACGGGGGTCACCTTTGGACTTGCAGGGAGACGTTGACTGTCTCAGCAAGCCACAGGTCCTTTCACCTCTAGGGGATGTCTTACTGATGAGCTCGTGTATCTCAGTGGTTTGATGGCAACCACAGAACAGAGCAGGCTGCATCTCTCTTCCTCCACCGTGTTGATGGGGCCATCAGGCTGTTCTCTGGAGCTGTTGGGCAGAGGTTGGGCAGTGAAGGCTCTAGAGGGCTCCCCTGAGTGGGTGGCACTCCTGCAGTCTGGCCTGCATGCCAGCTTCAGGCCCCTCCTTAGGTTATTATACCAAGTTTGCCTCCTCATTTTGAGGGGTTAAGTCAGCTCGAATGGCAGGTATGCCCTGGACACACAGGCCTTGCTTCTACCTTCTCTCTGGAAAACGGGATCTGTCTCGAGGGGAAGCACGGTGTTGATGTGAAATTACCCTCAGCTGTGGTACCGGACCTCAACTCCATACATGACCCAAATCCACAGATCTCAGAATTAAACCTTTTACACTCTACAGGTCTTTTTAGCTCCTACAAATGTTCAACATCTGGTCTTCACCCTTCCCTCCAAATCAGGACAAGACCAGACCCTGAATGACCCCGATAAATGCAACCCAGTTGTTCAACACCTACTCCTCCCCTGAAGAACAAAATCAATTGCAACCAGATGAGAGTTTCCATATGGACCAAAAGGACACCAGGCAGGAGAACAAAGGGACAGTGATGGGAAAATGTCACCTGGCAGGGAGGGAGGCAGGAGTCCACATCTTGGGGCCCACTGGCTGTGAAGTGCTCTGAGATGTGTGTGCCCCAGGGAAGGGAAGCTGGAGGAGCCAGCATAGTTCAGTGCTGTGTTTGGCAACTCCACAAGGAAAGGGCTGGTGGGAGGACAGGAAGACCCAGAGCTTCTAGAAAACAGATACTTCCCACTCAAAAGCTGTCTGAGGAGTGGGGTGGGCACTCAGGAGGCCTGTGAAGACCTGGGCTGGATGGGAAGTTCAGAGAGAATAGAAACAAGACAGTTCATTTTATTTTTGATGAAGTGAAACCAGCTTAAAAAAAAAAGCTATTGTAACCACAGTCTGTTTCGTAGATAAATGTGCAAAAGCACCTTTGGCTATAGCCATCCTCCCTGGGGAATTGTGCCTTGAAAATCATGTAAGTGGCAGTTTGAAGGTCATGAATGAGTTTGAATTGCGTTGTCTAACAGGAGAAGAAAACATGGGAGCAGAAAAGGAAGAGTTTAAAATAACAAGGGGAAATCTTTAAATAGAGCTATAGAGCTGGGTAGCAAACCTAGTCCAAGGGTTAGAAACAAGCTTTTCCTCCAAAGTTTCTATGGTAACTAGAGAGGATCTATAGCAAGTGTGTAGTTGATGAAATACTTCTAGGCTAATAGGTAACAGTGAGTAATTCAGAGTGACTTTGTACAGGCTTCGAGGCAGGTCAGGTTTTAGCTGCTGCTTTCTTTATTCCCAGCAAAAATAAGACATTGAATTTGGTAAGACTTCATTTACTGCAGGCCTTGATTTATCTCAAGAGCAGAGCCTTGAAAGCTGGTGTTGATCCAATTCACTTGGAATGAAGAGAGACCTCCCCCATCTCGCTTCCCTGTCTTCAGCAACCATTTGGATTCATTGGACACGCATGTGCAGTGTTAGTTTGCATGGTTAGAATAATGCTTGTGACTAATTTATCTGTACACAAAGGAGAAATCTGCAGAGGTCAGTTGGAAGCTATTTTATACATGGCTAGAAAGCGGTGGATACGGTAGGACAGAGGGGTCTAGAAATGACATCCTAACCCAGCCAATTGTGGCCAGTGAAACTGGGGACAGATTGCTGGACCTTTCTGTCTCAGTAACTCATAAATTGACCCAATAGTTGGCTGATGGACTAAAAGAGATTAAAATATATGTTGTGTCCATAAAAATTTACCTACAAACCTATACATTTGCAACATTTACCCCATGTTCTTTTTCGATTGCATCTTTGACTGATATATCCCCAACTCCTTGTTGTAAGACCAGAAAACCATGAAACCAAAACTTTACAAAGCAAAAAATAGGGGAAAATTGCAAATGGATATTCTTCATGAATGTAAATATGAAAATTCATAAGCAAAATTTATAATAAGAATTTTTTTTTACAAATCAATAGATATATAAACTCTGGTTAAAGCAGAATCATATAAGTCACCACTACTACCAACACTAATACATCTTGAATCCCACACAGTGCTAAACACATGTGTATATTATTTCATTCCACGCTCATAATTTGGTGTCATTATTTTATAGTGTAGCTTACTATAACACACATTTAGTCTTAAATCACAAGGCTATTAAATGGTAGAGTCTTGACTCAACATAACCAGTCTTGCTATATATTAAAAAAATACGGTTTTACCTTTTATAAAATATATTTATGATGCTTATTTCTTTTTCTTGCTTTATTGCACTGGTTATGGCCTCTATGTTCAGTGATGACTACAAACAGTAAGATATACATCCTTGCCTAAGGCTCATCCTCAGCAGGGGAACAGCCTGTGCTTTGGTGCTAAGTATAATGTTTGTTGTAGTTTTTATAGACATTCTTTATCATACTCAGGAGAATTCACTTCCAGTTTTCACTTATGAAGAATTTTTTACCACATACAAATATAGAATTTGCCAACTGATTCTTCTGTTCTATTGAGACAGTGGTATGGCTTTTCTCTTTTTATTGAGCTAAGTAATGAATTTCAATGACTGATTTCCAAATACTTCACTTTTATTCCAGTCATGAATGTATTATTGTTCTTAAATTTTTATTATGAATTTTTATGTTTATGGGAAATAAGGGCCTTTGACTTGCTTTACTTCTATAAAAAGGAGCTGAGAATGTATTAGCCTATGTTCCATGGGCAAAAAGAGCCCTAGTATGTGTGCATGCCACCAGGAAGGGCCGGCTAGGTACCCTGTGCAGAAGCTAGAGCACCACTCAACAGCCTTTCTCAGAGAAACCACAATGTTGCTTTTTCAACTGACTGTTTTAGATCATAGATAATAATTTTCTTAAAACCAGCTAGTTGTAGTTGTTACTAATATCTACCTTCAAGTAACAGCTAGATGGTGAATGAAGCTGATGGATAAAACTGACCAGCTCGGGCTAGCCTTGTAACTTACACCCATACCCATTTCCTTAAGTCACACTTAAATACCCAGAGACAAGAACAAAGCCGTACTCTGTAAAATGTGGTACAATGACCCTGTGTATAACCAAAGCACAAACTTTATCCAGAGGAGGGTTCAAAGGCCTTGAGTGATTCCGCAGTTCTCTTAGTCTATAACTTCAATACTGTGACATAAAGTTAACTAAGATTAACAGAACTTCTGTCAAGTGATATAAGTCTAGGAGAAGAAAGGAAACAAAAAGATTTTGCATATAAAATGTTTATAACAAAATAAGAAAGAACTACTCATAATAATTACAGTCTTTATTTCTACAGTTTGTCACAGAGCTATGGGTGGTATTTATAATTACTCTCTTCCTCCACTGCCTTCATATTCCCTTTGCCTTCAGCCAGCACATTAGCTGAATATGGGGTTTGCCTAGTGAGGTGACCCACACTTTTGTACCTGAAGGATGGGGCTTTCCATCCCATTATTTAGTAGTGCTGCTCGGACGGGGTTGCTGTAGTTTTCTGTCATAAAGTGTGTGGCTTGGACAACAGAAGCTTTGCCACAGTTATAGAGGCTGGCCAGTTTGGTTCTAATCGGTGTCTTCTTCCTGGTTTGCAAATGGTGCCGCCTTCTTAGATGCTCACAAAATAGAAAGTGAGATGGTTCTCCCATGTGAGGTCACTGATTCCACAAGAGTTCAACCCTAACAAATTCATTTCCTTTCAAAAGCACCACGTCAAAATGCTTCCATATTAGGCTTAGAACACATGAAGATAAGAGCACACAGACATTTATCTTTATAGCAGCATTACTCAGAAACACTCTAAGGGATTTCCTAACATACTGTTCCTGAACACCTTCATATAGTACCAACCCGATTTCTGCTTGACAGTCAGGACCAACACTCCCAGCCAGTCCAGTAAGCCCTCTTTTTTGCTTGTTGGCTTGAGAGGAATGAGGAATCCAAACTGGCCAGATGCCAGCGTAATTTCTATCCACTAGAATCATTGGTAGGATTATTCTCATTGGAACCAAGAACTTTAGACCAGCAGAGCCTATGGTCACAAGGACAAGAAACAAATGTTTTCTACTGGTTCTCTAGAGCCAAAATTAAGTGATGTTCCCCATTTTCTCTTACTGATCCTAGGTCTATGAGTCCTAGCTGTGTTAGAAGGAGCATTATAGGGCTGGAGAGATGGCTCAGAGGTTAAGAGCACTGACTGTTCTTCCAGAGGTCCTGAGTTCAATTCCCAGCAACCACATGGTGGCTCACAACCATCTGTAGTGAGATCTGGTGCCCTCTTTTGGTCTGCAGTCATACATGCTGTATGCATGATAAATAAATAAATAAATAAACAAACAAACAAATAAATAAATAAATAAATTTTTTTAAAGGAGCATTATATATTCCTTGCCATCTCAGTGCATTTCATAGCCTTTTGAAGGATGTTACTACAGGTGTATGAGATGTACTGGCTAGCTTGTGCTGTGGAAGAATCCCCTGAAGACTATTTTTTCCATTCTTTTCTCCTGTGTGATGATAGAGCATTCCATGGCCATGATACTGTGACTGTATGTCAGTTGCTGTGAAGTGAGTTCTTTGATTTGAAGCAATACTGTATGGAATAGCACAGTGGTGAATGAGGTAACTGGTAAGCTTATGGATGATAGGTTTTTTTTAGAGGTATTGTATACAATATCCATAACCACAGTAAGCACTGATTCCAGTAAGAACAAAGCATTTATCTTTCCAGAGTGGAAATGGTCCACATAACAAGGCAGCTGGCTGCCTTAGTTAGGGTTTCTAGTGCTGTGTGAAGACACACCATGACCATGGCAACGCCTATAAAGGAAAATTTTTGTTGTTGTTGTTTTCAGACAGGGTTTCTCTGTGTAGTTTTGGTGCCTGTCCTGGATCTCACCCTGCAGATCAGCCTGGGCTCAAATTCACAGAGATCCGGCTGGCTCTGCCTCCTGAGTGCTGGGATTAAAGGTCTATGCCACCACTGCCCAGCTTACAGGAAAACATTTAATTGGGGCTGGCTGATAGTTTCAGAGGTTTAGTCCATTATCATCATGGTGGGACATGGTAGTGTGTAGACAGACATGGTACTGCAGAAGGAGTTGAGAGTTCTACATCTTGATCTGCAGGCAAGAGGAAGTAAATTGTCCCACACTGAGCATAGCTTGTTGCTAACTTTCCATTCATGTTACTTCCAAGATAGTTACAACACAAAAGGGAAACTCTCAGTGTTCTTTTTTGCTTAGAAAGGGAAGTATGAGTTTAGGTTCATATGAGGGTGTGCCTTCAGATGCCATTCAATGATTGTGGTAGCTAACCTTGGTTATCAGCTTGACACACCTGGCAAGAGGGAACCTTAATTAAGAATTATATCCACCATATCCATCAGATTGGCCTGCAGCCACTCCTGTACAGCATTTTCTTGGTCACTTATTGATATAGAAGGGCCCCACCCTCTGTGGGCAGTGCCATCCCCACCCTCCATGGCGGTGCCATCCCTTGGCAGGTGGGACTGGGCTGTGTAAGAAAGGAGGCTGAGCACCGTCCGGTGAGCAGCACTCCTCAGGGCTCCTCTTCAGCTTCTGCTCCAGGTTCCTGCTTTGATTTCCCTTGGTGATGGGCGGTAGTAACCTGTGAGACAAACAGTTCTGATATTTTTATCAGAGCGACAGAAACCAAACCACAATGATGGAGTGCCATTGAGTAAGTGCCCTGAGCTTTATGCCTTAAGTCTGATAATACCTGGTTCACGATGAGAAGCTTGGGGAGGGTGTGGTAAATGATTGTCTCCAGGAACCACCACCCTTGATCAAGCTACAGCCATTTCTCAAAAAGAAGTAGTAATCCACAGAGAATGTCAGGACTCCAAATCCTTTGGATCTGGGTTGTGGTTGGCCAACAAGGGCCTGCAAAAGCCCCCAAACAGCATTTCTGTGAGCCGCTAATGCCTCAAGCACCACAGCATCTACTTATGAGATGGCCTCAGTGGTAATGCCGCTTCCATAGTAGCCTGGACCTATTACAGAGCCTCTTCTTATCCTAGCCACACTCAAAACTAAGGTCTTCATATACATAGTAATTGGACCAAAGACTTCACCAAACATAGACATACGTTGCCCGTATAATCCTAATATGTGTATGCCTCTGTTGTAATGTAGAGGTAGCCAGAAACATCAACTTTTCCTTCACCCCTGGAGGGACATTTCAATGTGCTCCACACTACTGAACTCTTAACATTTTCACCGAGATGTCTGAATCTTTGTTAATTTTATTTCCCGTTTTAGACAGTTTGTTACTTGTAGCTGAGTCTAGTCAGTGTAATGGACATGTGGTGCCTTCTGGAAGAGGAAGATATCAAGTTACCCACGGACTGAATTTTGACATTGGACTGGAGAACCGACTCACTCCAAGGTGAGACAGTAAAGGCACAGTGCTAGACTCAGCAGCCGGGAGGAAGGTGCTTGTGATGGCCTTATTTTTGGGGATGATGACGAGACATTCACCAGCACAATCATGGTATGCAGGTACCAGGGCCTGTGTTAATTTGCTCAAGCAATGAGAATACATCTGGAATATCTGCTGCTGCAAGCATCTCCTTTGGTTAAGTTTATAATCAAGTGTTCATTAGATTTCTATACAGGCCAATAGGCAAGTTGAGTGGGGCTATGGTAGAAATCAAAACACCTCATTTTTAGAAGTTCTTGGCGTGGTGACATTTCTTCTTCAATGTTTAAGAAAATGTGGTAGAAACTCTCTGGCTCTGAAGTTTTCTTTGTGAGAACAAAAATGTGGTGATATTGTGTTCCCCAATATATTGTGCACCCTAATAAACTTATCTGGGGTCAGAGAACAGAACAGCCACTAGATATAGAGGCCAGAAAATGGTGGCACACATGCCTTTAATCCTAGCATTCCAAAGGCAGAGATCCCTCTGGACCTCTGTGAGTTCAATGTCACACTGGAAATAGCCAGGCATGGTGATACACGCCTTTAATCCCAGGAAGTGATGGCAGGAAGCAGAAAGGTATGTAAGGTG